>NC_056509.1:47220211-47229253 GCF_014905685.2 Nematolebias whitei
ATTTGTAGACATACATGAGTATTTTGAACTGGATTCGAAAGTGAACCGGTAGCCAGTGCAGTGAGGCCAAAACTGGTGTAATGTGCTCTCTTTTGCCTGTACTGGTTAAAAATGGGGCTGCTGCATTCTGGACCAGTTGTAGTCGTGCAATGGAGGTCTGACTGATACCAAACAGGAGTGAATTGCAGTAATCAAGCCTAGATGTAATGAACGCATGTATTATTGTCTCCAGGTTCTTTTTGGACAACATGGGCTTCAGTTTAGACAGCCGCCTCAGTTGGAAGAAGCATGATTTAACAATCATGTTTACATGATTCAGTTAATAAAATAAAGTTTAACATGAACGTCTTCATGTGTATGTATGAACCTGGTAATTTTATTTCACAATAATTTTACTGTAATATTTATGTAAAGGAAAATAAATTAGGCCTCAGTGAGGTTTGAACTCACGACCCCTGGTTTACAAGACCAGTGCTCTAACCACTGAGCTATAAGGCCTCACCTGGAGAACAGGTAGACAACCTGTCAGTTAAACATCACCTGCTGTGAGGACACGCCTCTTATTGTTCTGATACAGACGTAGCAGCCAAACCAGCTGACTCTGAGCAGGATGTAAACTAGACCAGTTTTACAGAGTCTGAGTCAAGATTTATATTCTTCTTCAGCTTCTAATTTTTTTCAGCTGTTCCCTTTTCAGGGGCGTCCACAGAGAGTCCTCCATCTTACTCCTGTCCTCTGTCCTCACTCCAACCACCTCCATGTCCTCTCTAACTGCATCCATATGTCTCCTCTTTGTCTTTTTCCTGGCAGCTGCATTTATAACATCCTTATACCAATATACCCACTGTCCCTCCTCTGGACATGTCCAAACCACTGTCCCTCCTCTGGACATGTCCAAACCACTGTCCCTCCTCTGGACATGTCCAAACCACAGTCCCTCCTCTGGACATGTCCAAACCACCGTCTCTCCTCTGGACATGTCCAAACCACCGTCTCTCCTCTGGACATGTCCAAACCACCGTCTCTCCTCTGGACATGTCCAAACCACCGTCCCTCCTCTGGACATGTCCAAACCATCTCAGTGTGTCCTCTCTAACTTTATCTCCCAGTTGTTCAACCTGTGCTGTACCTCTGATGATCTCATTCCTGATCTTCTCCATCCTTGTCACTCCTAAGGAGAACCTCAACATCTTCATTTCTGGTACTTCCAGTTCGGTCTCCTGTCTTTTTGTCCATGTCTCTGTCTCCAGACCATACAACATAGCTGGTCTCATCACTGTCTTGTAAACTTTTTCTTTGACCTTTGCTGACACCCTTTTGTCACAAATCACTCCTGAAACTTTTCTCCATCACTCCATCCTGCCTGGACTCTCTTCTTCTCCTCTTTACCACACTCCCCATGTTCCAGGACAGTGGACCCCAAGTCCTTGAAGTCCTGCACCTTTGTGACCTCTGCTCCTTGTAGCCTCACTGTTCCACCTCCTCCCTCTCATTCACACACATGGACTCTGTCTTACTACGACTGACTTCCATTCCTCTTCTTTCAAGTGCATACCTCCACCTCTCCAAGTTCTCTTCCACCTGTTCCCTGTTCTCACCACAGATCACAATGTCATCTGCAAACATCATAGTCCACGAGGATTCCTGCCTGACCTCATCTGTTAGTCGGTCCATCATCAGAGCAAACAAGAAGGGGCTCAGAGCTGATCCTTGATGCACTCCCACCTCCACCTTGAAGCCATCTGTCACTCCTACAGCACATCTCACCACTGTCCTTCTGTCCTCATACATGTCCTGCTGTCCTCATACATGTCCTGCTGTCCTCATACATGTCCTGCTGTCCTCATACATGTCCTGCTGTCCTTATACATGTCCTGTACCGGTCTAACATTCTTCTTTTATTGATCAACTATTTGTCTTGAGCTGATTTTACTGATCCTGATCAGGTTTAGTTTAGTGTGATCTGGTTAAATTCACGTGTTTCTTGTTTACTTGAATCTAATTTGGTTTTATTTAATCTTGATTAGTTTTAGTTGATCTTGATTAGGACCAGTTGATCCAGATCTCTTTAATGGCCATTTATTAGTAGCAAGTGTGCAAGATCAGGTTTAACAGATCCTGCCTGAGTTAAACCAGCTGATCCACCTCAGGTATACTCAGTCTGGATCTGGTTTCTTTGATCTAGATCAGGGTCAGTTCTTTGTGCTTGCAGTGATTTCTTGTGTGTTTTTGTCCTCAGTGAGTGTATAAAGATCCAGCCCACTGACATCCAGCCAGACGTCTTCAGCTACCTGCTGCACATCATGTACACTGGCATGTGTCCCAAACAACCGGTGGACCAGAGCCGGCTGCAGGACGGGATCAAGTTCCTTCATGCATATCAGCTGTGCCGGAAACCTGGCGACGGCACTCCTGACGCCACCACTGACGTGGTCCGCATGTCCAACCTGTACGGCATCCAGATCTCATCTCAGCTGGCCAACAAGGAGACATCTGGAGTCCCCAAGACCACCACAGTGTCCTGTGGAGCTCCTGAAGACGGGCGGTCCTCTGCGAGGGGTTTACGGTCCCATTCTCAGCTGTCCCTGGCTGTGGGACTGGAGGGGGTCCCTCAGGACCACCAGGTGTCAGGGGTACGTAACGTCTGCTCAGTGGCATCTGGAGACGACTCGGACATCTCGGCTCGCATCAAGCAGGAACGTGTGGAGGATGAGGATGGTGACGGGGAGGAGGGGCCTGGAGTGGGGTCTCTTTCCCTCCATCATGGCAACAGTCCTGGTCAGGGGCCCATTTTCAAAGACCTGCCCCTGGTCCTGCAGTGTCCTCGCTGTGGAGAGCGCTGCTCCTCCCCTGAGGGCCTGCGGGAGCACCTGTTTAGCCATGCCCTTGACCCCGCCCGCCTGATGGAAGGACTGTCACATGGCAGCGAGCTGGATGTTGGCGCTGAGGGGGGGCCTCGAGGCACTCAGGAGCAGCTGGACGCAGGCTGTCTGGAGGAGGCACTGAGACAGAGTCAGGCGCTTGCCAACCAGCTGGCGGCAGAGCTGAGGAGGAGCCGCGGTGGGGGCGGGACCAGTCCTGCCCCCGTCCTCCTGCACTCGCGCAAACGTAAAATCGCCTGCGCCGTCTGCAGCCTGCGCTTCTCCCACAAGAGCCAGCTGCAGGAACACATGTACACCCACACGGGCAAGCCGGGCCGCTTCCACCGCTACAACCGCCTCTGCAGCCAGCTCTTCCAAGGCTCCGCCCACTTCTGCGAGGGCGGAGCTGAGCCTGGAGGAGGGTGCGGAGCCCCTGCTGCCGCTGCCGTGCTCTCTGAAGACATGAACAGGGACACTCAGGACAACGGCAGCTCCTGTTACTCCCTGGACTCCGAGGTTTCCCAGGAGAGCGTGGATGGTGTTCCTGTGGAGTGATGTCACCTGATGACGTCATGTTAGTGACTCGGACAGGAAGCTGGTGTTGTACCTGTGCAGGTGTGTGTGTGTGTGTGTGTCAGTCATGTGATCTTAGTGCAGTAGAGCCTCATCGAGCAGACGGTTATTGATTACATTTATTGGTTTTTCTTTGCTGGTTTTGTGAATGGACAACCCGATGAGTCGATTGGAAAACAACCATCAGAGGTTTTGGTAGCTGCGGTTCTAAACTTAATGCCAGTTTTATTTATTGTTTGTTTCCTGGTTTCTATGGCAACGTTGAACTCGTTCCTCCACAGCAGCCAACATGTGAAGTGTTGAATGGCAGACTGAGCATCTCAGGAGCGCTACTGAGAGGATCTGATATGTACCAAAGCACGTCATCGGCATATAAAGAAACTATTCAAATTCAAGAATACTTTATTAATCCCAGAGGGAAATTAAGCGTTGTCGTAGCCCATCATCCTGGTTTCATTCAAGAGTTGCTATAGATGCTGATAGCTGTGGGCAGGAAGGATCTCCTGCAGTGAAGCCGAAGAATCTGGCCACAGATACCGATCTGTCCACCCAGATCCAGCTTGCTGTCAGATCCGGCTGGCCTCTCGGTCCTCCTGGGCAGCAGGATTGCCCAAATGCCAGACAGAATTCCTCCCTGAGTGATGGTCACTCCTCGTAGCAGTCTGCAGAGCTCCTCACGAGCCGAGTTTCTCACCAGCTCCAGGATCTCGGTGGTTAGGTACTCGACCACCACAGCCAGGTTGACGGGAATTCATCCATGGCGCCTCCTTTCCAACTTATTTGGGATTTGGGGCTGTAGTTGAGATATTTGAGCTCTTGAGATGTTAATCAGCTGCTCCTGGTTGCTAAAAAAACACCTATCGCAGACGTAGCTGACCTGATGCGACCTCTGACAGCTGCTAGTTGTCCTGGTCAGAAGAAAGACGATCAAAGGAAAAGTTTTTAGATCATCACCCGCTGCCGTTCAAGCCCCAGTTTCAGACCAAGATGTCATGAGTTATTATTTAAATATGCATCATCAGGGCATCTCACGCTCAGAGTGCGTGTTAGGGAGGACTCTCAGCTACTACCACGTCAACTTAAAATTGACTGAGATAAAACCACTTTTGTGTTGCTGGCATCACTTAGCTGTGGTGACCATCTTGACTCGGACTGACACTGAAAGTTAATCCGTTCCAGATTCTCTTCTAACGACTAATTTCTGTGAGATTAACTAAAATACATCCGGTGGTTCAGGAGATATTTTGCTAACAAACAAAGGTTAATGCTGAAGTTTTAGGCAGATATGTCGTTTAGCTCTGGGAGTATATTTTATGAGTGGCGCTCGGCAAAACTCACAAAGTTTTACAGTTTATAAGATAATAAGATTCATGAAATGTTGAGTGGTTTGGCTGTTCCAGTAATTGTTTGGTTTATTTCAAACATGTTAACTTTATACAGTCGAACATTTTAAACAAAGGAGAAATAAAAACCTACATAAAACAAGAAGTGCTCTTTGTGTTTAGCTCGCGTCAGTGGAGTGGGCAGAAGCACTCAGTTCATCCCACCTGCTCTCCATCAGTTATCAGTTTTACTTATTGAATTCTGTATTAATACAACCGCTAATGAGAATATTGCATAAATATTCAGATACTATTTCTTAAAACAAGCTGTCATATTTTACATATCTTTATATTTTGTAAAAATAATCAAAAATTAAGCTTAATGTCTTAAAATGTTCGTTAGAACTCATTGAGTGATTCATGAGAAATTTTGCTAACAGGCAGCTGAAGTTGACTCCAGATATTTGATGTCAAACTTTTGGACAAAGAATTGATCAAACCTAATGTTGCTTGAAATGTGTTCATGGATCAGTCTCAGTTACTACCACACAGAATGTTAGCTCAATATTTCAAGTTTTTTTCCATTTTTGTTTGTTCTCAGGTGAGTTAGCTGCGGTGGCCATCTTGAACAGGTGTCCTCGATCGTCTCAGGTCATATTTATGTAACTTTGAGCCCTAATAATGATTTTATGACTCATAAAAAGTTAAAACGCTTTACTCACTTTTTACCTTGAATGGATCTGATCGTCACATCCTGTCTCCAGGTTCTGGTTCTGGTTCAGGTTCAGGTTCTGGTTCTGCAAACACAAACCAGTGTTCAGTTTCTGTAAACCAGGTAAAACAAATCATGTAATTAATTGGACCTGCTTTATCCGGTTAAAATGTATTGAAGTCTGGGGGAACAGAAAGTTTAGCTCGTTTGTCGCTCATGGACTTCATCCTGTCAAAGATGAATCAGATCGATCAGATTGATCTGATCGGATCAATAAACCATTTGTTTTTTTTCTTGATCGGCCTCATCCCGTTTCATGAGGCTGAAAAAGAGGGGAGGTCACATGACCCTCTGAGGCTCTTCTGGACAGCTGAGGTGTTATTGATCGCTGATTGGTGAAGGTGTGACTGTCGTGACGTCATCTTGTTTTTTTCTGTGCTTCGCTGTGAAACAGGAAGTTTGGTGTCTGCGTGGTTTTTGTACGCGGTTGATTTTCATCGACGGAGAAGTTTTGTAAATAAATGTCTTTTTCCACCAATCACATCGCAGCTCTCCTGTTTCTTTACCCTCCTGCTGCCCTTGGGTCAAAACGACTGAGGCCATGTGGGTCATTTTGACCCAAGGACAGCAGGAGGGTTCTCCACAGGTGATTTACTGATTAAGCCATTAATAAAAACTTTTAAGAAGTGTGTTTTTAAAACTTTAAATACTGTGAGTTAATACTTATTTATTTATTCCCCAAGTATTTTAACTATATTTTATGATATTCTGTTCTATTCTGATAACTGATAATAACTACATTATGTTATTTTTACTGTAATTTTACTACAGTACAGTACACAGGTCTCTGGGTGCAGTGACAGGTCCAGACCTGCAGGGGGCAGCACAGGGTGGTTAAACCCCCAGTCCATGAAACAGGAACAAATAAAAGCAGGGCCAAAAGTGAGCTTTAATGTTCTCAAATGAAAATAAAAATACTTCAAATTAACAAAGAACAATTTATATTTTATTTTAACAACACACCCCCAGCAGAGAGTTGCGACATGTTTTAGCTAACAGCTGTTTTCTATCAGTCTTTTCATGTCTTTGATTTAGAAAAAGATCATTTGACTGTAAACATGCTGGATGTCTAAATCAGAAAAGTTTGTACAAAACTGGTAAAAGATGGAAGACTGCTTCAAAAAGATAAAAAACTATTTCATATTTTATTCATAAAAATGTATTTCTTAATATTTTATTCATATTTAGTCCCAGGAGTCAGAAGTTTCATTAAAAACTCACAAAGTTTAACATAAAAAACATTTTGAACCAGACCAGGACGTGTGATTTATGGCTCTACTTCCGGTCAGTGGCGGTGCTGTGATTTACCTGAGCTCAGAAAACAGCGCGCGCATCAAACGGTCCGACCAGCGCGTGGAGGGTCTCCTCTACCTGTCTGCAGGTGAGGCCAGAGTTTCACTACGTTTCCCAGAATGCCTTTCGGCGTGCTGCTCTCACCTGTCGGAGCGTCTGATTGGTTGGTGCTGTTGCTTAGGGACAGTCGGAGGTATTTTTACTCTTCATCACTATAGAAACAAAAGCTGCTCCTCTTCTTCACACCTTTAAAAATAGACAGCGTTAACGAAGACGAGCTGCGGATCAATAACTGATCACTGATCAGATCTTCGCAGGGGGTTATATTTTACAAACGTTTTAGTTTCTGCCTGATTTAAAAAACAAACAGAAATCGATAAAAAATTGTGTTAAATACGTTTAATAAATCAAAACTAATGTTTTTACACATTTCATCCTGCAATATTTTACTGAGCAGAAAAATCGATGTTAAAGTTTCTGATCAAAGTGAAGTGACAGATTTTTAACAAACTCCTGATGATCAGTTTAGTTTCAGGTTTTGTGTAAAACTGAAGTTAATCCAGACTTTAAGTTGCATCTAGTCAGAGAAACACTTAAATATTATGAAACTACAAATTATGGAAACAGTGTTGAACTATAGGAGCTTTGTTGATCACGTGACAGGAGGCGCTCATCTCAGCTGATGATGAAACTGGGGAGACAACGGCCGCACTGCATGCTGGGAGGAGTCTGCCTGTGACTGACAGCAAACCTCACACCTGGTTATAGGCTGATAACTAAAAAAAGCTGTACTGCTGGAAACTGTAGGAACCTGAAGTAAACCTGGTCTGAGAGAGAATGTTAGGATCTGTAATACAAGAAGACTGGTGTGGTTGTTTTCTTTGTTTTGGTCCTTGTTTTTATAACTTTTCATCATCACATCATTTTGGTTCAGATATTTGTGCTAATTTTCTTTTATGTACATCAGATCATTTTGTAGTTTGTGTTTTTGTGTTTGTTTAGAATATTTTATTTTAAGTTTAATCTCTTTCTGATTGTTCTTGACATTTAAATTTAGTTTTTCAGTGTTCAGCTAATTAGACAAGTAAAACCTCAGTTTCACTTGTGGTCGTGCGGTGTGTGTGTTTGTGTGTGTGTGTGTTTGTGTGTGTGTGTGTGTTTGTGTGTGTGTGTGTGTGTTTGTGTGTGTGTGTGTGTTTGCTGTCCTCTCTAACAAACATTTTGTGTTTGTTTTCAGACATTCATTATAAGAGACAGGTTGTTCTTCCCCCCGGGGGTGGATGTCACTGCCTCCCCCGCCCCCTCCCACCACCATCCCATACAAGAACCAGTTTCTGAGAAACAACATGCCAATCAGTGCGGTTGCCATGGAAACTGAGGCGGTGCAGCAGCAGAGGGGGGAGATGAGCTCGCTGTTTCCCGGTGTCTCTAAGAGAAACGAGTCGGATCAGCCGGACGGACACAGGTGAGTCTCTTTCTTTTGTTCTTGTCTGGTCCGATTACCTGCCTGATGACATCATCGTGCATGTCTGATGATGTCATCGCTCACTGGTCCTCACCTGAGGCGGCTGTCAGTGAAGTTTGGTTATCAGCTGATCTGTTATCACTGATCTGTAATCAGACCTGGTTTAACGTTGATCAAATGTCAGTTTATTAATAAAAACATTTGATGAAAATAAATATTAAGAATCACGGAATGATCAGAAGGAGAAAATCTCAGATTTGACTTTAATTATCGTTAAACATTCATCTGACTGAAGAAAAATCACTGGAGAAAAGACATTTGTGAGAAAACATAGAGTGAACAACTGCTGAATGACTGCTGAATTACAGCTGAATTATTGCTGAACAACTGCTGAACAACTGTTGAACATGTGCACAACAACTGCTGAGTGACTGCTGAACAACTGCTGAATGACTGCTGAATTACAGCTGAATTATTGCTGAACAACTGCTGAATGACTGCTGAATTACAGCTGAATTATTGCTGAACAACTGCTGAACAACTGTTGAACATGTGCACAGCAACTGCTGAATGACTGCTGAATGACTGTTGAATGACTGCTGAATGACTGAGTGACTGCTGAACAACTGCTGAATGACTGCTGAATTACCACTGAATGATTGCTGAACAACTGCTGAATGACTGCTGAGTGACTGCTAACTGTTCAAAAACTGCTGAATGACTGAGTGACTGCTGAACAACTGCTGAACAACTGCT
>NC_056509.1:47229263-47231467 GCF_014905685.2 Nematolebias whitei
ACTGAGTGACTGCTGAACAACTGCTGAACAACTGCTGAATGACTGCTAAATATGTGCACAACTGCTGAATGACTGCTGACTGCTAAACAACTGTTGAAAAACTACTGAGTGACTGCTGAACAACTGTTGAACATGTGCACAACAACTGCTGAATGACTGCTGAACAACTGTTGAACATGTGCACAACAACTGCTGAATGACTGCTAAACAACTGTTGAAAAACTGTTGAATGGTTGCTTAAAAATGCTGAAGACTGCTGAAAAACAGCTGAACAACTGCTGAAGATTCTAATCCAAAGTTGTTAAGGTTAAAAGAAGCAGAAGAAAAGCTAAAATTGACAAAACAGTAGCTCAAATGTAAAATGAACAAAATAAAAGCTAAAATTAGGAAACCAGAAATTAAAAGCTAAACCCCAAAAACAGTAGCTAGAAAGTAAACAAGTCTATAAAATATACATGTACGTGTGTGGTTCCTAAAAATAGTTCATTGTTTTAAATGTAAAGATTTGATGTTTAAAATGTTCTGTCGTTGGTCAAATGTATTTATTTATTTTTAGATTTGCAGCTCACTGCGTTCAGTTTTTATTCACAGAACATTCAGAACTTTTTAAAAGTCAGGTTGTATTTAATAATTTCAGAGAAGTGGAAGTTCTGGTCAAACCTGAGTGACATGTTCAACCTTTTCTTCTATTCGCTGATGTTCTGCTTAGTTATTTTATTTTTTGTCCAAACTAGTTTTAAATCAGTGAGAAGATCAGCTGTTTGTGACAGGAAGTGGTGACATCACATCTTCCAGCTGCTGCACCGGTCATGAATCAACATCTGGTTCTGTTCCTGCAGCTTTGATCTCACCTGCTGGTGCTTCACCTGGTCGTCCACAGAGAAGCACCTGGAGCAGGAAGAACGTTTAGCTTCTCCAAGGAGACCAAACATGTTGGTGGAGGACAGAGGAGACGTTCAGAAGGAAGACAGAGGGGCCTTGAAGAGGAAGCCAACAAGACCGCCGAGGCTGCTGCTGGACAGAACCAGAACCAGGAGCACAAAGGAGAACCGATCAGAGTCTAAACAAGAGGAGAACCCTGAAGAAACTGCAGCTTGGTGCTCAGCTGCTGGACCAGAGAGGGCAGATGAGCTGACCTGCAGGGGGCGCTACAGGAGCAGCAAGAGATCCAGATGGTGGAGCTGGTTCTCCTCAACGGTTCTTTGCATCAGGAAGAAGGAGGAGGTCAGGAACAGTTTGGAGAGTCCATCTGAAGGGGAGCTACAGAAACCTGAGACGGTTCCACAGAACGACGGAGGAGACGACAAAGAGAAGAAGGTGAAGATGAGGAAGGTGCTCAGAAGATTCATAACGTCAGACGTCCAGCAAGCTCAGAATCAGAGCCCAGGAGACAAATCTGCAAAGAGCTTCCAGGAGAAACTTCAGAAGTTCTTCATCCGAGGAGGAAGGAAACGATGCGACCCGCTGGGGCACCTGGAGGACACGAGGGTGGAAGAGGACCAGTCCAAACCCAACAAACCACTGAACAAAGAAACTGATGGGGGTCTGGAGGCCATGATGGTCACAGCTGAGATGAAGGTCCAGTTGACGGAGAGCCAGGTGGCAGAAGGTCCAGAACCACCAACAGAGACACCAGAAGAGGTCTTAACAAGAACTGAACCAGACACGGTCCAGACTGTTCACATAAACCAGGTGCCAGTGGAGGTTATTTCAGAGGACAATGAGGTCCTCAGTGACTCCCAGGTCTTAGTGGACCTTCATGATCTGCTCCAAGCTGAGGTCCATCATGAGGAGAAAACAACTCAAACTTCCCAATTTGCTGGACCTTCCATGAACGGACCCTCCATCCGGATCGAGGTCTGTCCTCCAGAGGAGGAGGTCTGGGACAGCGTCTCCCCCTCAGAGAACCACCTGCACCTTCTGTTGGACCTCAGCGAGCAGCAGCTGCTTCAGACGGCACGTGCGCTGGTACGAACTGCCATGAGCGCCGCCATGGATCAGCTGAGCAGAGAACAGCAGAACCACGACAAAGGTCAGAGGAGGACCTCGAAGCTCCAGATCCAGAGGAGGGAAGAACTTCCTGCTCCGACTTCTTTAAACTTCACATTTAAACTCATTGACCCATAGACCCCTAGATCCATAGACCCATAGACCTCTAGACTCATAGACCCCTAGACCCATAGATCCATAGACCCATAGATCCA
>NC_056509.1:47231477-47234722 GCF_014905685.2 Nematolebias whitei
AGACTCATAGACCCCTAGACCCATAGATCCATAGACCCATAGATCCATAGATCCATAGATCCATAATAGACCCACAGACCCACAGACTCATAGACCCCTAGACCCATAGATCCATAGATCCATAGATCCATAGATCCATAGATCCATAATAGACCCATAGACCCACAGACTCATAGACCCCTAGATCCATAGATCCATAATAGACCCATAGACCCACAGACTCATAGACCCTGGCAACAATCTGGAACCAATCAAAACAAAGACTTTAATCAAACAAATTCTGAGTTTAACCATCAAACATTTATTTATTTGAAAGAGTTCTTGTTTTTCTCTGTTTTTGGTTTTAGAAATGATTAACAAAGAAAAAAGTTTGTGTTCAAACTATTTCAGAATAAAGTGTATGTTTGTTGGATTTTCAGAATAAAACATGGCCTTGATGAGGTTTGAGAAGTTTTCTCCAGACGGATGAGCTCAGATCATCCATCCATCCATCCGTCCATCCGTCCGTCCGTCCGTCCATCCATCCATCCATCCATCCGTCCATCCGTACATCCATCCATCCATCCATCCATCCATCCATCATCTTTACATCCTTCTTCTTTCCAGGTCGTGGCAGTCACTGTGTGAAAGGTGGGGGGACACCCTGGACAGGTCTCCAGTCCATCACAGGGACACATGAGACAAATGAGACAAACAACCATTCTCTCTCACCTAGGGACAATTTAGAGTTACCAATCAGCCTAACATGCATGTTTTTGGTCTGTGGGAGGAAACTGGAGTACCTGGAGAAAACCCACGCATGCACGGAGAGAACATGCAAACTCCACCCAGAAAGGATCCTGGCTGGGATTTGAACCGGCGACCTGCTCACTGAGGGGCAGCAGCTTTATAACTGAACCACCGTGCCGCCCAGCTCAGATCATTTGAAGGTAAAATTTTAATAAACTTCAGAGGAAAAGAGTCAAAAAGAAACGTCACTAACGTAAACAAACAATTTCCAACGTCTTCAAGCAGCTCCAGAAATAACCTCTGCAGGGTGAGCAGCTGCTGAGCGTTGATGAACATCATGCTCATCAATCATCTGATCAGATCTCACAGCTGTCAATCATCCTGTCAGCCTCAGCTGTGGGGTTGAAACAGAAATGAATCAAACCAGAGATCATTTAGTTTGGTCTGGTTTAGTCCTGGCCTGTACCACTTTTAACATGAATAAAATGAAGCAGTCATGAAAAAACTCACGTGACATTGAGACTGACAGATGGGTCGGTGCTGCGTCTGCAGTATTGTGGACTCTGTGCTGGTCCATTGTGGTGAAGAGGCAGCTGAGCTGTAAGGAGAAGCTCTCTGTTTACTGGTCTGTCTTTGTCCCTCCCCTCACCTCTGGTCATGAACTCTGGTAGAGACTGAAAGAATGAGATCGTGGATCCAGGAGGGTGAAATGAGTTTCCTCTGCAGGGTAGCTGGACTCTCCCTCAGAGACAGGGGGAGAAGTTCAGTTATCAGGAGAGACTCAGAGTAGAACCGCTGCTCCTCCACATCCACACCTCCACATGGTAAGGATGCTCCCTGGGCGCCTCCGTAGGGAGGTGCTTCGGGCACCTCGGTTGTTCTGCGAACACCTTGGAGTCTTCCCAGAAGAGCTGGAAGAGGTGGATGTGGTCAGAGATGATTGGACCTCCCTGCTCAAGATGCTGCCCTGAGACCTGACTTCAAAACGAGAGGATGGATGGATGGATGGATGGACAGACGGACGGACGGGCGGACGGATGGACGGATGGATGGAACACGTTTAGTGTTTACCCAAAGTCACATCAAGATTTTAATTCTATATTTTCACATTTAAATTGATCTAAAGTCAAACTTTGGGTAAAAAACAACAATAGCTTCAACAAAAAGGAAATAATGAACCAGGAAACAACTTTTAGTTATAATAAAAATACAAACATCATAATTGTTAAAGATTTGACTAGAAGACTTCGTCTTCGCTGAACTTGGGACGTTCAGTTCTAGAAGTCGTTGGTAACTGAAAGAAACACGGTTGTTCCAGCATTTTCAGAGTAAACTCACTGAAGACTTATTGTTTTAACTGAGTTAAACCTCGGGACTTTATCATTTGAGTTCATGAGACGTGCGGTCAGCGAGTCTCATCCTGTTGGAGGTCCTGAGAGCAAAGGGGTCATTAAGTCAGCTCGATGCATTTTGATGGGAGTCCAAACAGTCCTGGAGGCCTTGAAGCAGCAAAGTTAATGTTCTGGTATCGACCCAGTTTTCGAGTCATTGCTCATTCTGTGGTGACAGGAGTGTTAGTTGAGCAGAGGAACAATCAGCATCAGCGCCTGTGGCATCGTCCGTTATGAACCTGAGTCTTTGTTATGCTCCAGACCGCCGTGGTTCAGTCAGGTCCACTTGTGTAAAGTTGAGAACAAAGAGCTGAGGGGTTCATGTGACCACGAGCTTTATTCAGTGAGGTGATTCACAAGAATATTCAGAATCCTGACGTATGACTCTACGTGTTTATTTCATGTTTATGGAAGTCTTCCGTCCGTCGGGTGACAACGATGAAATGACTGAACAGAAAAACGTAAACAGGTTTTTAAAAAGTCAAAATAAGGAGCCGAAGGTCTGAGGAGGATCAGCTGCAGCTTCCGAAACAGGAAGTGTTCGTTCAAAACCTGAACATGATCACGAGCCGGAGCTTCAGGTCACCGCCTGTTTACATGCAAACAAACAAACAAACAAACAAAACACACTGTGAGATATTAACAGTTCGCCCGCCACCATTCATAACAGAATGACTCTCAGCTACTACCACACAGATCATCATCATCTGTTAAGTTCAGCTGAGTTAGGATTATTTTCTGTTTGCTAAAGCTGATCAGTTGCTGGCGGCCATCTTGAATTGGACTGAGTCCAAAAGTTAATTATTTTAGAGGAACGGACAATTATTTTCTAAGATCTTCGTTTAAATCGAACCACCGGTTCAGAAGATATTTTGCTAAAAGTCGTACAGGTAGAGACGTAAACACATCATCACCCGCCTTTTGGTGCAGGCGTTACTAAACATGTCTCTGAGTTCTTCATGGAGGAAGACACACACCTGGCAGTGTCCCATCTGTAGGTGTCCCACCTGTGAGTGTCTCACCTGTGAGTGTCTCGCCTGTGAGTGTCTCACCTGTGAGTGTCTCGCCTGTAGGTGTCTCACCTGTGAGTGTCTCGCCTGTGAGTGTCTCGCCTGTGAGTGTCTC
>NC_056509.1:47234732-47241098 GCF_014905685.2 Nematolebias whitei
GTGAGTGTCTCGCCTGTAGGTGTCTCACCTGTGAGTGTCTCGCCTGTTGGCCTGGTCCCTCAGGATGAAGCGCTGAGCGCTCTGCACCGTGTTCTGAAACATGGAGAACCCGTCAGTCAAACACCTGAGGAGCAACACAGAGTCTGTGGTCATCCTGGTAACCACACAGAACCTTCCAGAACCTTCCAGAACCTACAGACAGTTATATTTATTAAAACTACATTAACCTCCATCAGCATGGCCACAGTCATGGGCCCCACCCCTCCAGGTACAGGTGTGATGAATCCTGCTCTCTGATAGGCCGAGGCGTAGTGAACATCTCCGACCACCCGTTTACCGCTCGCCTTGGTCTCATCTGGAAGAGGTCAGAGGTCACGGAGGTGTCGACCAGAACACAATGAGGTGAGGTATCGACGTGTCGGACCTGGGACGTGGTTGATGCCACAGTCGATGACCACGGCGCCCTCCTTCACCCACTCTCCTCTCACCATCTCTGCCCTGCCCGCCCCCACCACCAGGATGTCAGCCCGAGACACCTGCACACAGGAAACACATCATCAGAGACAGGAAACACATCATCAGAGACAGGAAACATCATCAGAGACAGGAAACATCATCAGAGACAGGAAACATCATCAGAGACAGGAAACATCATCAGAGACAGGAAACACATCATTAGAGACAGGAAACATAATCAGAGACAGGAAACATCATCAGAGACAGGAAACACATCATTAGAGACAGGAAACACATAATCAGAGACAGGAAACATCATCATCAGATGCAGGAAACATCATCAGATGCAGGAAACACATCATCAGAGACAGGAAACATCATCAGATGCAGGAAACACATCAACAGAGACAGGAAACACATCAACAGAGACAGGAAACACATCATCAGAGACAGGAAACACATCATCAGAGACAGGAAACATCATCATCAGAGACAGGAAACACATAATCAGAGACAGGAAACACATAATCAAAGACAGGAAACACATCTTCAGAGACGGGAAACACATAATCAAAGACAGGAAACACATCTTCAGAGACAGGAAACATATAATCAGAGACAGGAAACATCATCAGTGACAGGAAATGCTTATCTGTGACAGGAAATGCTTCCTCACAGACAGGAAACACACCATCACTAACAGGAAATGCATAACAGCCAGAAAAGTCATGTTAACAGGCAGGAAATGTATTAACACTGACAGGAAGTACATCATCACAGACAGGAAATGCTTTGGTTTCTTCATAAACCCAAAAGACTTATCGCCACCTATGAACCAGGTGTGGTTCTGTGTGATCACCTGCTCAGGTAGGTCAGCAGTCTTTGAGTGACAGGTGGTCACAGTGGCGTGGTTCCACAGCAGCAGGTCGTGCATCGGGGCTCCCACGATTTTACTGCGACCGATAACCACGGCGTGTTTCCCTGCTACAGACACACCTGCACAGGAACAGGAAGTTCATGAGTGACGTCACACCTGTCTGTGGGCTGCAAACATTCGTTTTGAGTGTCTTTAATTAAACATTTCTGTCTGGAACAAATGCTGAAAAGAACAACGCACTGTTGGAGCACTGAATCAGAACGCTTCGAATGAAACAGAACTGTTCTGCTTAAAAACGCATCATCTGCATCAAACGTTACAGATCATCTCAGGGAAACTTTCAGAACTGGTTGTAAATGTTAAGTTTAGAAGAAAAGGTGTTTTATATAATTATAAATTAAACTTGTGTTTTCCACCTGGATTATTGAGCATGCATCTGGATAACTTGTGTGTTTTCTGGTGTTTGGGAGCGTCACCTGTCTGTCTGATGAGCTGCATGCAGCCGTTGGGGGTGCAGGGGATGAAACAGTCGTTCAGATCACCACGAGACAACTTTCCTGCATTAATGCAACTCAGACTGTTCACACGCACACGCACACGCACACAAACAATCATTAATACCTGGATTGTATAAAACTGTTTGGTCTTCTGGTGAAGGTTAGGTTCACGACAGAAAACAGGTGTTAGACTTCTCGACTCTGCGTTCTCTGTACAAAAGCAGAAAAATCTTAACATCTAACATCAACTTGCAGGTAGAAACAGGTTTTAGGCATGTGAGCGAATGTTAGGACTTGGAAAAGGCCTCGACTCCAGTCAGTCGGATAAAACAGATGGTCGTCAGTGAGTCGCCTCGTTTTCTGTGAATGGCACCAGTTCAGTCTTTTCTTATCTCTACGTGTTATTAAGACGAATGAAGACGTGACTCAGGTTTGTCCTAATTCACCATTTCCTCCTCCCACTTATCCCTTTGTCCTAAGTTTATGTTTTCAGGAAACGTGCAAAGATTTCTGATTCCCTGTTGGGACCGAACCCTGTGAGTTGGCGATCTGACGTCACAAATCTCCAAGAGTGCACCTTAAACACGTCGCTTCAAGAATTTTCTCCAAATTACTCATAACAAAACTAATTAATCTGAAAGTCCTCAGGAGATTACAGGCCATATATGCTAACGAGCATGTGACTAACTAATGAAAGTTTAGTTGTGATTTGACTTCAGAGAGTCTTTGGAGGTCCTCTCTGAAGTTTCCTTCTTGTTGACCAGAAGATAATCAGTCACAAGGAAGAAGTTTGACCCCAGAAAACTTCTCTGGTATCAGCGTCGTACTTTAGGGACTTTGAGGAACCTTTAGGTTGGAGCTTTGATCCAACCAGAAAAGTTTCCTTAACTTTAAAGATGAAATGAACCCAACCAATGGTCAAGGTGATAGAAAGGGTTTACTATAGTTCTACGAGCTAACCGTCCATCCATCCATCTATTTACTGTACTGGCTTGGTCCATGCAGGGTCATGGAGATCTGGTACTTATCTCCTGGAGGGGTAGACCTTGGAGAGGTTCCCAGTCCATCACAGGGTGACAGAGACAAACCATTCCTGTTTACACGTAGAGCCAGTTCAGTGTCACGAGTTAATTCAACGATATAAATGTTCAACCCCAACCCCTTGTGGGTTAAAATGAATAAGTGGTACACCGATGACCTCCGTCGCTGAGGGCTTTGAGTAGTGAATGTTTGTTCTGTTTTTTTTCTGGACTGGAATTTGACACGCAGTGCAAGTTAAACCTTAATGTTTTGGTGCAAGATATTCAAGCTGGACTTGTGAAGTGTCCGGGGTGTCCCCCGCCTCTCGCACAGTGATAGATGGACATGGGCACCAGTGACCCCTGCGACCCAACAAGGAAGAAGAGGGTAAAGATAATTAATGGATGGATGGATGTTCAAGTTGGTGTTGGAACAGAAGGAGGGTTTGTTTTTATTTTTCATGCTTGTCTGAGGCAGCGCTGCCTCTGCCTTCACCGTTGGGCACCATCAAAACTAGAACGCAGTTTCCTCTAACGGTGGGGTGGTTGGTTTATAAATGATGGCAGCCATTTTGGATTTGGACGTAGCAACCCAGTTTTCAGTGGTGACCTTTCTTACACCTAGCTGAAGCCACCCACCTAAATGGAAGTTGGAGCGTTAATTACTTTTCCAGTTATCCAGCGCACAAGGTTACCGTACTTTAACATATGGCAGCAGCCATCTTGGATTTGACGTGGCAACCCAGTTTTAGAAACGAACCTTTTTCCACCCAGACGCAGCCACACACCGACCTACCTCACTTATTGTTCAAGTTATCACGGGCACAACACGTATGGATGGACCCCGAGGACAAAACCAGGGACCTCAGTTTCATGTAAAAAAAACTGATGCAGACATGGATCACTGGGATCAATGAGATCACTGGGATCAATGAGATCACTGGGATCAATGAGATCACTGGGATCAATGAGAGCTAGGTCCCACTGACCCATCCACGTCCTTATCGGGAGAAACAGCGTTGGTGACCAGCTCGGTGTCGATGCGGTTGACGGAGTCCAGAGGCAGCTGGACGATCAGACCATGGACGGACAGGTTCTCGTTGACCGACATGATGCTCTGCAACACCTGCAGGACGACAGGAAACAGGAAGTGGTCAGAAGCTCGTTGGTCGGCGACCGTCGGCTTGTTTCTCACCTCTTCCTGCGTCGCTGAGTGCGGCAGTCGAATGTGCTTGGCATCGATCCCGATCTGCAGAGAAGGAACAGGAAACATCTCTGAGGCTGCAGCTACGACTTTCTGATTTTATTTCACGGTCGTTCTTGTTTTTACAGACTCGTACCGCGTCTCGTGTTTTCTGCACTTTCTATCTTCACATTTCTGTTTTTGTGTCATCTTTGTTTCTTCAGCTGCGTTTTTTAACCAGTTTGTTCTCAGTTGGTTCATAGTTTATAATTTTGTCTCACCTGTAGTGCGTGTTTTTGTCACGTTAAGCCTAATTGCACCAATTAAAATACAGAACTAACTAATCCATAATCACGAAGCAAGTCACAGTTTTGAATCAGTATCTTACAATAAAATAACGTAAATCTTTTACTCAGCTTGTTGGACATCGTTCTGTGCAGTTTCACACATTTGAATTGATTATTTTCTATATTCTGGGGTTTAGGTTGTTTTCACTGTCTCGGACTCCAGGCTCAGTCTTCAGTCGAGTTTCAGTCTCAGCTTGTGGTAAAAATATCACGGATGTTTTTTGAGCTCTCTCATGAGGTACACAGAAAAGATTTAAATGATCTGTTTCTTCTAGTCTGCTCTGCTCACATGACAGAGGAGTCGTGAGGAACAGGTAAGATGAAGAAATGTGGTGAAAACCCAACACGAGAGTTGCTCAACACTTATTTGCATCATGAGCGTTACCAATCCAGGTTTTCATCTGGATTAAGTCTCAGCTGTAAACTCACAAGTTCCCTCTGAATGTTCCTGGTTTATTCAACACTTTGAGGCCTTAGATCTCATCCAGATGTGGTTTACAGATGTTTTCACCAGGTGTTGTTCAGGACCAGTACGTTTGGAGAGAAAATAATCCGAGTGCTGATAAATTAGCATCAATGAAGTTTTCTGGTTTTATTGATCTGATCTTCAAACATGAAGTTTGTTCCTCACCTCGGCTGCAGCCTTCAGTTTGGTGCTGATGTAAAGGTTGGAGTCGTCTCTGTCTCCCACCTGAAACACACACCTCACACCATCAGGACACACACCTCCATCATCAGGACACACACCTCACACCATCAGGACACACACCTCCATCATCAGGACACACACCTCCATCATCAGGACACACACCTCCATCATCAGGACACACACCTCACACCATCAGGACACTTCATCAGGTGGTGTCTCTGAAAAGGACATCATGGCTCCTTTCTACCTCCTCCATGTTGACAACAAGAGGAGAAACTGGAGACCCCACAGCACACCCAGCTTGACTGCAGGCCCAGTTTCAAGAGGTGACACGGTTGTTCTGTGGAAAGTTCTGCTGCTCTGTCTGATTTGTGGCCTCAACGATAGTTTTGGAAAGATCTGACGACCTGGATGAACTGGTCGGTTTAAGAGAAATGACGTGTGAGTGAATCCACGGTGCAGGATGGGATAAGGTCAAAGATGAGGATGAGGAGAATGTTCTTCTGAGGATCTCCTGATTACAGAGTGTTGGATCAGTTTGGACCTGTGGTTCTGACAGGTGCTGTAAGCAGAAGTCACCAGCAGGGGGAGCTCCTGGAGCAGCAGGCAGTCCCTGAAGGAACCTCTGCAGGTTCAGGTCGGTCTGACCCGGTCCAGGTCTGAGCTGCTGTAAACATCAGGTTCAGACTGCTTTACAGGAACATGTTCAACACATGCTGAGCTCATGTTTGACCACCAGGAACAGAACTGTGACCCAAAGTTGGCCCCAGAGTCGTGACTGATCCCACAGAGACTCACACCCACCTGTAGAACCACCAGACTGGGTCTGAAGCCTGAGAACTGGGTCTTCATCTTCTCCACCTCCTCCTTCAGCCTCTGCCTCACCAACCTGCACACACAGATCCAGGATCAGTTCTCTGGACTCATCGGGCTCTGAACCAGCTGTTTCAGCAGCTCCGTGTGTGAGAGGACCTTCAAGTGACACCTGAAGAACAGAAGTTTGGGTCGAAACACTCCTGACCCGCCTCAGACACTCACTTGGACGTCTTGTTTCCAGAGAGGACGGTTGCTATGGAGCGTCTGCTTCCTCGGCAACCGGAGACGGTGGGACGAAGCGAGCGGGAGACCAAGGACAGCATCTCTGACTGGAGGAGAAAGAAACGTAAACACCTGGAAACACCTGGGAACACCTGGAAACACCTATGAACACCTGGAAACACTTGGAAACGCCTGGAAACACTTGGAAACATCTCGGAACACCTGGAAACACCTGGGAACACCTAGAAACACATGGAAACACCTGGGAACACCTGGAAACACTTGGAAACATCTGGGAAC
>NC_056509.1:47241108-47244560 GCF_014905685.2 Nematolebias whitei
TGGAAACACTTGGAAACATCTGGGAACACCTGGAAACACATGAAAACACCTGGAAACACTTGGAAACATCTGGGAACACATGGAAACACATGGAAACACCTGGAAACACCTGGAAACATCTGGGAACACCTGGAAACACATGTGAACACCTGGAAACACTTGGAAACACATGGAAACACCTGGAAACACTTGGAAACACATGTGAACACCTGGAAACACTTGGAAACACCTGGAAACACATGGAAACACCTGGGAACACCTGGAAACACCTCTGATATATAAATCAAAATATATTTCTCTCATTTAGCAGCTGATAATTCATGACTTTTGTCTGACTCGTGATTTATTTTAACAGAACTAAAGAGCACGAGACAAACTGCAGCTGAACCAATAAATCAGGAAACACAAACAAACACAAACCAGATTAACGTTCAATAAATAAACAAACTTTGGTCCACTGTTCAATAAGAAGAAAAGTGATAATGACGGTGCCTGTTTGTCGTGTTAGCTAAATATCTCATGAACAACTGGACTGATTTAAATTGAATAATTAGACGTTCGTCTACAAGTGATGAAAACTTGGAGTGGACCCGATCCAACATGGCCACCAGAGCCAACCGAGCTTCAGAAAGCTCAGTTTTACAACATTTAGCTGATATTCGACCTGGTAGCTGAAAAACGAGCCGTGAAACATCCTGTGCTTTTGGACGATGGTAAAAAGAGTTGTTGACTCACCATGTCCACCAAGGTCAAAGTTCACCGTCAGTGTTTGATGCCGAGAAACGTGGACCCTAAACCAGCACGAAGCCACACAACGTCCATCAACGCCTGAGTATTAAATGGGACCCATTTGTTCGCCTTGAGGACGTGTGTCGTGGAAAAAGGGATTCCCAAAACAACCAGGTGTCAGCTTCATCAGATTTATCACAAAGCTTTGGAGAAGAGCCAGAAACCACATCAGTGCATTTACATGATCACTCTTATCCATGCTTGCACCGGTCCGAGGCTCCGTTCTGACTCCCTGAACCGAAGAGGTGAGTTTGTAGAAGCTTCCAGGAGCCAGTCCCTCCTGCCCTGTCCAGCTTTATCAGAACCGACTGCAGTCAGACGTGAGAGGAGTCTGGGAGCCAGCAGCTTCACGGACTCTCCAAGACAAAAGGACCATGGGACATTTTAATGTCTCTCACAAGAACAGGCAAAGAGCAGTGAACAGTACACGTTCCCGTGACACGAGGAGGAGCTGAAGACTCTGAACTGAGGCCGACTGGAAGCTGACTCGGCTCGGCCCGGTTGGAGCAAACGACACACGTGTGTGACGTGCACGGAGAACCGAGTCAGGAAGCTCCACTGATCCAAACTGAGCTTTGAAGACACTTGCAGAAACACCTCGAGGAGCGCTCACCTGCTCACTCGATGGCCCGCTGTAGGAAAGGTGCACGTACACGGAGAGAGCTGAGTGATCAGCAGCGCCTCCAGAAACTTAGAGGCTGCTGATAATCCAGGGTGGATCTCCAAAAGGTCCTCATTTTACGGCTAACACTTCTGATGATGACGTTCACAGACAGAACGGGGAACGTTCCACAACGGTCCGGGTTTTTACAGACACTTGTACGTCCTTCCTTCAGTCCAACGACGTCCAGTCAGGCCCTCTGGACAGGTTCTTTTGACTTGGTGGAAAATAACAAAAAGCCCGATGGAAGGACCATCAAGACGAACATCTTCATTTCAAAGGGTTAACCAGAGCAAGTTTCTGAAGTTTAAAGCCACTTCTTCTAATTCTATAAAGAAATATTAGTAAAATGAAAAACATGCTGCTCCAGAGAACCTGCTTCTTCACGTTGAGGGCACTGGTTTTAAACCAGTTCATTTTGTTAACTAGATGTTACATTTTGGTTCTGGTTGTAAATAAAACTGTTTATTTATGTTTTGAGCTCCTCAATGATTCAAAACCTCCATCATCTTTACCGGCGTCTTCCTTTTTGACTCGCAGGGGTCACTGGTGCCCATGTCCAGCAGTCACTGGGTGAGAGGCGGGGGACACCTGGACAGGTCTCCAGTCCATCACAGGGACACATAGGGACAATTTAGAGTCACCAGTCAGTCTAACATGCATGTTTTTGGTCTGTGGGAGGAAACTGGAGTACTGGGAGAAAACCCACGCAGCACAGAGAGAACATGTAAACTCCATCCAGAAAGGTCTTGGGCCGGGATTTGAACCGGCAACCTTCTCGCTGAGAGGCAACAGCTCTACCAACTGAGCCACCGTGCTGCCCTGATCATAAACAGTGTTACCCTTAACATTTATAAGGTTCTACTAATCAAAGTGGGACTGAAGAGAAACTGCCTGTGGGGCGGCCACCAAGTTTTTAGGGATGGCCAGGTGGACTTTATTCTTCTTTACAACAATAATTTATTTTATTTATTTAACAAAACTCTTCCTATTAGATCCTGATTCATGCTCAATAATCCAGGTCGATGAATCTAACCAGGTTAAGTCAGCTCCTCTGGAGGATTCTTCTTGTTGAAACATTTCATCTTTAATCCAAAGGACTTCTTCAGTCTGAGGAGCTGCAACAAACTCAGTCTTATAAATAGCACCTCCTCATAGTGGATCAACCAGTTTGGTGGTGGTTTCTGTTGCAACAAGAAGAACCCGTCCAGAGGACCTGACTTAACTTTGTTAGACCTGAACACGAGTCAGGTCGTTCCCATTAGTTTAAAACCAGACAAAGTCAGGAAAGTAT
This sequence comes from Nematolebias whitei, assembly GCF_014905685.2. Classification (NCBI taxonomy): domain Eukaryota; kingdom Metazoa; phylum Chordata; class Actinopteri; order Cyprinodontiformes; family Rivulidae; genus Nematolebias; species Nematolebias whitei. Next base: position 47,243,853 of record NC_056509.1, read on the forward strand.
ATTTCCACACTTTTTTAAATGTGTGGCTCAACTTTTCACAAAGTTCAAGATAAAAAAATCCTGAGCTTCAGTTATCCTCCAGCAGTACTTGATTTTATTGTTTTTAGATCCAAGACATTTGAAAGAAACACAAAGCCTCAAACACTGAGGTCAGAGTTGGATTAAAGTGTGACGACAAGTTAAACCCACGACCGCAGCTCGTCCCGTCTGAAGACACGACAACAAGTCCAGTTCAGCCGTGACCTGCAAGTTCAGGACACGACTGAACTCTGGAGCTGCAGACCTACACACACAGAAAATCTTTATCTGAGTCTGTTTGCCTCGATGCTCCAGACTGAACCTGAATAACCACAAGAAGCTCTGAAGTTCGGCTGAAGGAGCCGAAGAAGCTGCTCTGCAGGGACTCACACGGCTGTTGGCAGCTTTTCAACACCTGTGCTCTGCAGCACAAACTCAGCTCGAAGCCACGGCCTCTTAAAAAAGACCCAACGTCTTTGTGTCTCACTGAGCAACTGATAAACCAAACAAAGGTCATGAAAAGTCCAGTTCCACTGCTGCGGCAGAGAAATGCAGAAATAAAAACCAGCCGAAGCTTTCTGAGGATTTACAGCTACTTTCCTGCAAAATGCACTGAAAGACACTGAAAGACACTGAAAGACAGTGAAAGACAGTGAAAGACACTGAAAGACACTGAAAGACACTGAAAGA
>NC_056509.1:47244570-47250023 GCF_014905685.2 Nematolebias whitei
AAAGACACTGAAAGACACTGAAAGACAGTGAAAGACACTGAAAGACACTGAAAGACACTGAAAGACAGTGAAAGACAGTGAAAGACAGTGAAAGACAGTGAAAGACATGTGTTCAGACGAGACCCGGACAGACCGAGAGGACTTTTAAAAGTTCACCCAACGAGTTAATGATTAGAGGTGCAGGACAACTCCTGGTCCTGCTCCAGCTGCTGCTCTGCCACGTGAACCAACAGCTGGATGGACGTCTCCCACGGTTCGTGTGTGCAGCTGCAGGACAGGGACACCGTGAAGGGTGAGACAGTGAGAGACAGACAGCAGCAGCTTACCTGACAGGGAAGCAGGACGCACAGACTCACAGCTGCTCCAGATGTTTCTCCACCCGGCCTGCGGCTGCCTCTGTGGCAGCTTCTCCGTCTGTACGGAAGCCCGGCAGTGACAAAAATGAAGTTTATGAAATCACTTGATAGAAACCAGTGGAAGCTAAAATGATTCACAAACTTATTATTTTTAACCACGAGTATTTAAAAGTAAATAAATAAGTAACATTATTTGTTTTTCAGTGGGAAGGTCTTACTGTTCTTCTTCTTTCAGCTGCTCCTCTTCAGGGTCTCCACAGAGAACTAACGCACACGAAGGCTTGATCGTTTTTATCCAGATGTTCTTCCTGATCAACCACAGCCCGCTGAGCGGAGCAGAGAGCTGCTGTCCTGGGCGCCTGGGGGAGCAGAGGGTGGGGGTTAAAGGCCTTGCTCAAGGGCCCAGAGTGGAGCAAATGAGGGTGGAGACAGGTGTGGGTGCTTCACCTCTCCCACCCACGTTTTGATGTTGTCCGTCCGGGGAGTTGAACTGGCAACCTTCCGATCACAAGTCCACCTCCTCTGTGCCACCACTTTTATTCTGGGAGCGTAGCAGTCGGGATGTTTTTCTACTTAAGTTTTTGAATAAAAAACATTTTCTTTAATTTTTATGTTTAAAGTTTGTTGTGGTGGAAGAACTCTCCAATCAAAAAGCCACATCAAACAAAAGCTCAGAGGCACAGAGGCAAACTTTAAGAACCACCTGCTTCGTAAGACGAGCCTGATTATTGTAACATTATTTTATTTACCATGTTTCAGTTTTACTGTTGAAGTTTTGGCACTAATGGGCTTCCATACTTACATGCGCGTGTTATGTCACACTTTTAGTGGCTGGGTGTGTTTTCACAGAGTTCCTGTTCTCAGCTGAACCGAACCACGAGAAGCAGACAGATTCTGCAGGGGAGGTCAAAGGTCAAGCTGGAGGAGGCGGGACGTCCCGTGCTGCTGTCAGCCAATCAGATTCCAGATTGATGGAGAGGAGGAGGACGTTTGTTCACAACTTGATGTGTTGTTTCTTCCAGAGCCCTGGTTTCTTCTGTTTTATCAGGCTGTGAGATGCATTCTGGGAAATGTAGGCCAGGAGACAGTAAACTCTAAATAAACGAGTATAAAAAGTAAATAAATTGAAAGTTTCTTTGGGCTGCTCTCTTCTTCAGGGGTGTCCACAACAAATAAACTTGATGTTTTACGTTTGTGATTTGATTTAGTATTTTGTTGTTCTGTTTTTTTTATTTTGATGCTTTTAATTAATTTTCTGTACATTCATTAATCTTATTTTATTTTTTCCATTAAATTACTGCCATTGATTTTTATTAAGCACTTTGGTAACAGCTGTTTTAGATGTTCTCTATAAATAAACATGACACCATTCCTGACACAACTGGGCTTGGACCTGCGGCCTCAGGATCGCAGGGCCACTGCACTGACCGCTGCGCTACCACAGCCCCATGTCTCAGAGTTTATACAATTACCTCAAATCAACTCATATCTGAGCAACAACATTTTATTACTGATGATAAAAGAAAAGCGCACACTTCTTTATATTTTAGAAATCATGTGTTCAACAAACCTGAGGCTCCTTCAGCTCGCCTCCTAAACTAGAGGAACCGGTACCAGAATCCTGGATCCAGACTTTATGAAGGACTGAGCTGTGGACCAGCGCTCTGAGTCTGCTGACGGAGCGTAGAGGAATTTATGGGTGTTAGTTCAAATATAACCAGCTCATAATGGTTTAGGCTTAAGCTCATGCACGAGACGAACAGTGCAGACTTTTTTATTATTTCTGTGGAAAAATGTCTGTTTGGTTCAAAACACACACACACACACACACACACACACACACACACACACACACACGCACACACACACAGTTTCTGTAAACATCCAGAGCACATTTGACTCTGGGTCACACACACTTGTTTCGAGATAAAATCATTAAAAGTCCGTTCTCCATTAGAAATGTTGATTTCACGTGTTCTCAACATTTGTTGAACAGTTTTGCCACAACAGAGTACTTTCAATAAATGTAATCATTAAAAACAGCGCAGCGGTTCTCAAAGTCTGGCTCGATTTAGGATTGCACAACACAAACTGCAGAAATAAAATAAAATTTAAAAATGGCGGCTAACAGTAGAATTTCATCATGGATCAAAAATAAAGTGTAAAATGTAAATAAAAACAGAAAACAATGATTTGCAAATGTCAAAATCCCAAATTTTATTCACAGTTGAACTCAATAAACAAATATTATCACATTTATTTAAAGAAATGTGATAATATTTAGTGACAGAAGCTGTAATGCACCCCCATACCATCAGAGAGGCAGGTATTTGAACTGCGAGCTGTTACCGGGCTGGATGGTCCGTCTCCTTTTCAGTATGGAGAACATGATGGTGTTCCAAACAGAACCTCAGATTTGGATCTGTCTGACCTCAGAACAGTTCTGGACTTCACCTCAACGGGCTCTGGTCCAGAGAAGACGGGAGCGGTTCTGGATGGTGTTCACATCTGGCTTCATCTGACAGAGCTTTAATCAGCATCCGTGAATGAACTGTGTGAACAGAACCAGAACCAAACCTGGTTTTAATGCAGTGGAGGATTTGTCCTCTGAGCTCAGATTTGTACAGATTATTCTAATCTGTGGATCTGATCATGAACTGGAGATGATAGAGATTAAAATCTGTATTCAGGAACGTTAGTCTGAAACTGTTCCACTAGTTGGATTAAGTGACCAGACTGAGATCCTCCTCGTTGGTACTGAACCCCCCCGGTCCAGTGAGCAGCTTTCTCCCGCACCACCGACAGCTTCTTGGTCTCCACCTCCCTCTGCAGCTCTTCATCATTTCTCTTCAGTAATATTGTCAGGCCTGAATATTTCCTTCTACAAACTTGGTGGTGAATTAAATGTCTCCCTCCAGTGGCCAAGGCCACCACTGGCCACCCCCTGGCTCCTCCACTGCACCTGCATTAAAGGGCTCCCTCTGCTCTCCAGTATCTGTCGCTCTGTGCCGCCTCAGTCCAGCAAATATGAACCCTCCCTGTTCTCCTCCTCGCCACTTGAATAAATAAACATTTAGGTTTACTTTCATTCTCTGGGACGTCACGCGTTACACACGTGTAATGTTAGCAAAATATCTCATGAACCAGTAGATTTGAATGAAACTCTCAGGAAGTAATCCTTGGATGTAACAAAGCTGAGTCAGGTCCTCTGGACGGATTCTACAGTACTTGAAACATTTCATCCTTTATCCAAAGGACTTCTTCAGTCTGAGGAGCTGCAACAAACTCAGTCTTATAAATAGCACCTTCTCATGGTGGATCAACCAGTTTGATGTTAACATCCAAAACCAGCTGATCACATGCTCAAGAAGGACCATCAGCCTAACAATGGATCATTAGCACCTGATGGCTGTTTACTGTTCACAGAGGGCTGAGTGATACTAGCAATCACAGCATTGTAAGAGGGGGACAGTTGAACCTGGAGGCTCCACCCCTGTTTAATGATGGACGATTTCTTTTCACAAAGATGGCCTCCTTTACTCCTCTCTCAAACCATCGTTCCTCTTTGTCCAGGATGTGAACATCTTCATCCCTGAAAGAGTGACCGCTGGCCTGGAGATGAGTGTAGACCTCAGAGTCCTGGCCTGATGATGTTGATCTTCTGTGCTGGTCCATCCTTTTGGCCAGTGGCTGTTTAGTTTCCCCGATGTAAGACTGATCACCCTCCTGACACTGAACAGCATACACAACATTACTCTGTTTGTGCCGGGGGACTGGATCTTTGGGATGAACCAGTCTTTAATGTATTTTGGGGTTTAAAAGCCACTGGGACGTTATGTTTAGAAAATAAACGTCTCAGTTTCTCTGATACTCCCTCAACATATGGAATGACCACTGGTCTGGGTCTGGGTTCCTCCTTTTCACCTGATGGCTGACTGGAGTCCTGTTTGGGTTTCTTCTTTCAGGAAGGCCCAGTTAGGATATCCACATTGCTCTAGAGCCTGTCTTGTGTAGGATTTCTCCTTCTGCCTGGCTCCTGAGCTAGTGGGGACGCTGTCTGCTCTGTGATACAGAGTCCTGATGACTCCTAACTTGTGCTCCAAAGGGTGATGGGAGTCAAACTGCAAATACTGGTCTGTGTGGGTGGGTTTGCGGTACACCTCAGTTTGCAAATGTCCACTATCAGAGACTGAGACCTCACAGTCCAAGAAAGCCAACCTGTCATTTTTTTCATCTTCTCGTGTGAACTTGATATATTTATCCACAGAGTTGATGTGGTCAGTAAAATGTTGGACTTCCTGAGATTTGATTTTAACCCAGGTGTCGTCAACATACCTGAACCAATGACTTGGTGGTGTCCCTGAAAAGGCACCACCTCCTCCATGTACATTATTATTGAGCATGAATCAGGATAATCCTTGGATGATCATCTAGGACTACCCTCCAACACCTAAATGACTGTAATGGCATCAAAATGACAGATAATGAGGTTTTAGTGGTAGTAGATGAGAGTCATCCTCCAACCATCAAGACTTGATCAACGTGTGGCTTTCAAGTTCAAGTTCAAGTTCAAGTCAGTTTTATAGTCATTTCCATCACGTGGTACATGAGGCGGAACAAAATTAAGTACACTGGGTGCAGTTACATACACCCCAAAGTAGCAAAAATACAAACTATAAAAAAAAAAAAAAAGTAAATAAGGAGCTAAGATATAAACTAAGATATACGCTAAACAAACACCAAACGGTACGGTAAAGGATCTGATACATACGCTAAACACTAATAATGTAAAACAATACAGAGTAACAACAGCAGCACAAACATGAGTCTGTGGTGAGCAGATGGGTATGAATGAATATAGCAGCATGAGATCAACAGCAGCATGGGTAATCAGCAGCATTAGATCAGCAGCATGAGATCAGCAGTATGGATAATCAGTAGCACGAGATCAGCAGCACAAGATAATTAGCAGCATGAGATCAGCAGTATGGATAATAGGCACCATGAGATCAGCAGTATGGATAATCAGCAGCATGAGATCAGAAGCACGGATAATCAGCAGCATGAGATCAGCAGCATGAGATAAGAAGCATTGAT
>NC_056509.1:47250033-47253796 GCF_014905685.2 Nematolebias whitei
GATAATCAGCAGCATGAGATCAGCAGCATGAGATAAGAAGCATTGATAATCAGCAGCATGAGATCAGCAGCATGAGATCAGCAGTATGGATAATCAGCAGCATGAGATCAGCAGCATGGATAATCAGCAGCATGAGATCAGCAGCATGGATAATCAGCAGCACAGATAAGTCACATATCACCAGTTAAAGTGGCATTACAGTGATTTTTTTTCTTACTGGGATCATCCTGGTTAGGGATTTACAATCTGGCCACCATGTTAATGAAAACTGATGCTTTCAAGGACTGTCGGGCCTTTGAGTCATTTGTAGGATCAGCTGGAGGAGCTGCTTTACTTTTTGTCCTTTCAGGTCATTTTATTCAGATTTTTCTGCTCGTTTAGATAAAATGAATTCTTGCAGCTCGGAGACGTTTTCGTCAGAGTTTGTTCGAAGTCGTCGCCGATTGTTCCGCAGCTTCCTGTTTTCGTGCTCGACGGCCTGTTTTTCTCGTCGCTGTGAGTCAGACTCACGCCCTGCGGCAGAATGACGTCCGTCCTCTGCGTTCCTGTCGAGCTTCTCTCTGTTCGGGGGGGCAGGTGTGGCTCACCTGAGTGATGCGGCTGATAATCAGCAGGTGGCCCAGGTTCAGCTGAAGGAACGTGGCCCGACAACAACCTGCTCAACATTCCTCAGCTTGTTCCTGAGACGCTTTAAATCTTATTTTCAGTCAGTTTAAAAAAGGTGACGTGGCGCTAAAAGAACAAACGTTGCATCAGATCTGACTGTGACGAACCCGATCTCCACTGAGCCCCATGGGACCCAAACAACCTCCACAGGAGGACGTAGATTAGAACATGCTTGTTTCTGTGGTTCTGACCCTTCTGGTTCATATCAGGTGAACTGAGGCGACCTTTGACCTCCTCACACACCTGACCACTCGAGGGTCGTTCAGTCAGGTTTGATCTGCTCAGCTGGACGTTAAACGATCATTTGAACGTTCTGATCAAAGATTACATCGTGTTCCTGTTTGACCCGTTTAAATCCAACGACCAGAACCTGCGTCTGCCGAGAAAACCAGAGAAATGTGAAGGATCGTTGCTGAAGACGTTTCATCACTAAACTGTTAACGCCTGGCGATGCTGAACAGCTGACGACAGGAAAAGAAAGGCTAAAATTAGCAGGAAAACACTTAGAAAGTAGCTGAAACAGCAGAAAACTTCTGAAGTTAGCACAAAAATGTTAAAAAAGCTGAAATGAGCAGAAAAACAGTAAACAGCTGAAGGCTTTGAAGGACGTGCAGAGAGAAAAGAGGAAAACATGGCCGACAAGGCTAAATATTTCAAAAAGTAAAACATGCACAAACACCAAAAGTTACAGCAGGAAAGTCCTAAAGGAGCCGAACGTTTGGAGACACGAACTGTTGAGACAGAACAAAAACCGAGGAGCGAGTTTAACAACGTACGGAAGAAAAATGGATCTTAATGATGAGAAAGATTTATTAACATTATATAAACAACTGCTCTCCATAAAGCTGCTGTATATTACAAAAGAAACATCAAAGCAAATCTGTTCTTGTTTTTAGTATTTTACCTTGTTTTACGGCACACTGATTTATTGTTTTATAACACTACTTTTATTTTTAATTGCATTTTTACTCTAGTTTATTGTTGTCTGTCTAAAACAAGTCTCTCTGGTAAATGAGTCCGTGTGACTCAACGAGACTAACCTGTATAACTAAAGGATGAATGAATGAATTATTCATCTGTAATTGATGAGAATAAAAATAACCCCAGGTTCCTTGTCAGTACCATAGCTAGTCTAATGCAAAATCCTGTCTCTGATGATTCATGTGTCCCTACAACTATAAGCAGTGATGACTTCATGAGATTCTTTGTAAATAAAAATTATTTCAATTAAGGAGAAAATTTAAACCATCATTCCTACTATCGCCTCTGGTTCCCTGTCAGATGAGACAACTTTAGAAATATTACCAGAACCTGATTTATGTTCGGACTGTTTTTGTCCTGTTGAGCTCTTTGAATTGTCAAAAATAATAACTTCATCCAAACCATCCACATGCCTGCTAGATCCCATCCCAACCAGACTGTTTAAAGAGGTATCTCCCCTAATTAATGTCCACATTTAGGATCTACTGAATTTGTCTTTAACGGATGGTTATGTACCACAGAGCTTTAAGGTTGCTGTAATTAAACCTTTACTTAAGAAGTCTGACCTTGATTCAGGAATCCTGGCCAGCTATAGACCTATATCTAATCTAACTTTCATCTAAAATTTCTAGAGACGATAGTTGCAGGTCAGTTGTGTGAACATCTACAAATAAATGATCTGCTTGAAGAGTTTCAGTCAGGGTTTAGAGCTCATCATAGCACAGAAACAGCACTAGTGAAAGTCACTAATGATATTCTCATGGCCTCAGACAATGGACTTGTGTCTCTACTGGTCCTGTTAGACCTCAGTGCTGCATTTGATACAGTTGATCACAATATTTTACTACAGAGGCTTGAATATGATGTTGGGATTACAGGAACAGCTCTAAAATGGTTTAAATCATATCTATCTGATAGATTTCAATTTGTAAATGTAAAAAATGAATCTTCATCATACACCAAAGTTAGTCGTGGAGTTCCTCAAGGTTCAGTGCTTGGACAAATACTCTTTACCTTGTATATGCTTCCATTAGATAAAGTTATTAAACAGCATGTGATAAATATTAATTGTTATGCTGATGATACACAGTTACATTTGTCCATGAAACCCAATGAATCCAATCAGCTACTTAGACTACAAGCATGTCTTAAAGACATAAAAACCTGGATGACCCTTAATTTTCTCCTGTTGAACAGACAAGACTGAGGTTTTGGTTTTTGGACCTGAGCACCTTAGGAATGAATGTTTCAGTCTTTCTCCCTCCTTAGATGCATTAATGTGTCCTCCAGCTCTAATGTTAAAAATCTTGGTGTTATTTTTGATCAGGACGTGTCTTTTATCCCCCACATTAAAAACGTTACTAGAACCTCCTTCTTCCACCTGCGTAATATCACTAACATTAGAAACATCTGATCTAAAGATGATGCAGAAAAACTGGTCCATGCATTTGTCACATCTAGACTGGACTATTGCAATGGTTTATTATCTGGGTGTCCAAATACTTCTTTAAAACGTCTTCAGTTGATCCAAAATGCTGCTGCCAGAGTCTTAACTGGAGTTACTGGGAGAGATCATATCTCTCCAGTTTTAGCTTCTCTCCAGTGGCTCCCTGTCAAATCCAGAACTGAATTCAAAATCTTACTTCTAACCTACAAAGCTCTCAACAACCTAGCTCCATCTTATATTACAGATCTTATTGTTCCATATTTTCCTAACAGAGCACTTCACTCTCAGACTGCAGGTTTACTTGTGGTTCCTAGAGTTTCCAAAAACAGAAAGTGAGGAAGATCTTTCAGTTCTCAGGCTCCTCTCTTGTGGAACCAACTTCCAGTTTCTGTCCATGAGGCTGACACATTGTCCAGTTTGAAGACTTTCCTTTTTGATAAATCCTATAGTTAGGGTTGGCTTGGGTTTCCTGACCTATCCCTTGCTTATGCTGCTATAGGCTTAGACTGCTGGAGGACAAACTGACCACATGTCCTCTCTCTGCTGCTGTCTTTACTTTCTCTTCTCTTCCTGTTTGTATTTGTAATTATTTTTATCTTAACACGTTTTTTGTCTTTCCTCTTATAGAAAGTTCACCTGGACTATAGAAAGTACACCTGGACTATAGAA
>NC_056509.1:47253806-47257546 GCF_014905685.2 Nematolebias whitei
AGAAAGTACACCTGGACTATAGAAAGTTCACCTGGACTATAGAAAGTACACCTGGACTATAGAAAGTACACCTGGACTATAGAAAGTACACCTGGACCTGTCATTTTGTGTCTGTTTCTACTTCCTGTCCTCTCAAACTCAGCCCATCAAAGCAGATGTTCACTCATCCTGAACTGGTTCTGCTGGAGGTTTCTTCCTGTTAAAGGGAGTTTTTTCTTTCCACTGTCTCCTTTGTTCTCGCTCAGGATGGGAGACTGACGAAGTGAAGAGTCAACACAGTCTGCTGCTTCTTTAGATAGAGAACTTTACTAACTGGTTTTTGTATCTACTGTACGTGAATGTTTCTGTTCAATGCCCTGAGACGACTTCTGTTTTAATCTGGTGCTATATAAATAAACTGAATTGAATAAACATTCACATAATTAATCTTAAAAACATCCAACTTTGTTTTTCTGCCTCTCAGTAAAGACTGAATAAAAGTTAAAGTGTTTGTCTGGGTTTTCTTGAAGTAAACTCATTAAATAATAAATGTGCTTATCTATAACGGACTCACTTTGGGAATCAACCCAATTCAAGATGGCTGCCACAGCTAACCAGTGTTAGCAGACAACATTTACAACTCGGTCAGATTTACAGATGCTGAGATCAGGTTTAGTGTGGTAGTAGCTGAGAGCTACCACAACCCTCTGTGTGGAGCAGAGCGCTGACATGTAGGGTGCCCGGGGGAGCAGAAGGGCCTTGCTCATGGGCTCAGAGTGGGGCAAATGAGGGTGGAGGCAGGTGTGGGCACTTCACCTTTATCACCCACATTTTGATGTTGTCGGTATGGGGAGTTGAACAATCACAGGCTCACCTTCTCTAACCTCTGTGCCACCACTCCCCCCAAGTCATCCTTTTTTCATTCAACCTTTATTTCTACAGGTTAGTCTCCTTGAGTCACGAGGACTCATTCACAAGAGAAACCTGATTTAAACAAAAACCACAGACGAGGTACAAACCTCAATAAAACAATCATATAAAAACATCCATCCATCCATCCATCCATCCATCCATCCATCCATCCATCCATTTTCTTTACCCGCTTATTCCATTTTGGGTCACGGGGGTCGCTGGTGCCCATGTCCAGCAATCACTGTGCGAGGGGCGGGGTACACACTGGACGGGTCTCCAGTCCATCACAGGGACACATAGAGACAAATGAGACAAACAACCATTCACTCTCTCACTCACACCTAGGGACAATTTAGAGTTACCAATCAGCCTAACATGCATGTTTTTGGACTGTGGGAGGAAACCGGAGCACCCGGAGAAAACCCACGCATGCACTGAGAGAACATGCAAACTCCACCCAGAAAGACCCCTGGACCGGGGTTTGAACCAACGACCTGCTCGCTGAGAGGCAGCAGCTCTACCAGTTGTGCCACCGTGCTGCCCATATAAAAACATGTAAAATGAAAATTAAATAAAAGAAGTGATATAAAACACAATAAAAAACAGCTACATTATAAAACGGTGTAAAATATTAAAAACAGGAACACGTCTGCATTGGGTTTTGCCATGAACTTAACAGTTCAATATCCCTTAGAGAGGTCAAAGGTCGAGAGCTTCAGATCTTTTTACAAGATATTCCAGGAAACAGGAGCGGAGTAGGAGAAGGTCCTTTTGTCTAGTTCAGTCTTCACTGAGGGAACACTGCAGGTAATGATGTCCTGAGAGCGCACGCTGTAGCTGCACTCACACAGAGACATGTAGGAGGAGATGTATGAAGGCAGCAGACCAAGAAGTGATTTAAAGATGAAAATGTACCAGTGGGAAAGTCTGTGTGAAGTTAATGGTGACCAGTTAACCAGTGAATACTGGGTGCAGTGGTGGGTACGGTAGTTATAGCCAGTTATGAATCTTAGTGCACCATGATAGACAGCATCCAACATCTGCAGCATCCAACATCTGCAGGGTTCTTGTAGGAGCGTTCATGTAAATAATATCACCGTGATCAATGGAGGGAAGGAAAGTCACAGATACAAGGTGTTCATCAGGGTTCAGAGTTAGACAGGATCTGTTACGGAAAAAGAAACCCAGTTTAACTTTCAGTTTCTTTATTAGGTTCTCTACGTGAAGAGAGTTGTTAATCGACCAAGATCCTCAAGTATTTGTAGGAATCGACAAACTCAATAGGAACAGCATTCATAGATAAGATAGAAGGAAGAACTGCTGGGACCGACTTCCTGTTGGAAAACAACATCCCTTTGGTTTTATCAGCATTTAGCATCAGTTTGAGACAAAACAAATCTGACTGGATGATGTCGAATGCAGAGAGCTGAAAAACCTTAGCAACTGTTTTAGCTCGACAATAAACAACTGTGTCATCAGCGTAGAAATGTATGGATGCATCAGGGATGCTCTGACCTACATTACCTATGTAGATTGTAAAGAGGGTGGTTCCTAAGACTGAGCCTTGTGGTACACCATTGTTAACAGTTAGATAACTGGAAGAAGTTCCATTATGTTGAACACATTGCCTCCGATCTGCAAGATAATTAGAGAACCAATCAATAGTGTGATCTGAGAAACCAGTTTCTGAGAGCTTCTGACACAAGATGTTCTGATCCACAGTGTCAAAAGCTTTAGACAGGTCTAAGAAAAGTGCAGCACAATAATCCTTAGCATCCAGTGCTTCAACAATATCATTAAAAACCTTCAACATCCTCAACAAATAATCTGATTAAATATGTTTACTTCAAACAGTAGCAATAACTGTTGGATTATATCTGTTAGTAAAATATCTCATGGACTAATTAATGGATCCTAACTACAGTCTGAGTCTGCCCCGTTCAAGATGGCTGCCACAGCTGCTCAGAATTATCCGACACAAATGTAAAACGAGTCAGTCATTTTGACAGATGTTGAGCTAACATTAGCTGTGGTAGTAGCTGAGAGTAATACGGAGCGTGTCTTCTGACTGATCCACCTCACTCATCAACAACCGAACATAACTCCATAACCTCACACACTCACCACAAACACACGCTTTATTTCAAACACCAAAGTCTCTTTGGAGCTCCGCAGATAAAATCCCTCAAAACTGTGATTACGATAAAAAGTTCCTTAAGTTGAAATATGTTTTGATAAAACTCTGGTTCTTCTGGTGACTTTAGGAGATAATTTCATTTAATTTAATTAGAATGATTCAAAGCTCAGGAACAAGGACTTAACAGGAAGGAGACAAGCAGACAAATCCAGAGAAAGTCTCCTGAAGACCTCCAGACCTGCTGATGAAGAACACTGTGGATTTGATGAAGATCACTGTGGACTGATGAAGACCACTGTGAACCTTATGAAGATCACTGTGGACCTGATAAAGACCCCTGTGGATTTGATAAAGACCACCATGGACCTTATGAAGACCACTGTGAACCTGATGAAGGTCACTGTGAACCTGATGAAGGCCACTGTGGACTGTTGAAGACCACTATGGACCTGATAAAGACCACTGTGGACTGATGAAGACCACTGTGGACCCGATAAAGACCACTGTGGACCTAATGAAGGCCACTGTGGACTGATGAAGACCACTGTGGACCTAATGAAGACCACTGTGGACTGATGAAGACCACTGTGGACCTGGTAAAGACCACTGTGGACCTAATGAAGGCCACTGTGGATTGATGAAGACCACTGTGGACCTAAAGAAGGCCACTGTGGACTGATGAAGACCACTGTGGACTGATGAAGACCACTGT
>NC_056509.1:47257556-47260748 GCF_014905685.2 Nematolebias whitei
TGGACAGATGAAGACCACTCTGGACCTGATGAAGACTACTGTGGACCCAATGAAGACCACTGTGGACTGATGAAGACCACTATGAACTTGATGAAGACCACTGTGGACTGATGAAGACCACTGTGGACTGATGAAGGCCACTGTGGACTGTTGAAGACCACTATGGACCTGATGAAGACCCCTGTGGATTTGATGAAGACCACTGTGGACCAGTTTGGAAAGAAACGGACAGTGAAGATGAAAAACTTTTGGACCAAACTCAATAAACTTTGTGTTTTTGTTGTAAAAGATGATCTGGATGAAGACAAGTCAATAAACTTCAGTTTGGAAACCAAAACCAGGTCCACAAAGGACTGGGAGGACTTCAGGTCTCCTGTCTCAGGTGAAACCAGTTATGACCCGTTTCTGTGTGCCTGGATTAACTCTGCTGAATAAATAAAAACTTTTTATTTGTGCTTGATGTTCTGTAGAAACTGTTCAGGTTGAAAGTGAAGCTGAATGAAACCGGGCCTGCAGGACCGGCGCCGGCAGGTGGACGAGCAGGTGGAGCGGGTGAGTCGCCGCCCGCCCGGCCCGACAGGTAACCCTTCCCTCCGCCTGGCCCGACCGGTCCGAGCTTCATTCCTGTGCCTGCGAGCAGCTCCGGGTATAAAACCAGGAGGACGTGGACCTGAAGAGGCACACCAGAACCGGACTCCCAGACCCTGCAGATCCTCGCTGATCCCCCCTGGTCCAGTGGTTCTAGACAGTTCAACAGCAGTCAGGTCGTTTGTGAAATGTTTAGGACCACTTGATCCGGGTGACGGAGCTGACACCTGGAGAACACCTGGAGAACTCCTGGAGAACATCTGGACCTTCAGACGCAGCTGGACTTCAGATGGGCCTCGTGCTCCGACAGCAGAAAAACTTCTCTGGTTTGATTTTTTTCATCTTTTGTTTTTCACTAAAACGTCTATTTTGGCTTCTTTGTCCCGAACAGGACTTTAATATTAATAATTAATAATTTATGATGATTAAATGAATAAATAATTGATTATAGTGAGAACCTGAAGTGAATGAGCTGCTTGTTTCTCCGTTAAACGACACAAAGTTTATATTAAACAAACGTTTCACTCAAAATTAATAGAAAATATTAGTGTCGGGCAAAAAGTTCAGCTTTTACCTGAAACACAATAATTCTTGTTAATATTTTATATTTATTTTTGTATTTGTTGGTTTTATGAACAGTTTTATAGTTTTTATTGGTTTTAATTTATTTATTCACTTGAAAATAATTTTTATCAACATTTCTGTTTCTAAAGAAATAAACATGAAATTAACAATTAACTACCAGAGAAATGTAAATAAGTTTTTAGGTATTTATTAGTTTATTTAATGTTATTTTACATAAACGAGGCATTTGAAGTGTTTTTGCTCCTCGTTATAAATATTTGACCTGAACCGTTTGTAAATGTTTGTTTGTTTGCAGATGATGAATTGTTTGTTGTGTTTGTGTTCGACATCTGGTCTGACTTAAAGAATTATGTTTTATTTGTGTTTAATAATAAAATGTTGCTCTTTACAATCCTGTCTGTGTTTTTCTTCAACATGAAATGATGTCAATGTTTATAAAAGTGAATTAAAAGTGAGATTTGTTGTGAAATCAGCGGCAGAGAGAAACGTCTTCAGCTTCAGGTGAGGACGCCGCTCCTCTGGACCGACCGGTTCTCCTGCAGGAGGCCAAGGAGGAGAAACGAGTCCGAGGAGAACCTCCGAGCTGACGTTCACTTAGAAACATTTTCCTTAACCCCCCACCGATATTATTCACTTTAAATATGTTGTTACAGAACAGGAAGTGACAGAAAATATCACAAAATCAGCAAAAGTTCCAACTGCATTGTTGGCTTTAGCTTTCAGCTGCTGTTTAGCCAGTTTTAGCTTTTAAGCTATTAGCTACTTCATTGCAGACTTAAGTTTTCAGCTTCTGTTAGCTTGTTTTAACTTTGAAAACTCAGTCTCAGCTTCATCAGCAGATTTCAGCAGATTTCAGCAGGTATTCAGCAGGTATTCAGCGTTTATATTGAATTTTCTCAACGAATACAAACTTCTTGTTGTTGTTGTTGTTGTTGTTGTTGTCGTGTGCTGCAGGTGCAGCTTGCAGTAAAGCTAAGTTTAACAAAACAGCAGTTTAAAGCTAAAACTGGCAAAAAATAAAATAAAAGCTAAAATCAGAAACAGTAGCTAAAGCCTAAAACAAGTAAGACAGCCTAAAGCTAAAATGATGGAACTTGCAGTTAAAACAAAAAATGTGCAAAACAGCAACTAAAAGTTTCAGCTAGTAAATCTGTAGCTAAAATTTAAATGAGCAAAACTACAGCTCATTGCTAAAAACATCAAAACATTTACTAAAAGCCAAAGCCAAGGATGCAGCAGCTAAAAGTTAAATTTAGCTAAACAGAAGCTAAAACTTTAATAAAACAGCTTAATTTTAAAATTAGCAAACTTGTAGCTAAAAGCTAAAAACACAAACTTGATTAAATCAGTTTCTGTATTTTTTAGTGGAAATCTGTTTTCATTTTGGTAAAAGTCAGTTAGCAACCTGAAAACATTTAACTGCTTCAGACTGACGTCACAGACAGAAATGAAAGGAAGATGTCTGGAACTGTTCCTCTGAATGTGAGATTGGCCTAATTGTCCTAGTGGGGCTTCCGTAGGCGGTTGCCAAGGTGCTCAGAGAAACCCTGATGGGGATTTAGAAGTCAGCCAAAAGACTTGTGGTTCTGCTGTTGTGCAATAAAAACAGCTCATGTTCCACAGAGACTGCGTCTTCCTCAAGTTCAACTTCATTGTTGTTTCCAACACGTGGTACATGAGGTGGAACGAAATTATGTACTCAGGGTCCCATTACAACCAAAAATAGCAAAATCATAAAGTATAAAAAGAAACAGTAAATAAGGATCTAAGATATACGCTAAACGTTAATAATGTAAAACAACACGATGTAACAACAGCAGCCTGAACATGTCCTGGCAGAATGGACCCGTTTGTTGGGTTCAGAACAATTTAAACACTTTCATTCAGTCTAAAGCTGCACACACCTGAACCTGATGCACCTGAACTTTGACACACCTGAACTTTGACACACCTGAACCCTGGCACACCTGAACCCCGACACACCTGAACTTTGACACACCTGAACCCTGACACACCTGA
>NC_056509.1:47260848-47272938 GCF_014905685.2 Nematolebias whitei
CCCCGACACACCTGAACCCTGACATACCTGAACCCCGGCACACCTGACCCTGACACACCTGAACCTGACACACCTGAACCCCGACACACCTGAACCCTGGCACACCTGAACCCTGACACACCTGAACCCCGACACACCTGAACCCCGACACACCTGACCCTGACACACCTGAACCCTGACATACCTGAACCCCGGCACACCTGAACTGCGACACACCTGAACCCCGGCACACCTGAACCCCGACACACCTGAACCCCGACACACCTGAACCCCGACACACCTGAACCTGACACACCTGAACCCTGACATACCTGAACCCTGACACACCTGAACCCTGACATACCTGAACCTTGTCAATGGGACGTCACCACGGCTACAAAACCTCTAAAAACAAACTGTTCAAGCTGCCTCCAACAGGACGGTCCAGGTGTCTCCACCTGTCTGCCTGCTGTGGGAGGTGTAGCACTTTCCAACATGGCGGCCCTGCAGTAGGTTTGTCTTCTTCCTGTGGACGAGCTGAGATCTCTGCTGCCTTCAGGTCCAAGTAGAGAAAAAACAGGAACTGCAGCAACTTTGGAAACTTTTTTTGGAAGCGTGACGATCCTCAGTTTGGGTCACGTGGTTTCTGTTTGGGTCACGTGGTTTCTGAGAAGCTCCGAAGTGTCTGCAGATCTCCCAGCGTCACTGTGAGCTCCTCACACTTTGAACATCTGATGGACGAACGGTAAGTTCTGACTCAAAACACTTTATGGAGTTATTATGGATTAAAAAGATGATTTTAGTTTCACTTTGTGTAAAAGCCTCTGAAGAGGTTCTTGTCTGAGGAGGACTTCAGTCTCATCTGGGTCCAACAAACTGAAACAAACAGTGTTCACTTTGTTTCAGGGTGAACATTATAATTATTTAAGGTTATTTCAACCAGCTCCTGTCACATTTTATATCTCACCAACTGTCAGAGAGCAGTTATTGTGAGACGGAGGAGTTTCCCACCAAGTTTCAGTTCTGCTTTATGAGAATTAACTTCTTATTTAGTGTTGAATAAACTTCTTAAATCGATTTATTTTATGTGACTACAACAAACTGCTGAATGTTTCCAAATGAAGTTGTTTAATTGAAGCAAACTCTTTCAGCTCATGGTCTAATGCAGAAGAACCATTAAAACATATTTGATCATCTCTTCCTGCAGAGATTATAAGAGATTAAAAACTGATGTCTACATTAACTACAGCCTAATCTTTCATTGTAAATTTATAATCCTCAGATAATGTGATGTAAAAATTATTTAACGAGTAGCTATCTTTGATTTTATTTAATAAGTTTAACAATTTATTACCATAAAGCTTTATAATATCATTTTATACAATGGCTTTTGGACTTTTGTGACTAATGGAACGAACGAACAATTAATTTAAAACTCTTTTACTGCGGATCAATCAAAATAATCTGAAATTAGAAAAATCTTTAAGCCTTTTGTTCAGCTCTTATTTTGAAAAGGTTTGGACATTGTCTAAAATGTGAATAAAAACAGAACACAACTATTTTAAAGTATCATAAACCCATATTTTATTCACAGTCAACCCTGGGAAACATTTAAAATGTTTAAAGTGAACAAATAAAATATAATTTGGAGGTGATGGCAGCAGCACGTCAGTCAGAGGGTTCTTCAGGAAGATGTAAAATCAGCTGATTCATGTTGTCCGTGTGAACTCTGCAGAGTCGAAGGCGGCGCTCCCTCTGAGCCCGCTCTGCGTTTGGACCACCAGAACCACAGCAGAGTCCAGAGGTGAGCCCAGGGTCCGTGTGTAGTGTCACAGAACCGCCAGGGCCTCCAGTCACAGATCTGTCTCTTTCTGAAGAACAAAACTGCAGGAACCACACGAGGGCGGACCTGAACCCAGACCCAGAACTGGATCTGGACCTGGACCCAGCTGCAGGTCAGGGGTGAGCTGCTCGTCCATGGAACCTCCTATAGCTTTTACTCGTCCTCCTCCAGGAGCAGAGTAAGTTTCTTCAAACTGTTTGTGGTTTTATTTCTGTGGAAACAGCAGGAAAGCTGAAAAATGAAGAACTTGATTAAATTAGTTCATCGTTGACTCGTTAACTGATTAACAAACAAAACAGAAGCTAAAATCAGATAATTCATTGCTTCATATCAGCTAAACTGTGGCTAAAACTAAAAACATCAAACTTGTAGTGAAAACTTAAAACGAGCAGAAACCGACAGCCGAAGCTGAAGTTAGTAAAATTGTTCCGAAGCTAAAATGATAAATATGTAGCTAAAATATAAAATTTCTTAACATGACAGTAGCTAAATGCTAAAATGAGCAAAACGGTGGCTAAAAGAAGCAGAAGACCAAAACAGATGTTTTTGAGGATTGCATTTTTGTGGAGATGTTTGTAAACATTTAAAAAGTTTTAAAGTTAAAATCAGTTCTGACGGAGCTGAAATTATTTAAGAATTAAAATATTAAACAAAATGCAGAAGAAATTTATAAAAGTTATTTTACTAACAATTTAGTGATTGTCACAGCCGGAGGCCGTGCACGTTCATGTTTCTGCTCCTGCAGGATCAGATTATCGTTAAAACACATGTGGCTTTGTGCAAAAGTCCTGATCCGGTCCTCTCCAAGCAGCCTCTGACCCTTTGACGTGGTCTGGACCAGAACTTCATCACTGAAGCTCTTTCAGGGATTTTCTTTGGACTTCGGCTGCTTTTCACTCGTCTTCAGTTGTTCCTGAACATTTTCAGATAAATGTTTGTTCGGCCACTTCACTCTGACTTGGGTCGGTTTCTGTCAGGATCCATCAGAAGCCGGAGCGTCCTGAGCTCAGCGGGGCGTCGGTGGACAGTAACGTGTGTCTGAGTCGTCTCATTGAGTCCAGACCTGAAGGGTAAGGAACTGATGAAACACTCTGAGTTCTATTTGTACCAAACGGCACCTTTAACAAACTACATGTGGTGGTTTTTGCAGCGTCGTCCAACACGACTCAGAGCTTCTGGATGGTAGCTCAAGTCCAACAGGTCTGGAGTCCATTTTCTTGGTGAGAACCCGTCTTCGTCACGAACAGAACCGAACCGTTGTTATGTTTAATAAAATCTGATGTTCAAAGTGTAACCACGTTCAGCTGGATTCAAACGTTCTTCTGTTCCAGCTGCTGGAGGAACTCATCTGCAGCTTTGTGAGACATGAGCTGAAGAAGATCCAGGAAGTTTTGGGTCCAAACCAGCCAGAACGTTCAGGAGATCCGAGGGAGGATGAGGAGGAGCTGAGTGTTGAGGAAGAGGAGCAGAGCAGAACGTCTCTGATGAAGATCGTTGTGTTCTTCCTGAGGAAGATGAGCCAGGAGAAGCTGGCTGAGCGTCTGCAGAGCAGTACGATTCATCTGGAACCAAAGCGCTGAACTTCACAGAGACACAGCTGAAAGAAGCACATACTAGCTAAAAGCACGAGCCAAAAGTAGCAGAATGCTGGCTACAAACTAAAAGTGGCAAAACACCAGTTAACTAGTTGGTTACTAGTTATGTTCACACAAGTTAAAGCTAAAATAGCAGAACGGAAACTAGTAGCCAAACTAGAAAAAAAAAACCTAAATCAGCAACAAATTGGACAAAACAGCTAAAAGCTAACTAATCAGCTAGTTTCTAGTTAAAGTAGCAAAACAATAGCTAGAAGCTACAAGTAGAGAACTAACTGAAAACAGCTAAGGTTAGCTAAAAGCTAAAAATACCCGAAGGCTAGTTAAATGTACCACAAGACTAGGTCTAAAGCTAAAAGTAGCAAAAGGACACCTTGAACATGAAGTCAAGTCAAATTTATTTATAGAGCACATTTAAAACAGAAACTTTGACTCAAGTGCTTAACAATAAAATCACAGCATCAAGTAAAAATTAACACGATATAATTAAAAGCATCAAAAAATAAAAACGTAAAAAAACACAAACACAATGAGAAACAATGGAATAATAAATCAGATCATATTGTGTTAATGTAGCTAAAAGCTATCTTAAAGCCAAAGTAGCAAAAGCTTAACTAAAAGCAAAAAGTGGCAAAAGGATAGCTCAAGCAGCAAAAGGCTAGCTAAAACCTGAATGTAGCAAAAGGCTAACTAAAAGCTAGAAGTACTCAAAGACTAGCTAAAAGTAGCAAAAGTCTATCTCAAAGCTAAAAGTACTCAAAGACTAGCTAAAAGTAGCAAAAGTCTATCTCAAAGCTAAAAGTACTCAAAGACTAGCTAAAAGTAGCAAAAGCCTAGCTCAAAGCTAAAAGTAGCAAAAGCCTAGCTCAAAGCTAAATGTAGCAAAAATACTAGCTAAAAGCTGAAAGTGCAAAGGATTAGCTGAAAGTTGCAACAGACGGAGCACAGAGCCAGCAGCTGAAGCTAAATTCAAAGAGAACCAAGTTTTTAAGGAACTCGAGAGATCTCTACGTACAGTACATCTATGAGGAAAATATTTGTAAATGAATAATCGGAAAATTAAAAGTTGGAAAAAACACAAGTCAGAGCAACAGACTCCTGAATGAGCTAAATGTTGTGATGTAGGCTAACGGCTACAGTTTAATAAAGTCTAGAGAATTAGCTGGATTGTAAAAATCATCCGTAGATTTCCTCTAATTGTAAAAACTCGACACGTTTCTGGTTCATTTCTCAGGAGCTTCATCAGCAGAGCGTCAGAGAAAACATCAGCTGAAGCTGAGGAAGAGGTTCGAGTGTGTGTTTGAGGGGATCGCTAAAGCAGGAACCCCGACTCTCCTGAACCAGATCTACACAGAGCTCTACATCACAGAGGGAGGAACCGGAGAGGTCAACGAAGAACATGAGGTCCGACAGATCGAAGCAGCATCCAGGAGACCACACGGTCCAGAAACAACCATCAGACAAGAAGAAATCTTTAAACTCCCGCCTGGAAGAGATGGACCGATCAGAACCGTGATGACAAAAGGAGTCGCCGGCATCGGGAAAACAGTCCTAACTCAGAAGTTCACTCTGGACTGGGCCGAAGGCAGAACCAACCAGGACATCCAGTTCCTGTTCCCGTTCACCTTCAGAGAGCTGAACGTGCTGAAAGAGAAAAAGTTCAGCTTGGTGGAGCTCGTTCATCACTTCTTCACAGAAACCAAAGGAACATGGAGGTTTGATGAGGTCCAGGTTCTGTTCATCTTCGATGGTCTGGACGAGTGTCGACTTCCTCTGGACTTCCACAACAACCAGATCCTGACTGACGTCACAGAGTCCACCTCAGTGGATGCTCTGCTGACGAACCTCATCAGAGGGAACCTGCTTCCTTCTGCTCGCCTCTGGATAACCACACGACCTGCAGCAGCCAATCAGATCCCTGCTGAGTGCGTTGCCATGGTGACGGAGGTCAGAGGGTTCACGGACCCACAGAAAGAGGAGTACTTCAGGAAAAGGTTCAAAGACAAGAAGCAGGCCAGCCGGGTCGTCTCCCACATCAAGACGTCCCAGAGCCTCCACATCATGTGCCACATCCCGGTCTTCTGCTGGATCAATGCTACGGTTCTGGAGGACATGCTGAAGACCAAAGATGGACCAGAGCTACCCAAGACTCTGACTGAGATGTACATCCACTTCCTGGTGGTTCAGACCAAAGTGAAGCAGGTCAAGTACTACGGAGGAGCAGAGACAGATTCACACTGGAGTCCAGAGACCAGGAAGATGGTTGAAGATCTGGGGAAGCTGGCCTTTGAGCAGCTGCAGGAAGGAAACCTGATCTTCTACGAGTCGGACCTGACAGAGTGTGGCATCGACATCAGAGACGCCTCGGTTTACTCCGGAGTGTTCACACAGATCTTCAAAGAGGAGCGAGGACTGTACCAGGACAAGGTGTTCTGCTTCGTCCATCTGAGCGTCCAGGAGTTTCTGGCTGCTCTTCATGTCCACCTGACCTTCATCAGCTGTGGGCTCAACCTGCTGGAAGAGAAACAAATCAACTCTGAAGAATCAGAACCAAGGAGAGATTTATCTGAGACACATTTCTACATGACTGCTGTGGACAGGGCGTCACAGAGTCCAAATGGACATCTGGACCTGTTCCTCCGCTTTCTCCTGGGGTTTTCATGTCCTAAAAATCAGACTCTGCTGCGAGGACTTCTCTCCCAAAAACAACGTGACTCACGGGACCACCAGAACATAGTCAGTCACATCAAAGAGAAGATACGAGAGAATCCGTCTCCTGAGAAAAGCATCAACCTGTTCCACTGTCTGAAGGAACTCAATGATGGTTCTCTGGTGGAGGAGATCCAGCAGGTCCTGAGATCAGGTGGTCTCTCCACAGATGATCTGTCTCCTGCTCAGTGGTCGGCTCTGGTCTTCATCTTACTGTCGTCAGAAGAAGATCTGGACGTGTTCGATCTGAAGAAGTACTCTGCTTCAGAGGAGGCTCTCCTGAGGCTGCTGCCGGTGGTCAAAGCCTCCAACAAAGCTCTGTAGGTGACCAAAGTTCAGAAACTCTTTGTGTCCACCACAGACTATTCATTTTAATTTCCCTCAGGTTGACTTGTTGTGACCTCTCGGAGAAGAGCTGTGAAGCTCTGTCCCTGATCTTCAGCTGCTCGTCCTCCAGTCTGAGAGAGCTGGACCTGAGCAACAACAACCTGCAGGACTCAGGAGTCCAGCTTCTGTCTGCTGGACTACAGAGTCCACACTGCAAGCTGGAAGCTCTCAGGTGAGGAAGCAGGTTTTGGACCAAGAAAACATCCATCCATCCATTTTCTTTGCCCGTTTATTCCATTTTGGGTCACGGGGGTCGCTGGTGCCCATGTCCAGCAATCACTGTGCGAGGGGCGGGGTACACCCTGGACGGGTCGCAAGTCCATCACAGGGCCACATAGAGACAAACGAGACAAACAACCATTCACTCTCTCACTCACACCTAGGGACAATTTAGAGTTACCAATCAGCCTAACATGCATGTTTTTGGTCTGTGGGAGGAAACTGGAGCACCCGACCAAGAAAACAGTTGGGATCAATTAAACATGAAGTTTGAAACTTTTTATATTTTTAGTCTTTCAGGTTGTCTGATCACAGATGAAGGTTGCACTTCTCTGGCCTCATCTCTGAGGTCCAACCCAAGCCATCTGAAGGAGCTGGACCTGAGCTACAACTACCCAGGAGACTCAGGACTGAAGCTGCTCTCTGCTCTGTTGGAGGATCCAGACTTCAGACTGGACACGCTCAGGTACAAAAAACGAAACGAGTCATTTTATTCAGCGTTTAGTTTGAACGATGCCAACAATAAGACTGAATGCACCGTCTGCCTGCTGCATCTACTGTACCATACGTTGCCCCTTTGACCTGAACATGATGAACGTCCTCACTTGATTTGAGGCATGACCCTCTGCAAAAAGACACGGGAGTCCAAAGTCCAGTGAGCAAAAAAATAAAATAAATATCAAGGTTTTCCCATCATTTTAAACTTAACAGCCTCCTTAATCAGCTCTACCATGATTTACCCATGTCCTAAAATAATTGAAGACGTGTAGTTCTAGAGTTCAGGCGGCAGGCGGCAGTACAGGCTTTGGTAGTAATTCTTTAATAGATACAGAAGGAAAAAAAATCTGTAAAGGCACCTTCTATTAACATGAACAGACATCCTTTAAGACATCTTAATCATATTCCAGCAGACTCTGATCTTATCCTGATTCTTATGTAAATCCCTCATCCCTCATGGTCGGCTGTGGATGAGTGGTTAGAGCAGTCGTCCTTCAATGGGAAAGTTAGGTGTTCGATTCCACCAGGAGTCACATGCTGATGTGTCCCTGGGCAAGACGCTGAAGCCGTCACTGCCTCCGATGTGTGTCCCATCGGTGTTTGAATGTGATAAAGCTCTGATTATTCTTTGTATAGATCTAGTATAGAGCTGCATGAATGGGTAAATGAAGCACAGATTGTGTTGCATAGAGCTTTGTATCTCGATAAGATAGAAAGGTGCTATATAAGTACAGTCCATTTACCATTATGGGATGTTACACGGCTTCTGATAAAGTGGGTTATTTTCTCCTAAAATATGCAAAAAACATTGTTTCATAACAGGCTGTGAAAGGGTCAAAGGGTTCCCATCTTCCTCTCCTACCTGTGAGAGGTGCATCTCTGGGCAAACTCGTCTCCAGGTTCTCCACCTGACAACAGACTGCCTTTTAGACACACCTGAATCAGATGAACTCGACCAAGGACGTGCGCTTGTTGATGTCACCACATCCTTTCATTGGGGCTCCGTACAAATCTGCTCCCCAGTTACATTTCAGGAACTTCCTACCTGTTCACGCCATTTGCTCTCTCAGTTTGCACTTAAATTATTCAAGCATTCAAGGAAACTTGTATTTAACTTTAATAAATGTAGACCAGACCAGAACGCATTAGAGTCCAGGGACATGAAGTTGGTCACTTTGATGCAAAACATAAATAAACGTCCGCTGCTGCTTAACTCATTCATCTAACAATGTGTGATTGATATTGTAGAAAATAATTTCCCGTCATGCAGATGTGACCCACAGAGGACAATCTACCCCAGGATGGATCTATGTCTAATAACATCCCTGCTAACGTTGTGTTAAATGCACGTAGCTGTAGCAACACTAAGAAAACTGCCATCATTAAGTTAAACATTTTGATGATGTCACTGCACAGGGGATTAAACAAAGATTAATTTATACTCAACAGCATCTTCATGTTATTTAATGAAATAAAAAATCTACAGCTCAACTAAGATTTTATTTGGTAGAGAGCCTTATGTTCATGTCATCCACTTTTATTATAAATAAATCTCGCTGTGACGTTTTGTTCTCAGCAGAAACCTGTTTGATGACTGTTTGTTCTCTCAGGGTGGACCACGGTGGAGAACGGAGGCTAGAACCCGGTCTGAGAAAGTGTAAGTTCAACTAATGACCCTTCAGATCGGGGGTGAGTTTGACTCAAGCAGGGGAGCTCAGATATCTGGGGGCTTGTTGAGTGATCACAGGAATCCTCATCTGCTGTAACGAGGGTGCTTCTCTGCTTGGGCAAAGTTCTTGATTTGTTGGTCCATCTATGTTCTGACCCTTAGCCTTGGTCATGAACTAAGGTGAAGAGCTCCAGAGCTGCTGCTCCTCCACCTTCCTCCTCCCTCAAAAGGAGTCACCTCATGGAAACCAACCTATGGAGGTTTTCTGGTTGTGTCCCACTGGGAGGAGACCCCAGAGTCCAGGAACACCTTAGGACTCTTCTGAAAAGTGTTACGTGGGAGAGTGATACCTGGGTTTCTCCCCAGAACCTGTTACTTCTGCAACTCCACCATGGATCAGTGAATGGGTAGAAGTACATTTCCTGTTTTCAGGCTGTAGGTTTTCTATCTTAATTCATAGATTCTCCAACGTGTCCTGGGTCTTCCCCAGGGTCTCCTCCTTGTCGGACATGGCTGAAGCACCTCCCTAGGGAGGCGCACAGGGAGCATCCTTGCCAGATGCCTGAACCATCTCAACTGGCTCCTCTTGATGTGAAGGAACAGCGGTTCTATTCCGAGCTCCCCCCTTAGATGATGGAGCTCCTCACCTTAGTTCATGACCAAAGGTGAGGGTCGGAACAGCTGCCTCCAGAGTCCCACGAGCCAACAAGGCCTGATAGGACTCCTTCTTCAGCTTGACAGCCTCCCTAACCCGGGGTGTCCACTATCAAGTTCAAGGATGGCCACCGTGAGAAGCACTGACAAATTTGTGGCCACAGCTCAAGGCAGCCACCTCAATAATTGAGGCATGGAACATGACCCACTTGGACTCTTTGTCCCCCGTCTGAGTCTGGATGCCATTAAAGCTCTTTCAAGAGGTGAGTTGAAGATCTTTCTGACGGTTCTTCAGCTCCCAGCTGGAGCACCTTCCAGTACCCCCACCAAGGACTTCTTCCAGTACCCCCACCAAGAACTCCAAGAAGGCCGGACACTCTGAACTGTTGTTTGGTGCATAGGCACAAACATCAGCACATGGTCAGAGAACCCCCCCCCCCCCCCCCCCCCACCACCCCACCACCACCACCACCAGATGGTGCAGGGAAGCTACTGTCTTCTCTATGAGGCGAAAACTACAACACAAGGCACCAAGTCGGGGATCTACAAGTAGACCCACACCAGCTTGGTGCCTATCACCATGGACACCCAGAGTGGAATAAGGTCCAGCCCCTCTCAAGGAGATCGGTTCCAGAGCCCATGTTGTGCGTCGAGGTGAGCCCAGCTAGATCTAGTCAGTACCTCTCAACCTCAGACACAAGCTCAGGCTCCTTCCCCGTCAGAGAGGTCATGTTCCATGTCCCAAGAGCAGCTTTGGTAAGCCAGGGTCAGAGCACCAATGACCCCGCCTTCAGCTACTGCCCATGGAGGCATGCACCCGAATTTTATGGACCTTCCTGCAGGTGGTGGGTCCACAATTAGGCAAACCCACGTTGTTCCTTCGGGCTGAGCCTGACCGGGCCTCATGGGTAGTGACCCGGTCACCAGGCACTTGCCCCTGCCCCAGGCCTGGCTCCAGGGTGGAGCCCCGCTAACCCACATCCAGGCAAGGGACACTGAGCTCCTTGTTTTTTTTTTCTGTCCAGAAGAGTCTTTGGAAGAAGCAACACCCTAGCAGAAAAAAGTTCAACGCTAAAATTTAAAAGAAGCAAAAACACGAGCTAAAATTAGCTATGGAGAAGTTATGTGTAAATAATAGTAAATATTTAGAAAAGTATGAAAGTAACTAAACCAAAAGTCACAAGTTTTAGTTCTATGAACAGCTAAAATAAAAACAGGAAGCTGAATCGGCGATCACACAATCATTTATCAACATAAAACACATAATGGACGATATGATGAATTTAAGTGGTGTGTCAGGTTTGGTGTTTTTCTTTCCTCCATCAGATTTCTGTGAACTCGAACTGGACCCGAACACATTAAACCCAAACCTCAGACTTTCTGAGGACACCAGGGTAGTGACGCTGGTGGAGGAGAAGCAGCCGTATCCCGATCACCCGGACAGGTTCGACTGCCGGATCCAGCTGCTGTGTAAGAACGCACTGACCGATCGCTGCTACTGGGAGGTGGAGTGGAGCGGAGGAGTTTACATATCTGTGAGTTACAGAGGGATGAGGAGGGGAGGGAACAGTGACAACTGCATGTTCGGGTGGAACGAGCAGTCCTGGAGTCTGAACTGCTCTGATGACGACGGCTACTCTCTGTGGCACAACAACCAGAGAACATCCGTCCCCTCGTCGGTCCTTCACAGAGTAGCAGTGTATTTGGACTGGCGTGCTGGGATCCTTTCATTCTACAGCATCTCCAAAAACACCCTGAACCACCTTCACACCTACAACCACCACTTCACCGAGCCTCTGTATCCTGGTTTTGGGTTTCGGTCTGGGTTCTCCGGCTGGTTGGGTTCCTCAGTGTCTCTGTGTTCTCTGTAGGAGGTTTCCCTGTGGTTTAAAGGTGAGGCTGACACTGTCTACTTATAGGACTAGACTGAAAACTGTCCTTCCTGATGAGTCCTATAGTTAGGGCTGGCTTGGGTTTCCAGAGCTATCTTTTAGTTCTACTGCTATAGGCTTAGACTGCTGGAGCACAAACTGATCACATGTCCTTACTCTGCTGCTGTTTACTCACTCTACTCTCCATGTTTGTATTTGTAAATATTTCTGTCATTACGTTTTGTGTCTGTCTTCCCATTGAAACTACACCTGGACTGTAGGAAATACACCTGGACCATAGTAACAACACCTGGGCCGTAGGTACTACATCTGAACCTACACCTGGACTGTAGGAACTACACCTGGACTGTAGGAACTACACCTGGACCGTAGGTACTACACATGGACTGTAGGTACTACACATGGACTGTAGGTACTACACCTGGACCGTAGGAACTACACCTGGACCGTAGGAACTACACATGGACCGTAGGTACTACACATGTACTGTAGGTACTACACATAGACTGTAGGTACTACGCCTGGACCTTAGGTACTACGCCTGGATCTTAGGTACTACGCCTGGACCGTAGGTACTACACCTGGACTGTAGGTACTGCACATGGACTGTAGGAACTACACTTGGACTGTAGGAACTACACCTGG
>NC_056509.1:47272948-47278040 GCF_014905685.2 Nematolebias whitei
CTGTAGGAACTACACCTGGACTGTAGGAGCTACACCTGGACTGTAGGTACTACACCTGGACCGTAGGAACTACACATGGACTGTAGGTACTAAACATGGACTATAGAAACTACACATGGACCTACACATGGAATATAGGAACTACACATGGACTGTAGGAACTACACCTGGACCGTAGTAACTACACCTGGACCATAGAAACTACACTTGGACTGTATGAACTAAACATGGACTATAGAAACTACACCTGGACCTACACATGCACTGTAGGTACTACACATGGACCATAAGATCTACATGTGGACCATACGGGCTACACCTGGACCGTAGGAACTACACATGGACCTACACATGGATTGTAAGATCTACACCTGGACCATGGGAACTACACCTGGAACATAGAGGCTACACTTGGTCCATAGGAACTACACCTGGACCATGGGAAATATAGCTGGACTGTGGAAACTACACTTGGATTGTGGGAGCTACATCTGGACCAACCATCCGTGGTCCACCCTGAGCCTGGCTCAGGTTCTGACTCTTCTGTTGGTTTCTTCCTGTTGGCAGGGAGTCATTTCTTTCCACTGTCGCCAATATGCTGCTCAGAAAGAGAGAAAGTGTTCTGGCTTCCTTAGACTGATACCTTTGACTGACCGTTTTTAATGCATGTGAATGTTTTTGTACGACGCTCTGATGTTTGTTGTGAATTAGCACTTTATAAATAAACTGAATTTATAAATAAACTGAATTTATAAATAAACTGAATTTAAGATTATAACTGTCAGTAATATAAATTAATGTCTGTGTTCAAACTGTTGAACTTGCGTGTCCATGTAAAAAGCAGAAAACAAGATTTTTATTTTTTATTTTGGCTGTTTGAGCCTTTTGTTCCTGTAAACTCATTGATGAAGCTGTTTCTTCATTTTTATACAGAAGTTTTTAAACCTAATCTTTCAAATAAAAATACTATTAAACATTCAGTAAAGATGGACTTTTTTTAGTACATTTATCTGTGTCACTTAAAATGCAACACCATTTAAGATATTCATCAACCATGGAATGTAAGTGCCTGTATTTGTGTGTTCTTTTGTCTGTTAGCAAAATATCTCATAAAAGACTGGATGGATTTTAATGAAACTCAGAAATTAATTGACAGATTAACCTGTGAGTGACGGTATTTAATTAAAAATGGATTTGTTTTAAAAACACGGTTGGTAAAAATCTGGATTATGGTTATTCACGAGCCATCTTCAAATGAGTGATTAAGTCAGATTTGGTCAAACTAAATTTAACATATTTTCCTATTTCTGGCTTATTTATTTATTTACATTTTGTTACGTGGATCATCCTGATGCTAGATATATGACTTGATAATTGAGATGGCTCCTTGAAAACGGGTCTGAATCCTTTTTTTTTAGCGTAATCTAAGAGGACCAACAAAGTCCATGCTCAATAATCCAGGTATACAATCCAACAATTTTCAGTCAGGTCTTCTGGACAGTTTCTTTTTTTGCGATGAAACGTTTCACCTTCCATCCAGAAGGCTTCATCAGTCAAGGAAACACACAACACAAAACTGATAATCTAAGAGAGGATTTCTTGACATTTGAGAGAGGACTCCTCAAACCAGATTTGGATATCTGGATTTTCCAGCTGCTATTGAAACTAGCTTCACTACTGCACAGAAAAAGTAGTAAAAATGTACGACCTTTGTGTTCAAGGTCATTATTAGCTGTTGGCGCTGCTGCTTGAAAACATTCTTTAGGATTATCCTGATGCTGCTCAATAATCCAGGTAGAAAACTCTTTAACAAAATTGAATCAGGTCCTCTGGACGGATTCTTCTTGTTGAAACGTTTCGACTTTTATCCAAAGGACTTCTTCAGTCTGAGGATCAGCAACAAACTCAGTCTTATAAATAGCACCTTCTCATGGTGGATCAACCACTTTGGTGTTGACATCCAGAACCAGCTGTTCACGTGATGGAGGACCATCAGCCTAACAATGGATCATCAGCACCTGATGGCTGTTTACTGTTCACAGAGGGCTGAGTGATACTAGCAATCACAGCATTGTAAGAGGGGGACAGTTGAACCTGGAGGCCTCCACCCCTGTTTAATGATGGACGGTTTCTTTTCACAAAGATGGCCTCCTTTACTCCTCTCTCAAACCATCGTTCCTCTCTGTCCAGGATGTGAACATCTTCATCCCTGAAAGAGTGACCTCTGGCCTGGAGATGAGTGTAGACCGCAGAATCCTGGATTATTATTTAGGATTATATTTCAAACATTTCCTACAGGTTTAGATAAGATATATTTGGACAAAGCTGATTCAGTCCTCGGTTCGATGCGACGGGTCATATTTTGTCCCATTTCACCCGTTCGACATAATCTATGAAATGAGTCCGCTCCTTCTGAACACAGAAGGTCCGATCCAGCCTTAGATCTGCACTGTACATGCTCACCATCAGCCCTTCGCCCTTTCCTTCCACCGTCCTCTCTAACGTTACCCCACTGGTGGAGTCAGTAGTTGTGTAACTCGGTGTCAGAACACTGGATCTCATCCGGGTCGTCCCGTCACCATCCAGTGGTTTGAAAGTTCACGCCTCAGCGACCTCGCTCCCCTCCCACAGTCACGCTCTCCACTTTCTTCCTGCTGACGATCAGAAGTCGCCGGAGACTGAAGCTGCCTCTGAGAGGACGTTCATCACTTCATCTGCAGATATGTACTCGCAGTACTGGAGCACGGCCCGGGGGCGCAGGCCGGACTACCGGAGGTACACGGTGAGAATATTTCAAATCTTCCTCATGAACAGCTCCAGTTTTAATCCCGACACCTGGATTATTAAAAGTGTTTTGATATCAAACATTTAGCGGTGATTGACAGACGTGACATCACAAACTGAGATTACTGAGCAGCCAGTTTAGAGAACTTGCTCCGTCTCTGATGGTCCGACTCCTTTAAGGAAATGTTTTGGTCCATTAAGATGTTGTAAAGAATATCTGCTCTCTCAACAAAATAAACCATTTTTTATTATTTTATTAACATAAAAAGAACCAAAAATACATTTTATTGTCTAGCTGTAATGTGGGATTAGCTAATTTCACTCAGTTGTTGGGATTAAAAGCCCAAAACATCAAAATCATCCACATTCTAGCTGGTTGTTGGTCGGTGGTGAGATGTTCCAGGTTCATCCAGACTGAAGCTTCTTCCTCGGGCTGCAGATGGTGGAGGGGGACACTCCTCTCCCTCTGGGCTCCACGTGCCGCAGGAAGCGCCTTCGTTCAGTGGGAGAGGAGGAGGACGACGAAGAGGCTCAGAAGAGCTGTGCACGCCGGCCAAACCCAGAGGGCTCGCTGTCGGCCGGTGAGCTGAGCTGCTGTGGCAAGAGGGAGGAAGAGGAGGAGGAGGAGGAGCTGCAGAGACTGTGTCAACGCTGCCACATCATGACATCACAGCTGAGCAGACAAGCTGCCGCTCTGACGGACACCGCAGCCCAGAAGGTCAGGAACACCTCCACACATTGACACACCAACAAGTGGGTGCTTCATTTCAGGCTCATTTAGAAGAAACAAACCAGAGCAGACGAGGTGATGAAGGTCAAGCTTCTTCATCTACAGTCAAACCTGATGGCATTCTGTCCAGTATGAACTCAGAGCTGCTGCTCCTCCTCAACTAAAGGAGTCAGCTGAGGTGGTTCAGAAACGAGCGGTAGAGAAGTTCCCATCCTGCTTGGAGATGGTTCCCTCAATAAGGTCCAGCTCAAAGGTTGTAAGTTCTGGAGGTTTGTTCTGTCTCAGTGAAGAACAGTGAAGGTCTGAGAGGGACAAGAGTCTGAGAGCCAGAAGGTACCAGTCAGGTGTGGACAGGATCCAGAGAACAAAGGATACCACTGATGTTCATCCAGGACAGAGTGAGGACAGGTTCCCCAGACGATGGACGACCACCTGTCCTATGTCCTGGATGGACAAATGATACCACTGATGCTCCATCCAGGACAGCATGAGGACAGGAGGACAGGGGGTTGTCCATCATCTGGGGAACCTGCCTCTACATCTCCTGCTTCTTACACCCGTCAAAGGCAAGGCGTGCTATGGTCTGGACTTTTTCTTGTCCCGCCTCCAAAGCGTGACACACAAATGGTTTGTTACGTAACGGTGTGTCATGTACACTTTTTATCACCCCGCCTCCAAGGTCAAGGTCACAAATCAAGGGCAAATATCACAGTCTTTGTCCCACCCATCACTTCTGATTCGCTCTAGATAATTCGATGAAACTTCAGACGCACACGCGTCACCTGTAGATGGAGTGTTGCACCTTTCATCACCCCTGCTTCAAGGTCAAGGTCACAAATAAAGGTCAAATGTTAAGGTCTTTCCTGCTGTATAATAGTTTGTCAACAGGAGAATAATGTGCCAAATGCAGAACTCTGGTTGGTTGGTCCTGGATTAGACTCTGGTCTTGGCTACCCCCCTGAACACGTCCCTCCATCCAGGTCTCGGCATCGTCAGAGGTTTCTGACTCGCAGTCCGGGCTCAAACCTCAGAACTCGTGTCTGGAGCGGTGCGATGGTTCTCCTCCAGCGTTTACTCAGGAATAAAAAAACCGCTACAAGCGCTAACGCTGCGCTACGTGCACAGAACTGCAGCAACACGGGACAAATCATGGTGGACAACAGGCCTGGTGACGTCACCAACAGGTTCTACAGCTTCATGTTTCTGACTCACGTTAAATTTAAAAATGTGTTTCTTTCTGCTAATAAATTAGGATTATATATAAAAATGTTTTCACGTTAATCTTTGTTAATGTCGATGTTTCTAACTGAACAAAGTGACGGCACTTTAGCAAATGGATCTAAAGTTCAAAATATTGTTGATTAATAAAAAAAAGGGAGAGAGGAACGTTCTCAAATCTCACATCAACCTTTTCATCCATGGAACCCTGGTCTGTGGAACATCACATGTTCCACACCTCATTTCTGTCTTTATGGATTTTATTCAGAACTTGAATATTCTGGTCATGACTGTCTGGATGTGAGGATGGAGCGTCCCAGAGGGTTTGGTCCCAGAGGGTTTGGTCCCAGAGGGTTTGGT
>NC_056509.1:47278050-47278283 GCF_014905685.2 Nematolebias whitei
GTCCCAGAGGGTTTGGTCCCAGAGGGTTTGGTCCCAGAGGGTTTGGTCCCAGAGGGTTTGGTCTCAGACGGTTTGGTCCCAGAGGGTTTGGTCCCAGAGGGTTTGGTCTCGGTTTGGTCTCAGACGGTTTGGTCTCAGAGGGTTTGGTCTCAGAGGGTTTGGTCTCAGAGGGTTTGGTCTCAGACAGTTTGGTCCCAGAGGGTTTGGTCCCAGAGGGTTTGGTCTCGGTTTGG
>NC_056509.1:47278383-47282083 GCF_014905685.2 Nematolebias whitei
TCCCAGAGGGTTTGGTCTCAGAGGGTTTGGTCTCAGAGGGTTTGGTCTCAGAGGGTTTGGTCTCAGAGGTTTTGGTTTCAGAGGGTTTGGTCTCAGAGGGTTTGGTCCCAGAGGGTTTGGTCCCAGAGGTTTTGGTCCCAGAGGTTTTGGTCTCAGAGGGTTTGGTCTTAGAGGGTTTGGTCTCAGAGGTTTTGGTCTCAGAGGGTTTGGTCTCAGAGGGTTTGGTCTCAGAGGGTTTGGTCTCAGAGGGTTTGGTCCCAGAGGGTTTGGTCCCAGAGGGTTTGGTCCCAAAGGGTTTGGTCTCAGAGGGTTTGGTCTCAGAGGGTTTGGTCCCAGAGGGTTTGGTCTCAGAGGGTTTGGTCCCAGAGGGTTTGGTCCCAGAGGGTTTGGTCTCAGAGGGTTTGGTCTCAGAGGGTTTGGTCCCAGAGGGTTTGGTCTCAGAGGGTTTGGTCTCAGAGTGTTTGGTCTCAGAGGGTTTGGTCTCAGAGAGTTTGGTCTCAGAGGGTTTGGTCTCAGAGGGTTTGGTCTCAGAGGGTTTGGTCTCAGAGGGTTTGGTCCCAGAGGGTTTGGTCTCAGAGGGATTGGTCTCAGAGGTTTTGGTCTCAGAGGGTTTGGTCTTAGAGGGTTTGGTCTCAGAGGTTTTGGTCTCAGAGGTTTTGGTCTCAGAGGGTCTGGTCCCAGAGGTTTTGGTCTCAGAGGGTTTGGTCTCAGAGGGTTTGGTCCCAGAGGGTTTGGTCCCAGAGGGTTTGGTCCCAGAGGGTTTGGTCCCAGAGGGTTTGGTCTCAGAGGGTTTGGTCCCAGAGGTTTTGGTCCCAGAGGTTTTGGTCTCAGAGGGTTTGGTCTCAGAGGTTTTGGTCCCAGAGGTTTTGGTCTCAGAGGGTTTGACGCTGAGCTCTTCTGTCAGCTCGTCGAATCGAAGCCGAGCATCAGAGCAGAGAAGGTTTCTGGGCCGAGCGAGCTCCTCCGATGTGACATCACTGCTCGCTCTCCCTGCACTTCTCGTCCTCTCTCGCCCATGAAGCCGCTCGCTCTGAGGCTGCAGGAGGAACGTTTCATTTCGTTTGCTCCGTCATTTCCAACTGGTTTTAATATAAAGCTCGGGTTAAACTGGACAAACACTGAAAACTGATTATGCTGAATGTTGTTGGTGTAATCATTCAGTCCGTTGGTGATTTTGTCAGTAAAATAATCTCAATCTGAAGATCAAACTGAAAATTTCTGAAGAAATTTTAAAAAGCGGCTGCGGCCTACGAGTCCAATATTGATTTAGAAAAAAATATATTCTGATAAATTGCAGACATTTAATATGGGGTGCCGTTTGTAAAGTTACAGTCAACATTAACAGCAATATTTTGGTTTATTTAGCCTTAGATAGAAAACAAATATTTTTTTTTCAGTCATATTTTCACCATGTTATTCACACATTTATAAATGTCATTTAGTTCCAAACTAAATATTTAGTTTACAAACTAAATACTTAACTTGCAAATTAAATATTTAGCTCCACACTACATATTTAGTTTACAAACTAAATGTTTACGTCCAAGCTAAATGTTTAATTTACAAATTAAATATTTAACTTGCAACTTGGTTATTTAGTGAAATAAATATTTAGGTGTAAATTAAATATTTAATTTTCAAGCTAAATATTTATTTTAAAAACTAAACATTTAATTTCAAAGCTAAATATTTATTGTCCAAGCTAAATATTTAATTTTCAAACAAAACATTTAATTTTTAAGCTTAACATTTTATTCTTAAACTAAAAGAGGTGTATATAGAGAGGTTCAGCTTTTATTTTGATAGTACACTTCTGCTGTTCAGCTAGGAATTTGCATATTAGCTAAATATTTAGATTTGAACAAAATATTTAACTTGCAAGTTACATATTTGGATCCAAGCTAAATATTTAGTTAGCAAAGTAAATATTTGTTTTGGAAATTAAATGTTTAGTTTGGAAAATAAATATTTAGGTCCAAGCTAAATATTTAGTTAGCATATTAAATATTTAGTTTAGGAATTAAATTTTTAGATTAGAAATTTAATGTTTAGTGTTGACAGTAAATATTTAGCTTGTAAATTAAATATGTAATTTACATGTAAATATTTAGTTCACTAACTAAATATTTAACTTGCAAGTTAAGTATTTAGTTTGTAACCTAAATATTTAGCATGTAAATTAAATATTTACTGTGATGGACTTGCGACCCGTCCAGGGTGTCCCCCGCCCCTCGCACAGTGATTGCTGGACATGGGCACCAGCGACCCCCGTGACCCAAAATGGAAGAAGCGGTTAAAGATGATGGATGGATGGATGGATGGATGGATGGATGGATGGATACAACAGATGAAAGAGTTGGACTTATTTTATGTAATTTGTGGTTTTGTTTAGTTTTAAACACTTTAAACGTCAGAAGTTTTATTTCCATCATACTTTGGTTTGAGTCACCCTGTAGAACCGCTCAGTCCAAACATCTCCTGACAGAACCCAGATGTTTATCCAGACACCAGCTCAGATCTGAGCTCCTCACCGACTCCTCTGCAGATGAAACGGGTCATTTTATAAACAGAACTCTGAGGAGCAGCTTCCTGCAGGAGACCAAGGACCAGATGGAGCTCCGCAGCCTCAGAGGCTTTCTTCTCCATCCTCTTTGGACCTTAAAGAGAAGAGAGGTGGTGTTGCGTTCAGGACAGAACCGGTCCTGGATGTTTCAGATGTCTCCTCTGTCAGGTGGAGCAGCCTCGTCCTCTCTGGTTCCTCTGGTCTCCCTCTCTGCTCGTTGTGAGGAACTCACCGTCTGATTAGTTCATCTGCAGGTTTTAATGAACCTCAGCAGCAGCTGGAAGGTCAGAAGTTGTCTGCTGACTCAGAGCTTCATTATGAAATTATCTTCTTCACTCTGAAGGACTTTATTACGTCTGACCTCTGACCCGAGGACTTTATGAAGCTGTTCGAGTTATTAATAATTTATAAATCATCATGTCTCACATCTGAGGTCTGTTTAAAGGAAGGATGAAACCAGCTTTAAGAAACGAGTGTTTCTCAGGAAAGCTCCTGTCATCCTGTGATGATGCTCAGCTACTACCACTCCAATCTTCAGCTCAGTGTCTGTGAAACTGTCTGAGTTATAATTTATTATAGTCATAGTTATAATGATTTTAATAAAGACAAGCAGGAAGTGAAGAGCTCCAGACTCCACTCGGGTCAGACAACGACTCCCAGATAAAATATTTAGATTTAAATGAAATAAAGGTCCTGTTGAAAGTATCTGACCTCTGATCCATCGATCCGTCCTCGATGTTCCTGCCTACGCTCCACTGCAGCCGTCTCCTCCGTCCTCCATCGTCCCTCGGCCCTCGGACGTCCTCTGCCAGGACAAATCACCTTCAACGCTAACGAGCTCAGAGTCCAGGCCTCACGACACTAACGAGCTCAGAGTCCAGGCGAGGAGCGACTCCGAGCCCGGAGGGTCCAAACGGTTCCAGCCCGGAGAGCCGAGAGGACACAGAGCACTGCAGCAGGAGGACAGTTGGACACGTGATGCGTTCACTTACTCCTTTTTGTTCCAGCTGTTGGAGCTGTTGATGTTGTTTACAGGCGGAGTCTTGTTGATGTTGTTTACAGACGGAGTCTTGTCGATGTTGTTTACAGACGGAGTCTTGTCGATGTTGTTTACAGGCGGAGTCTTGTCGATGTTGT
>NC_056509.1:47282093-47283135 GCF_014905685.2 Nematolebias whitei
GGAGTCTTGTCGATGTTGTTTACAGGCGGAGTCTTGTTGTGGCCTCCGTGCAGCTGACTGACTGTAACAGAAACAGCTGATCAGGTTTGTTTGTATCAAACTTCTCTGCAGTGAAGCTTCATTTCTCGATGGTTCGTGTCTTCCTGCAGCCTCCAAACAAAGCTC
Organism: Nematolebias whitei; assembly: GCF_014905685.2. Lineage (NCBI taxonomy): Eukaryota > Metazoa > Chordata > Actinopteri > Cyprinodontiformes > Rivulidae > Nematolebias > Nematolebias whitei. The sequence goes on from NC_056509.1 coordinate 47,282,259, forward strand.
CAGTGAAAACAGACGTTTTGCTGCTGAGCCGGTGATTAATGAGATAATTAAAGCTGGGGGAGCGAGCTCAGCTCCTCCAAACCCTTTGAGTCGTTAGCGTGCACGCCTCCTCACATCAGGAGGAGCAGCAACGAGTCGACTGTTTACTCCTGCTGTTCTGACAAGTCTGAGCTGTAGAAATATTAAAGTGTCAAGAACAACAGTTTAGGAATCCCAACAGGGATGATGGGAGCAGTCTGTGCTGACTGGCAGCGTTGCATGCTGGGAGATGGAGGCTGTCGTCGTCTGATCGGAGTCCTGCAGAGAGAATCAAACCTGAAGTTTGTTAATGAGTTCGTTCAGCCGGACGAGGACGTTTCATCAGAGTCTGTTCCGTCCTGTTTGTCCTCCTGTCCATCAGCTGAGGTCAGCTGACAGCACCTGTCCACCTCAGAGACACAAACATTACCTGGGGAGGGACGAAACCGCAACTAAAATACTTCTACCTTCAGATGACTTCTCAGTTCTTTCTGCTCTCAGTAGATTTTATTTAACTTATTTTAGTTATTACACCTGAATGAAAAAGACAAATAATTACTGATCATTCAGTCAAACTGATTTATGTTTTTATATTATTTATTACAAGAAGAGACGAGTCACAGTGAGGGTGAAAACGTATAATCACTGTTTAAAAAAAAAAAAATCCTGGTTATGTCTGACCTCATCTCATGACGTCACTCCACTGAGTTTATTCAGTAAAACACTGAGGGGGGTGGAGGCGGGACAGGAAGTGATGTCACAGCTGTCTGCTGTTGTCCTGTGGGTGAAGAAACAGATTTAAAGCTCAGATGGAGGGACAGGCTGCAGGTCTGAGGGACAGGCTGCAGGTCTGAGGGAC
>NC_056509.1:47283145-47286130 GCF_014905685.2 Nematolebias whitei
GCAGGTCTGAGGGACAGGCTGCAGGTCTGAGGGACAGGCTGCAGGTCCGAGGGACAGGCTGCAGGTCTGAGGGACAGGCTGCAGGTCTGGACTCTGGTGGATCCTCAAAGTTGAAGCAGACAGTGATGAGTGGACGAGGAGGATCAAACGTCTGAGGTAAACTTCCTGTTTGAATTTTATTCTGATTCTTCATTTAGTTTGTTGTAGTTTGTTAAACTGCGGCAAGTTTTAATCACAAGTATTTTATTTCTGATTCTAAATGAGTATTCAGGTCTGATAACTTCCACAGGTTTGTGTAAAAGTCTTAATCCACTCCTCATTTTCTCCACGTTCCTCCCAACCAGGCAGACTTTCTGCTCAGTTTCAGTTCAGCTTCAGACCTTTACAGTTATCTCTGCTGAACCTCCTGAAAATATAAACGAGGGATAAATGAAGAACAAAAGAAGCGTTAGACGTTAAAATGTGTTTCTGGTGGACAAAAGTACCTGAAGGTCCTGCCTGAGAGCTGCAGCAGCGTCATCGGACCAGGGCTCAGACAGTTTTGCTGAAACTAAGAATTTTAGTATTTTTAGATCTTTGGGTAAAAACAAGAGAAACGAACGCGTCTTTGAGACGATCAGACCCCAAAGACAACAACATTTTAGTTTTGTGCAGATCAGTGCAGAATGTTTCAGACAGCAGCTGACAGTCGGACCTGCAGCAAGGTTCTGCTCCTCATCAACACACTCTGAAGTTCGGGGTCACCGTCTGCTCGGCCCTAAACGTATGTTCCTCTTGTTCTGACCTGCGGTGAGGCCTCGTGTCAGCAGCAGGTCAGACGCTGACGCTCAGCTGTAAATCTGAGCTGCTGCTGCAGACGCCGACAGCTTTACGAGCTGCTGCAGCAGCAGCAGCAGCTCAGGCAGGACGAGCAGCTGGTCCAGGACAAAGACGTCAGAGGAGGAGTTTCTGTCTGAGGATGAATGAAGGAGAACCTGAGCATCTGTTGCATCAGAAGGAGTCCCGTCGTTCCCTCCTGCACACAACAGGCTGAACACGGTTCAACTCTTGAGCCTGAGTTAAAATAAAAAGTTCTGCTTTTTAGATTCTTCTTTGTTTGAAATATTTTTAAATTAATTTTCTTTGGCCTGGACCACCTTTGGATCCTGTTGTCTTCGTAACGTGACCGCAGATAAAAGGTAGAAGATGGATGGAGAGTTTTATTTATGTGGAGATCCCAGAAGATTTTACGTCAAGAAGAACCAGGAAGCTCAACAAACACCAAGAGCTGAGAGGAAACAGAAAAGTTGTGGAAGTTCTGCGATGAAAGTGGAGCCTCACCGGAGCACTCGATGCTGTGACCCCCTCCTCTGTCTCACTCTGTCCTCTGTGTCCTCTGTCCTCGCTCTGTCCTCTGTGTCCTCTGTCCTCGCTCTGTCCTCTGTGTCCTCTGTCCTCGCTCTGTCCTCTGTGTCCTCTGTCTCACTCCAGCTACCTCCATGTCCTCTCTAACTTTATCTCCCAGTTCAACCTGTGCTGTACCTCTGATGGTCTCATTCCTAGTGAGGGGCCGAGGTGGTATAAAGGTCGGGCAGCCAACTTGGAACCAGAAAGTCACAGGTTCAACCCCCCCACATGTGGTGTTCTTGAGCAAGACATCCAATCCTTAACTGCTCCCCGGGCACCTATAGTTGCCCACCTCTCCACCTGGGTGTATCTCACGTGTTATTGATGCAACTGGTCCATGCATTTGTCACATCTAGACTGGACTATTACAATGGTTTATTATCTGGGTGTCCAAATACTTCTTTAAAACGTCTTCAGTTGATCCAAAATGCTGCTGCCAGAGTCTTAACTGGAGTTACTGGGAGAGATCACATATCTCCAGTTTTAGTTTCTCTCCATTGGTTCCCTGTCAAATCCAGAATCAAAATCTTACTTCTAACCTACAAAGCTCTCAACAACCTAGCTCCATCTTATATTACAGACCTTATTGTTCCATATTTTCCTAACAGAGCACTTCGCTCTCAGACTGCAGGTTTACTTGTGGTTCCTAGCGTTTCCAGCAGCAGAATGGGAGGAAGATCTTCCAGTTCTCAGGCTCCTCTCTTGTGGAACCAACTTCCAGTTTCTGTCCATGAGGCTGACACATTGTCCAGTTTGAAGACTTTCCTTCTTGATAAATCCTATAGTTAGGGTTGTTATGCTGCTATAGACTTAGACTACTAGAGGACAAATTGACCTCATTTCCTTAAATTAATTGTTAAAACTGAATAGTTTTCATTTGATACTATTTCTATCTTAACATGTGATTCTTGTCCTGCCATTGTGTATCTATTCCTACCAAACCCAGCCGGTCGAAGCAGATGGTCCTCTTGTCCTGATCCTGGTTCTGCTAAAGGTTTCTTCCTCATGAGGGAGTTTTTCTTTCCACTGTCGCCTTCATGTTTGTTCAAGATGAGAGTTCAGTGATGGAGTTAAACTCAAAGCTGCTCCTCAGATAAATAATGTTCAATTATTATTTTATACATGAATGTTTCTGTTAAATTATTATTTTATACATGAATGTTTCTAATTACTTATTTTATAAAATATTTTTTCTGTTCAGTGCCCTGCGACAACTTCTGTTGTGACTTGGCACTTTATAAATAATCTGAATTGAATTGAATTGATGAGTTAAATGCAGAGAACCAATTTTGTCATTGAACATACAAAAATGACAACAGAGAACTTCTTTCTTCTTTCTAATCTTGTTCATTCTTAAGGAGAACCTCAAAATCTTCATTTCTGCCACTTCCAGTTCAAATTTCCTCAAAGAGCCACCTTTATTGTTTTGCTTGTGCTTAAACTGAGATGTTTGATGTTTAAATCGAGATGTTTGATGTTTAAACTGAGATGTTTGATGTTTAAATCGAGATGTTTGATGTTTAAATCAAGATGTTTTATGTTTAAACTGAGTTGTTTGATGTTTAAATTGAGATGTTTGATGTTTAAACAGAGATGTTT
>NC_056509.1:47286140-47294632 GCF_014905685.2 Nematolebias whitei
AAATCGAGATGTTTGATGTTTAAATCGAGATGTTTGATGTTTAAACACAGTTGTTTCCTCTGTTGCCCCCCAGGACCCAGCCTACACCTCTTTCCTCTTCAACAAGCTCCATCACCTGCAGTTGCCTCACCATGGCCGCCGACCTTCCTTCGATGCCCGTTGTGACGTCTGCGGCGCCGCTTTCCAGCAGCTGAGGCATCTCGCTCTGCGTCGGGCTCTGGGCATCAGCAGGAAGATGGCGCCTCGCCCTGCCACACCCAGTGTCCCCACCACCCCCACCTGCGGCCCCCAGGCCTCAGAGAGCAGCTGGGGGGTCGACGACCTGCGGCCGAAGCAGGAGAGATGGGTGTATGATGAACAACATCAGCAAGGGGGCGGGGCTCCATGGGGATGGGGAGGAGTACAGAGCGTTTACCTGGGAGGGGGAGGAGCCAAAGGGCTGGCCACGGTCACGCCCCTGAATGCACATAATTACCTGGAAGGGGTGTGGAGGGTGTCGTGCTGCAGACCTGAACTTCAGCAGACTACGGTAAGCAGGGAGGGACAAACAAGTGTGACTTGTTGTTTAGATTTGAGAAATAAGAAGAACAACAAAAACATGAGGCAATGCAAATTTAAATAATCAAAGACGGAAAAGATTTTCAAACATTTATAAAACTTTAAACTCTTCAGCACGACGATGAAGTTGTTTATTTTGTCTTTTTGTCGCCCGTTTTATCTCTGATGTAGATTAAATGTTTCTGTTTGAGGTGGATGCAACATCTGAACACGACCACAAGATGGCGCTAACAGCCACTTCCTGTTCCTTTAAACCAGAAGATCTGAGTCTGGGGCGGCACGGTGGCAACTGGTAGAGCTGCTGCCTCTCTGCCAGCAGGTCACTGGTTCAAACCCCGGTCCAGGGGGCCCCTCTGGGTGGATGCTTTTTTAGCTGCTTATTTATCAAAACGTTCAGCTCATTCAGCTGATTGGTGCTACGACTTTAGCTTTTTATACTTTGCAACACTTGTATCTTTATTTACGACATGATCCCCACAAAATACTTTTTATATGTATTCAATTCCTTCACATTGTTCTTTTTAACATCTGCTTCAGCTACTGCCTCCATTTTGGGGGTTATATATGCTGCTAGCTAGCTATTAGGCACATTTAGCTTTTAGCTGGTATATACTTTTAATTAGCCTTTTGATACTTTTAGCTTCTTGCTAACCTTTTGCTTTGTTCCTCTTCTAGTTGGATTTTTTTCTACTTTTAGCTGTTTTAGACATTTATCTTTTACCTGGTGTTGAACTACTTTAGCATTTAGCTAGCCTTTTGCTGCTTTCAACTAATCTTTAGCCATGCAACTATGCTCAGCTTCAATCTAGCTTTTAGCTTTAGCTAGTGTTTTTTCCACTTAAGGCTGTTTTATTTATTTATTTTTTTAACGTTTTTTGTTCTTAATTATTTTTAAAGTTTATCTAGTGTTTGTTTATTTTAGCTAGTGTTTCACTCATTTTAGCTTTTGTTTAGCCTTTAACTTGTTTTTGATTATTTTAGCTATAGTCTTATACTCATTTTAGTTTGCGTTCAATTTGTTCAGCTTTCGTTTTGTTCGTTTTTGACAAATCAATTTTAGCTTCTTCGGCTAATTCCAGCCGATTATATCTTATTTCAGGGAATCCGTCGTGTCTGAATGTTTGAAGTTCAGGAAACCAAACCGAGTCGTGTTTCTGTGACTCAGTTCTTTGTACTCTGGACTGGAGATGAGTGGAGGTGAGCACGTTCTCACAGCAGGTCAAAGACTGACGCACACGTCCACGCAGACTTCAGGATCTCCATACTTCCTGAACGCTGCGTGAACCTGGTGCTGTTGATCCTCGAGGCTCCTGGTCTTCAGAAGAACATTTTCTGTTCTGGGCTCAGCCCGTCATGTTTCTGCTCGTTCTTCAGTCCGTGTGCTGACATCAGGATCTAAACTCACCTCCAGTAGCTGCATCGTTCTCCTCCTTCAGCGTGTGGAAAACAGCCAAAGCCTCTAAGATCAGCTGAAGGCTAACGAGTGAGACTTAACGAGCCTCCTGGTGTCGCCTGTCGGCCTGCAGATAACCAACGCCTCGAACAGCTGGACTTCCTCTCTCCTTCAGAGACAGTCTGGAGGTCCGGCCCAGTTTGGCTCGTCTGTGCACACGTGCAGCACCTGTCACTCATTCCTCAGAAGCTTGGGAATATTTTCTTTTGGACACGCGGGCGTCTTATCTGAGTGTTTCAGCTGCTTTTCAACAGGCGCTCTGGCTGAGCTGCAGGTTCTCAGCTCGGGGAAGAAAAGGAACCCGCAGAGAGCCGAAGGTGAAGCAGGAAGTGGAGCAGGTGGTGCTGAGCTGATTACTCTGCCAGCAGCCAACGGGGCCGTCGCCTGAGCCGAACCGTGGCGACACCGACCCAAGCGAAGGCCTGGTGCTCCGTGAAGGGATGCACATCACCCGCCTCCTTTCAGGACCGACCGTTTTGGATCATCCTGAATGAAACTGCATCCTCGCAGGAAACAACCACACCTCACAGGCTCTGATCGTCTGTTGGAAACGACCGTCAGCTACTACCAGCCCAAATTTAGCCTCAGCACGTGTAAACGTCACCGGGCTATAACCATTTTATGTAGGTTAAAGGTTACTGTCTGTGGCAGCCATCTTGAATTAGACTGACTCCAAAAGTGAATTAGCTTTGGACGATCTTATCGTGCTTTGAAGTAAACGCTGTGGTCGATGCTCAGCTACTACCACGCCAAGGTTTAGCTCCGCTTCTGTAAAATCTGCTGAATTAGAGCAATATTTGTGTTTTATAAGCTTAGTTGGCTGTGGCGGCCATCTTGAATTGGGCTGCTCAGTTTTGGATCTTTACCTAATGATTGCATTCTAAAATCCATTCCGCAGTTCGTTAGATATTTTGCTAACAGAATTGTAAGTACTCTCCATCTGTGAATAACGCGTTTAATTCAATGATTTTTTTTCAGTTTACAAATACTCAGGTAAAATAAAAACTCGTCCGGTCCAAAATGATCGGCCTGAATCAGAAGAGTCCAAATGAGAGTTCTGGTTTCCTGCTGCTGGTTCTGTTTGGTTTGTGTTCCGGTTCTGGCCCGCCGTCGGCTCTCTGTGTAATCCTGTTAGCTGGTCGAGCGGACCGAAGCTGGCTGCTCGCCACTTCCTTTTAGCTCAATAATCCACCGGAACCGGGACACAGACGTGGGCCCAGACCCAGAGAGAGCTCGGAGCTGATGAAGGGTTCCAGAACTCTGAGGTTCTGGGTTCAGTTAGTTCTGCTGGTTTCAGAGGTTTCTACAGGAAGAAGATCTCTGCACTCACATCAAATTTACTTCATGGCTTCATAAAATCTGATTTATTTACTGAACACCAAACAGGACGCCCTCCTGCCTCATAACAAACAGCTGAAGTTTAGCTGCTAACTGTCATCTCCCATCTCTTCTTCTTCTTCTGTCGTCTTCTGGTCTCTGAATGGAGGCGTGGGTTCAGATCCCACTTCTGACACCATGTTTTTTAATTAAAATATTTGTGTGAGTTTATGTTTCGTGTGTCTTTATTCTTCATCCATCAACATCCTAACTGCCTTGGCCCCACCTTCTCCTACGCAACCCTTTTGTCCTTCCTGAGTACCAGTTACACCAGTAACGAGCAGATTAACAACCAGAGCTGACCAGTTACACCAGTAACGAGCAGATTAACAACCAGAGCTGATTAATTAACGACTCCTCGTCCAAACATCCTGCTCCTGCAGCTAGCGGGGCTCATGGACCTGCAGGGGCGGCCATGTTTTCCTGCTGCAGTGACGTTGAGCTGTTTTATCATTTTTCAGGTTCTGACCTCAGTCGGTGGACCCGTGACCACAAGGAGGCCCGTCACCCGGGCGGCCCAAAGCACCTCCACCCAAACCAGCCCAGCTCCGTCTGCTGCAGCTGCCTTCTTCATCAGGTCAGTGAACGCACCACAGCTCATCTCAGTGGAAATGTTCAGGTGGCGTTGGAAAAACTGACAGACCGAGGAGCTTCTGAGCGTTCAGAGACGAGACACACAAGTTAGAAAATAAAAACAATTCAGGCTCCTTTATTCTGGTCTACGTGGTTTTTATTTTAGTAATTTATTTTCATTATTTAGCAGAAACAACCCCCTTTAAAGTCTCTTTTCTAGTTTTTAACAGCAGCTCTAACTAAAACGAGGTGATTCATCTTGTTCTGTTTTTAATATGCTGCGATCCTAAAGCCGGAGGATAACGGCTGCATCACTTCACAAAGATAAATAAACTTTAGCTCTTTAGCTCACGATATTCCAAAGAATCATCATCTTCTCATTCCTGCTTTTAAACACAACTTTCTCCTTTAAATTAAAATTAAAATTCCCCAAAGAGCTCCAAGTCCTCCCAAAACATTTCTTCTCAGTCACGTCTGCTTTAGCTACTTGCTCTGTTTTTATCTTAAGCTAATTTTAGCTTTTAGCTACAGTTTGGAGTTCAGCTTCAGTATTTGTTTCTTTTAGCATTTGGCTTTTAGCTACTGTTATTCAATTTAGAGTTAGTTGTTTTAGCATTTGGGTTTAATTTAATTTAATTTTAGCTGTAGTTTAGCTAAGTGTAGCATCTGATTCAGTAATTTTAGCTCCTGTTTAGCTTGTTTAAGCATCAGCTTTGTTGCCTTTTGAATTTTGATTTATTCTACCGAGTTTCTAATTTTAGCATGCATATTTAGCACATTTTAGCTACTGTTTGGCTGGGTGCCATGGTAGCTTGGCGGTTAGTGCTGTGGTCTCATAATCCTCGAGCTGCAGGTTCGAGCCCAGGAAGTGTCTCCAGTTTAAAACAATAAGAAAATCTGAATGACTTTGCTCACTTTGGTGACGCTCGCAGGCGGGAGCAGCCCAATGAAGCTACTGTCTTCTCATCTTAGCATCTGTTTTGTTGCTTTAGCATGTAGCTTTTAGCTACTGTACTCCTGCTTTCAGTGTTTAGCCTCTGCCCTGCTTGTTTTCTGTTCAACAAATGCTTCTCTCAGCATTATTTCTCTGACTTTGTTTGTTTTAATGGAGATTTTAACAGGAATGATTTGTTTAAAATGAGTTTAAATCTAATAAAACTTATTAAAGTGTTTAAATCTAATCAAACAGGAAGTGTTTGTGCGGAGAAACGGACCTCTCCTCGTGAGATTTCTCCTCCGGGTGGTGAAGCATTTCGTCCTGATTCAGATTCAACTCAGAGGATCTGTCTCGTCGCTCAGAGCAGAACCATTTGGCAGTTTTGCTGAATACCTGATTCAGGTGTGTGTGTGTGTGTGTATTTGTTACCTTGTAAGGCCCATTTTTCCAACTTCTACTACATTGTGAGTCTTCAGTGGGCGGTTGTTGGTTTCTGAGAGCAGATGTTTTTCTTTATCAGCATAAAACCAAACAGGAAGTAGACGTCTTTGGCTTCTGGGAGTAAAATGTTTGTTACAGAAAATCCCAGAAGGTTTAGTTTCTGTGGCGACAGTTGGAAAGACAACGTCTCACTCAGAGCACGAGGGCTCCGGTGAACGGAGGAAGCTCCTGCAGCTGCAGCTCAAACACCTGTAGCCCTTCATGAACCTTCACCTGCAGACTTCCCAGCATGCATCTGTCCGAGCAGAGTGAGGGCTGACGAGAGGTGTTGTGCTTTCATCTGCGGATCTTTGAAGGTTCGATTAGCAGCTCCCTGCAGAGCCTCACTCCGGTTCCATCCCGGAGCTGTTTGCTGCCCGGTGGGGCAGCGTTCAGGGTCGAACCGCGACGTGAGTCTCTCAGCTGAAGTCATCTCACAGAGCGTGATCATGAAGACAATGTTTCACCTCCTCAGCAAACATCTGGCCGATCAGCTGCAGCTGCAGACAGGATGACAGGTTCATTCAACCTATCGTTAGTGTGTTAGCAAAATATCTCAGGAACCACAGGTTAGATTTTAATGAAACATTCATTAGATGAACATCTAGAACTGATGAACTGTTGAAGCCAAGATGGTGGCCACAGCTAACTAAGCTTAGCATACAAAACTGACGTTAACCCATCAGTTTTCCAGATCTGGAGCTATAATTTGGTTTGGTAGTAGCTGAGAGTCACACGCAACACATACTCTGAGCTTTTGCAACATTGCATGAGACTGTGCATAAAGTTTTTTTTTTTTTTTTTATAAAAAAGCTGCAACTTTCATTTTTTATCACGTCTTACTTTGAAACTCCTGCATGAAAGGTGGCGGGCGATATGCAGGCCTTTAAGGAACCTCCATCCATCCCTCCATCCATCCATTCATTATCTTTAGCCCACTTCTTCCTTTTCGGGTCGCTGGGGTCACTGGTGCCACTGGTGCCCATGTTCAGCCATCACTGTGCTGGAGGCAGAAGACACGTGGACGGGTCTCCAGTCCATCACAGGGACACATAGAGACAAACGAGACAAAACGACCATTCACTCTCTCACCTAGGGACAATTTAGAGTTACCAATCAGTCTAACATGCATGTTTTTGGTCTGTGGGAGGAAACCGGAGCACCCAGAGAAAACCCACGCAGAACGGAGAGAACATGCAAACTCCACCCAGAAAGATCCCTGGCTGGGATTTGAGCCGGGGCGACCTGCTCGCTGAGAGGCAGCAGCTCTACCCATTGCGCCACCGTGCTGCCCCCTTTAAGGAACGTTAGATTTTTTTATTTAGATTTAAATTTGAGAATGTTCGGTCTCATTCTGAGTGTGAGTCTGATTGATTTTATTTGAGCAAAGTTTGAAAAGTGGCAGCAGTCCTTGTACTCAGCCTTGTGGAACGCCATGGTTGAAAAGTCAACGAGAGCAGAAACAAAACGCAGCATGAGTCTGTCAGCTCATTGTTGTTGTTTCCAGCTCAAGTTCACAGAAACATGAACCGGATCGCTGCCGTTTAAAGAATCATCTTTAATTTTACTATTTAGCTGCTGAAAACAAAAATCAGCTGATTTAAAAGCGCTTTGTTAAAGTTCTGGATAATAATTTGAAACAGCAACTCCGCTCCTTTTACGTAAAGAAATCTTGAGTTTGTTTTTATATTTTGACGTTTGGACCCAAAGAGATGAGCTCGTTAAAACACCTGAGCTCGTTAACTCTGTAATTAAAGCTTTAATTTAATGCATTTGATCTTATTTTCCTTCACCAACAGGGAACGCAGCTCGTAAAGATTCAGAGGAAATCTATAAAAAGACTTGAACAAATTCAGGTTGTGGACCTGATGCTCATTGAAATGCAGATTCTGACCCGGTTCTGCAGCCGGCGTGAAAAGCAGGAGTTCTTCCCACGGCTGCAGCTCTTCAACAGAACCTGAGGGTTTGATCAGGACAGGGCCCTGTTGTTGTTGTTGTTGTTGTTTGTTTGTTTGTAAGGATCCTCACAGAGTCTGTTTGCAGTCGGTCAGATCAGAACAAACAGGACCAGGTCTGAAACAGCCGAATGATCAGCTGAAGGTTCTGCTGTCAGGCTGTGTTGCTCCAGCCTCTGCAGGTTTTGAGTGTTTCTCTGATCCTCTGCAGGACTTGATTTCATTCTGGCCTGAAGCTGAAATCAGATGATCGATTGATCTCCACCCTAAACGATGTTTATTGATCAGTGATTGGTAAAACCGGTTCAGCTGCAGATCATCAGACCCAGAACTCCTGATGTTTGTGGACAGAGACACCTCCATGAGGAGCATTTGTCTCCTGTGTCCTCTGGATTATGGACAGCTTCTTCACCGTTTGTCTCTTGGTGTGAAATATGAAAACGTAAATAAAAGTAGTGATATAAAACTAAATAAAAATGAGATACATTAAGTACATTGTCTCCTCAAAGCAGCAAATCTGAAGAAAATATCTATTAAAAAGTAAATTATTTTAGCTGTTTCCAGCCTGAGTGATGCTACAACAAAAGCTGAAGTTTCTTTGTTTCTCGTTTCTCGGCTGAGAAAATCCTAAAATAAGCTGCAGATGAAATCCAGCTTCTCACTGGGGAGGCTCGAGTTCCCCAAAGTGGATTTCTGGCTTTTGGCCCGAGCTTTTCCATTGATGTCCTGGACAGAATCAGTGACTCTCTGAGGTGCTCTCCTGCAGGGAGATTTAACACAAGGTATAAGAAGCTGCAGAACACAAGCTACAGAACAAGAAGCTGCAGAACAACAAGCTGCAGAACAGCAGGCTGTAGAAAAGCAGGCTGCAGAAGAACAGGTTGCAGAACTTCAAGCTGCAGAACAACAGGCTGCAGAGCAACAGGCTGTAGAACAACAGGTTGCAGAACAACAAGATGCAGAACAACAAGCTGCAGAACAACAGGCTGCAGAACAACAAGCTGCAGAACAAAAGGTTGCAGAACATCAGGCTGCAGAACATCAGGCTGCAGAACAACAGTCTGCAGAACAACAGGCTGCAGAACATCAAGCTGCAGAACAATAAGTTGCAGAACAACAAGCTGCAGAACATAAGGCTGCAGAACAACAAGCTGCAGAA
>NC_056509.1:47294642-47294989 GCF_014905685.2 Nematolebias whitei
AACAACAAGCTGCAGAACATAAGGCTGCAGAACAACAAGCTGCAGAACAAAAGGCTGCAGAACATCAGACTGCAAAACATCAGGCTGCAGAACATCAGGCTGCAGAACATCAGGCTGCAGAACAACAAGCTGCAGAACAACAAGCTGCAGAACATCAGGCTGCAGAACATCAGACTTCAGAACATCAGGCTGCAGAACAACAGGCTGGAGAACAACAATGTGCAGAACAACAGGCTGCAGAACAACAGGCTGCAGAACAACAGGCTGTAGAACAACAAGCTGCAGAACAACAGGCTGCAGAACAACAAGCTGCAGAACAACAAGCTGCAGAACATCAGGCTGCAGAA
>NC_056509.1:47304989-47305794 GCF_014905685.2 Nematolebias whitei
GACATGTATGAGGACAGCAGGACATGTATGAGGACAGCAGGACATGTATGAGGACAGCAGGACAGTGGTGAGATGTGCTGTAGGAGTGACAGATGGCTTCAAGGTGGAGGTGGGAGTGCATCAAGGATCAGCTCTGAGCCCCTTCTTGTTTGGTCTGATGATGGACCGACTAACAGATGAGGTCAGGCAGGAATCTCCGTGGACTACGATGTTTGCAGATGAAGTTGTGATCTGTGGTGAGAACAGGGAACAGGTGGAAGAGAACTTGGAGAGGTGGAGGTATGCACTTGAAAGAAGAGGAATGAAAGTCAGCCTTAGTAAGACAGAGTCCATGTGTGTGACTGAGAGGGAGGAGGTGGAACAGTGAGGCTACAAGGAGCAGAGGTCACAAAGGTGCAGGACTTCAAGGACTTGGGGTCCACTGTCCAGGAACATGGGGAGTGTGGTGAAGAGGAGAAGAAGAGAGTCCAGGCAGGATGGAGTGATGGAGAAAAGTTTCAGGAGTGATTTGTGACAAAAGGGTGTCAGCAAAGGTCAAAGGAAAAGTTTACAAGACAATGGTGAGACCAGCTATGTTGTATGGTCTGGAGACAGAGACATGGACAAAAAGACAGGAGACAGAACTGGAAGTGTCAAAAATGAAGATGCTGAGGTTCTCCTTAGGAGAGACAAAGATGGAGAAGATCAGGAATGAGATCATCAGAGGTACAGCACAGGTTGAACAACTGGGAGATAAAGTTAGAGAGGACACACTGAGATGGTTTGGACATGTCCAGAGGAGGGACAGTGGTTTGGACATGTCCAG
>NC_056509.1:47305804-47310688 GCF_014905685.2 Nematolebias whitei
TGTCCAGAGGAGGGACAGTGGTTTGGACATGTCCAGAGGAGGGACAGCGGGTATATTGGTAGAAGGATGTTAGAAATGCAGCTGCCAGGAAAAAGACAGAGGAGACGTGTGGAGAGAGGACATGGAGGTAGTTGGAGTGAGGACAGAGGACACAGAGGACAGAGTGAGGACAGAGTGAGGTGGAGGAGGATGACTCGCTGTGGAGACCCTGAAGAGGGAAAAGCCAGAAGAAGAAGAAGAATATTCCAGACAGAGTTGGGGATTCCCTGACGGTTTAAAGTTTTTGCAGCTGGAGCAGATCAGATGAAGACGACTCTGACAGTTTATTTGTTGGAAATCAGGTTTTCTGGTCTAATCTCTCCGTCCTGATGATTCTTCTGTCTCACAGATGAAGAACAACAGTCAGCAGAGCTCGTGTGGGGCCTGCAGCGCCGCAGCGCTCGGTGCTTGTTGGGTCGTGTTGGTGCGTCCCGGCGGACCGCTCCGTCCTTCACGGAGGCTGAGATTTCACGCTCTGCTGTCTGATTGGACCCGCTCAGGATGGAGGGATGAAGAGGACGAGTGCAGGCAGGCTCTTCCTCACTAATGATCTGGCTTTGAGTCTCCTCGACTCCCAGTAACCCTACACGCCTCCTCCTCCTCCTCCTCCTCCTGCTCCTCCTCCTGCAGAGCTGCAGCAGGACAATCATCCGTTTCTAAAAACAGATAAATGTGATCTTTGAGTAAAAACATGCGATGACCGTATGAACGAGTAAAAACTAATATTTATACTTTATAAGAAAAATAAATTCATAAATAATTCTAACTTCATTAGTTTGGTGTTTTGCAGCTTTAGCAGCTTTTTGGCTGAAGAGACTCTTCAGATTTAAGTGATGTGATGAGAAGCTGATTGGCTGATCATCATAAACACCTTGTTTGTTTTTGTTTGTTCGTTGAGGAGCAAAGAGGGGGACATTCTGTCCATCTGTCCATCTGTCCATGCTGTGAGCTTAAAAATCTGAAAATATATGTGAGGTACCGACTTTCATTTTGGTGTGTGGCAACATCTAAATATAAGAACGGTTTATTTTGAAAAACTGGGTTTCACATCCAAGATGGCTGCCACCTTACATGCTAACAAGTTAACTTTGTGAACTGGTTAACTTTGCAACATCCCAACTTCTACTTTGTATCTAGGCATAAAAAAGGTCACTTTAAAAATTTGGGTTGCCAGGTAAAAATCCAAGATGGCTGCCACCATATAAATATTTAAACTAGTCCCCACTATCAGTTAAGGAAACTATGTTTTCTAATTTTTATATTGCTTGAATGTTAAGTTTCTTCAAAATGATTGGGGTGGCTGAATCTATGGGGTGAAGGCCACCAATGGCCACCCCCTGGCTCCTCCACTGCTCCTGTTAGGACGTTGGTGTCCCGCTTGTTTTATTAAAGCAGAAGCTCATAACTGCTGTCGGCTTCGACGAGCTCCTTCTTTGAGTGTGCAGCAGAAAGTGCTGATCTGTCATCTGAGTCTAGTTCCTGGTTCTTCCTCTGAGCATCTAGAGCTACACACAACCCACAGTTCCAGTTCCAGCACCAGTTCCAGCTCCAGCACCGGCTCCGGCTCCGGTTCCAGTTCCAGTTCCAGTTCCAGCTCCAGTTCTAGCTCCAGCTCCAGTTCCAGCTCCAGCTCCAGCTCCAGCTCCAGTTCCAGTTCCAGTTCCAGTTTCAGTTCCAGCTCCAGCTCCAGTTCCAGCTCCAGTTTCAGTTCCAGCTCCAGCTCCAGTTCCAGTTCCAGCTCCAGTTCCAGTTCCAGTTCCAGAGGTCTTTGTGGTTAATGAAAGTCATGAAGCGTAGTCTCTGATGCTCAGCTGAGAGTTGTCTGCTTTTATTTATTTATTTTTCTCATGCCCCGCCCATGAGTTCTGATTGACACACATTTGTGTCATCATTAGACAAAGTGTTGCGTAATCTTGTCATCACCCGGAGTTCAAGGTCAAGGTCACAAACCAAGGTTAAAGTCTGTACAAGGCGTTGCTGTAGACGTTTGTCGACAGGTGTTTAATGTGCCGCATGAGGTTCTCGTGTTGCTTCGGCTGAGTCTTCGGGTGTTGAAGACACATCTGTGTCTCTGCTGTTGGTTTTTGTCTTCAGGGCGGCTCAGAAGCTCAGTCTGTCCCGTAAGAAGAAGTCCCAGCCGGGCCCCTCCTCCACGCCCGATGAGGCCCAGGGGCCGCCGCTGGTGTTCACCGGGGGCTTCAGTGGAGCCCTGCAGCTCTCGCCGCCCGCCGTCCCACCATGTCTCCTTCGAGCGGGGTCAAAGGTGAAGGACACGCCAGGGATGGGAAAGGTAGGACGCCATGTTGGTCTGAGTCCAGTTTGGTAAATGGACAGCACCTATACAGCTCCTTTCTCTCTAATCAAGATACTCAAAGCTCTTTACAACACACTCTGTGCCCTCATGTACCTCCACACACACATTCAAACGGCTCTTTACTAGATCCACAGAATAATCAGAGCTTTGTCACGTTCATACTCTGACGGGACGCACGTCTCAGGCAGTGAGGGTTCAGTGTCTTCAACATGTGACTGCTGGTGGAATCAAACCCACAACTCTCCCAGTGGAGGTCGGCTGCTCTAACCAGTCATCCACAGCTGGTGGATCATCTGAGTGAGGAAGCTTCGTGTTTGTCTTTTCAAATGATCTACAGCAGACCTGAAGCTTCATGTGCGTCCACGCGAGGCCGAAGCTTTCATCAGATTCAGGGACGTTTGACTCTCAAAGACCAGGAGGACGTTTCAGAAACCAAACTGCACGTGGTGGCGAGGTGCGTCATGCTAACATGTTCAGTTCGTGGTGCCGAGACACATTTTGCAGCAATCCTTCAAACGAAACATAAATTAATAATTGGTTGATCATTTTCTGGTTCATCACCAGTCGTAAAAACTGGGAATATTTTAGCTTCTTCCAGTCTCTTGGGACATCTGACTGCTTTATAGATCAATTTATCAAAATATTATCAAGACCAAACTCATGTTCAGCTTTAAAGTCTTTAACAAATAATTAATTTTAATAATCTAATAACCAGTAGTTCTCTTATGTTTTAATTAAAGGGTTAAAATAAATATCTGTCTTTGAAACGACCCGTTTGTTCCTCAACTGATCGGACAATAAGTTATTAAACTCTTTAACGATCATTAAAATAATCAATACAATGATTAGATTTGTTGCTGAACTGTTTAAACTTTACAGATTAAAAACACGTGAAATGATTTATAAATCTGGTCTAACTGGTTTTTAATGTTCAGCGCATTTAAACACTTTGGCTTCAGAAGCTCAAAGACTCCAACAAACCATCAGGAGACAAACGTAATGGCAGAGAACTGTCCCGCTCGTCCAGCTCGTCCCGCTCGTCCAGCTCGTCCCACTCGCCCCGCTCGTCCCTCTCGTCCAGCTCGTCCTGCTCGTCCCTCTCGTCCCGCTCATCCCGCTCCTCCTGCTCGTCCTGCTCGTCCCTCTCGTCCCTCTCGTCCCGCTCGTCCTGCTCGTCCCTCTCGTCCCACTCGTCCTGCTCGCCCCACTCGTCCTGCTCGTCCCACTCGTCCTGCTCATCCCTCTCGTCCCGCTCGTCCCGCTCGTCCCGCTCGTCCCGCTCGTCCCGCTCGTCCCTCTCGTCAAGCTCGTCCAGCTCGTCCAGCTCGTCCAGCTCGTCCCGCTCATCCCACTCGTCCCACTCATCCTGCTCGTCCTGCTCGTCCTGCTCGTCCCGCTCGTCCCGCTCGTCCTGCTCATCCCACTCGTCCTGCTTGTCCCTCTCGTCCCGCTCGTCCCACTCGTCCTGCTTGTCCCGCTCGTCCCTCTCGTCCCACTTGTTCTCTCAGGCTCCAGACTGTGGAGCACTTCCTGGTGACCCGATCAGAACCCCCGATGGACCGAGCTCACTCGTTACAAGAAGAGAAGCGTCTCGTTGATTCATGGACGTTCAGCATCAAAATGAATCTTTTATCAAATCAGGATCTGAAGCTGCTGCTTCCAGCACGACGGCTCAGAGATAAGCCGACTGGAGCAAACCTTCAAACTGAGCTGAAGCTAATCTGACCAGGTGGAGTCAGGTGGAGTCAGGTGGAGTCAGGTCCTCTGGATGGTTCTTCTCTGCTGAAAGACTGAAGAAGTCTTTCAGCAGAGAAGAACCATCCAGAGGACCTGACTCCACCTGCCTGGATTATTAAGCAGGATGCTCTAAAGCTTTTTATCTTCTCTTCCTTCAGGGTTATCTTTGTTCCTGCCTTCCTTCCTGCTCGTTGTCCTTTCATTCGTTCATTTGTACTTTGTTTGCTCCTTCTTTCATTACTTCCATCATTTGTTCCTTTTCATTTATTCAATCCTTTCTTCAGCTGTCAGATCTAATGTGAATGATAGAAATGTTCTTTCTTTCTTTCATTCTTTCTTTCTTTCTTTCTTTCTTTCTTTCTTTCTTTCTGTATTTTTGTCTTTCTGTGGGCATTTGTGTCTTTCTATCGTTTTGTCTTTCAAAAAAGTCTAATCTAAAACATTAAAATAATTTTGCTGCAGATTATTGTTCAGTTGTGGATTGAATCACTGAGTGAGAACGTTTAGCTTTTCTCTTCCGTGGTTTCATAATAAATCCAGAGAATGGATGAATGAACAGATGAATGAACAGATGAATGAACGGATGAATGAACAGATGAATGAACGGATGAATGAACGGATGAATGAATGGATGAATGAACGGATGAATTACGGATGAACAGATGAATGAACGGATGAATGAACAGATGAATTACGGATGAACAGATGAATGAACGGATGAATGAACGAATGAATGAACAAATGAATGATGAATGAACTGATGAATGAACGGATGAATGAACAGATGAATGAAC
>NC_056509.1:47310698-47311487 GCF_014905685.2 Nematolebias whitei
GAACTGATGAATGAACGGATGAATGAACAGATGAATGAACTGATGAACGGATGAATGAACAAATGAATGAACTGATGATTGAACAGATGAATGAACAGATGAATGAACGGATGAATGAACAGATGAATGAATTGATGAATGATGAATGAACTGATGAATGAACTGATGAATGAACGGATGAGTGAACGGATGAACTCTGATCTTCCTCGTGAACGTCCAGCCTCCTCTTCATCGCCCTCAGACTCCTGAACTGAACGACTTTAATTGGTTGGAACATTCGCGGCCGACAGAGCGTGAAGTTTGGTGCTCAGAGTTTGTCCTTCACTTCTCCGTCCTGCTTTTGTTCTTCCTCCTGGTAACACCTGTGGTTACCATGGCAACAGCAACTGGCTGCAGCATCAACACAATGAAGCATCCCTGACAGCAACAAGTCAAGTTTCTGATGTTTTCCATGAAAAACAGACAGTTGAGGTTCAAACTTCTTTCCTGATCCACAAACTGCTGAATCAAAGAAAAACAGACGAGTTTCAACTCTGCTGCAGAAAAAACAGCCTCGTGGAGGATTTGTCTTCGATTTGGGGAAACTCTGACGGGGTTTTACAGCTTCCTGTCTGGAGATCAGCTGCTTCCTGTCTGAGGCAGCTGCTTCCTGTCTGGAGATCAGCTGCTTCCTGTTTGGAGATCAGTTGTTTCCTGTCTGGAGATCAGCTGCTTCCTGTCTGGAGATCATCTGCTTCCTGTTTGGAGATCAGTTGTTTCCTGTCTGGAGATCAGTTGTTTCCTGTCTGG
>NC_056509.1:47311497-47317497 GCF_014905685.2 Nematolebias whitei
TGGAGATCAGTTGTTTCCTGTCTGGAGATCAGTTGTTTCCTGTCTGGAGATCAGCTGCTTCCTGTCTGGAGATCAGCTGCTTCCTGTCTGGAGATCAGTTGTTTCCTGTCTGGAGATCAGCTGCTTCCTGTCTGAGGCAGCTGCTTCCTGTCTGGAGATCAGTTGTTTCCTGTCTGGAGATCAGCTGCTTCCTGTCTGAGGCAGCTGCTTCCTGTCTGAGGCAGCTGCTTCCTGTCTGGAGATCAGCTGCTTCCTGTCTGAGGCAGCTGCTTCCTGTCTTAGGCAGTGCTGCACGATGAGTCGATGATTCGCTCTGTTGACTCGCAGAGAGTTTGTGTTTTTTAAACTGCTGCATCTCAGATTGTTGTCAATGATGACTCAGCAGTCCTGTGCAGGGCCAAACAAACATGCACACACACACACACGTGCATGCACACGCAAACAAACACACACACACACACACTGTTGCAGGTCAGAGGTCAGCCTGCGTTCTTGAAGCAAACAGACTCCAGGAAAGTTCAGGAGTGTCAAACCACTTCATGTCCGTTCTGAGTCACTTGTCAAGCAGGTGTGTGTTTTCTCTGACCCTGCTTGTTGTTTTCATCATGATGATCAAAGACAAACTGGATCAGGTTTAAATACAGAACTGATGGAAACCTGTTGAACCTCAGCGGACTGAGGTCCAGAAACGGGACCTGAGCAACGTCTTTTCTTGACTTCCATTACGACCACCGGGTGTCCTCCCACTCAGCAGAAAGTCTTAACCCAGGTATTTGACGGTGTCTAAATTCACCTGGGCTGGAATGTTGATCTGAAAAAGACGCAGATATTATTCAAACCCCGCCTAGTGGCGAAGCTCCTGAAGCCTTTGGGCGTTTGAGAACAGGAGTCTTCAAGAACCAAGATGTCAGGAATGACAGAAATGCTGCAGTGATTCCACTCTTCTCTACACTTTAGAAACGTGGCCCACCTACTGACGACATCTATGAAGCTTTGAACGTTTCCATCATCATCACCTTCAGAACAGTTTAACTGGAGAACTGTCGCTTACAAACACAAATGTTCATAGTGACGTCAAAACGACCAGTCTTCATCCAAAACCGACGCTGATCGACTGGTCACCTCGTCTGAAGGTCCAACAGTCGCCTTCCCAATCAGGTCTTCTATTCCTAACAAGAGGAGGTCAAAAGAAACCTGAAGCAGAACCTCAGGCCATGCAGCCTCGACTGGACCGACTGGGACGATCGTGCCGTGGATCGACTGAACTGGAGGACATCCGATCATCGGGAGTCGACTGATTAGAGAAACAACGACCTCGAAGAGAAACGAAGACGACGTTCAGCCAATCCTGATCCACCAAGATGTCCAGCGACACCTTCAGTGCAGACTGTTGAAGAGAGTCCACCCTTCAGGGACTCTTCAGTCCTGAAGGATCCATAAAACCCCGGAGGCGGTCGTCCTCGTCAACGAGTTAGAACCGCCTGCCACCGCAAGGCGGAGTCAACCTGCTTCAAGATGGCTGCCACCAACACCTCACCTTAAAATGCAAAGAAGCAACAACTCAGTTGGTTTTCAGGATCCGGAGCTAATGTTGGTGTGGTGGTGGCTGAGAGTCATCCCCAGTCCGTGATCTGAGCTCTGGCAGCAGGAGGTCATTGTTTAACGTTTTGTCTTCACATCGTGTAATTTCTCTGAAGTTGATCTTGTTTAAATTAGTAAATTATGACTGA
The DNA here is from genome assembly GCF_014905685.2 of Nematolebias whitei. NCBI lineage: Eukaryota > Metazoa > Chordata > Actinopteri > Cyprinodontiformes > Rivulidae > Nematolebias > Nematolebias whitei. The sequence goes on from NC_056509.1 coordinate 47,313,228, forward strand.
CTGTTTATTTATCATTGATTACTGATTACTGATTTGTTCAGTCGTTGATTCTTCAACTTTATAATTCTGATTGATTTCTCCTTCAGTGAAACACTTTTCATCTCTTGTTTTGGTTCTTTAGCTCTAAATATTCTAAATCCGTCTTTTCAGCTGTGGACTTCCTGTCTGTCCTCAGGTCCGTGTGATGGTCCGGGTCTGCTCGGTCCCCAGCAGCGAGTCCTCAGAGTCCATGTCCTTCCTGAAGGTGGACGGCAGGAAAAAGCAGCTCACGCTTTGTGAGACCGGCAGAAACTCTGGCTCTTCTCAGAGACGGTCCTCAGCTTCTGCGCCGAAGACCTTCACCTTCGACGCCGTCTTCACGCAGGACGCCTCGCAGGTGGGACAATGTCCTTCAGTCCTCGGCTCATGGTCTGAGCCTGGACATGAAAAGAAAAACTTTAAGACAAACAGCTGAGACATTTCTGCTCAAACAGTGATGACGAGCGCCGAATGACAGCTAAAATCTGTCCAAGAAGCTGAAACTGAGCTGGTGAACCTAAAGGAAGCAGAACAGCTAAAAAAAGTAACAAAACAATAGCCAAAAATGTACTGAAAGGCTAGCTAAAAACTAAATGCTAAATGCAGCAATGTCCAGCTAAAAGAATCAAAAGGCTAACTAGAATCTAAACATAATAGTAGTCAAAAGCTAAATAACAGTGAAAAGCTAAATGTACCAAAAGGACAGCTAAAATGACCAAACACTGGCAACAAGCTAAAATTTGAAAAAGACTAGCTTCAAGCTAAAAGGAGCAGAATGGTAGCTAAAAGCTAAAAGTTGTGAAAAGCTAGTTAGAAGCTAAAAGTAGAAAATAGCAGCTAAAAAATAAAAGTAACTGAATAATAGCTAAAAGCTAAAGGAAGAAAAAACTAAATAAAAGTTTAAAAATACAAGCTACATGAAGTAGCAGAAGGCTACCTAAAAGTAGTTGAAAAGTGGCTAAAGTCTAAAAGCAAATAAAACTTTAGCTATGAGCTAAATACAGTAAAATTGTAGCTTAAAGCTAAATTCAGAAAAGCCCCCCCCCCCCCCCCCCCACACACACACACACACACAATAAAATAAAATAGATTAAAGAAAATGAAAAGAAAATGAAAGCTGATTTTCTGAAGCAGATTTTTGGTATTTTATGTGGAAAATGTTTGTAAATAAAAGTTAAATACTTTGAAATTAATATGAAAAGTTTACACAATGTTTTTATGTATGAACGACAAAAAATCTTAATTTATGCTGGAGCAATAAATAAATAAATAATCACAGTAAATAAAAAAAAGGAAAAACAAAAGGTGAGATTGTTGATTCTTTTCAAATGTCCTACAATGAAACCCAGTTTGGCTCCAGCAGAGCTCGGTTCCGTCTGCAGCAGAACCAGAACCTCTCCTGCCGGCGCAGCGGCTGAATCTCAACATCTGGTCATGAATCGGAGTTCGACAGTTTGAACTCTTCATCACCTCTGCAGCAGCAGGAGGCGCAGACAGATCAGTGATGGAGGGATGTGAGTGATGCGAAGCAGCAGATGGATTCATCTTTGAGTCGATGCACAACAGCAGCTCTGCAGCGCACGTCAAGTTGTCATTCTGCGCACGCACAACCAGCTAAAGGAGCACGAAGTAACACAACGATGAGACCTACTGGAGCTAAACGTGACTCCTCACGAGCTCCTGAGATCAAGTGTGATAACGAGACAGAGCGAAAACAAAACAGGAAGCACTGCAACAAAATAAAATGGCATGGAGTCCTGAACGTTTCAAATTAAAAGAACATTTTGGTTTTAGAAGTGTGGTTGTGCTGAGTGTCGAGCGCCATCAGTATGTTACCTGCAGCAGAACACACACAGAGTCCACCTCACCTGCATGTTTGTTCAGTCTGTGGGAAGAGAACCAAGACAAACTTTATGAATGCATGAAGAAAACATCACGGTCCACTCTGAAAGGCCTCAGCCGAGAGTCAAACGAGGACCTTTTGTCTGTGATGCTACAGGATCCGCTGCTCCACCGTGCAGCCCTGAGCAGGAACTGCTCAAGAGCAAATCAGAGCAATCTAAATACCGTCTCTGTGGTTGAAGTGGTTTTTCTCTAACGTGATTGGCTGGTTTAAACCTGCTCTGTCTCCTGATAGGCTGAGGTGTGTTCGGGAACAGTGTCCGAGGTCATCCAGTCGGTGGTGAACGGAGCCGACGGCTGCATCTTCTGCTTCGGACACTCCAACCTGGGTAACTGTTCACCTCCTTCACACATAAACACAACATCTAAACATTCAGCTTCACTCTTATTGGCTCCGCCCACTCCAGGGAAGACGTACACCATGATTGGTCGGGACTGCTCCACGCAGAGTCTGGGTGTGGCCCCGACAGCCATCTCCTGGCTCTTTAAGGTGATCGAGGAGCGCAGGGAGAAGACTGGGGCTCGTTTCTCCGTCAGGGTGTCGGCGGTGGAGATCTCCGGCCGGGAGGAGACGCTCATCGACCTCCTGGCTGAGCTCTCCTCCTCAGGAGCCCACCAGGAGGTCTCGCTGTGGGAAGATCCTCTTTGTGGATCCCAGGTAGAAACCAGACATGAACATGATGCGATGTTAGATCACACGGCGAGATATTCTTCCTGAAACTCCATTAATCATGAGCTGAAACCCGACAGGAAATGGAACCTCACTTCTGTAATAACCTAAAACAGAGCCAGACTTTTATTTTTAAAAGCATCAACATATTTTATTTTGAAAGTACAGGGTATAACTTCTTCTGTTTGTCCCGTTAAGTGGTTTTAAATTTCAGTTCTCCACAACTTAAAATTTCTAGTCAGAACAAAAGTATTCTACAGGATTCATGGAGGCGGCCATGATGGGTTAATATAACAAAGGAAAACCCTCTGTGTAATCCACGCACTCTGCTGAGCCACTGGTTGCCATGGTGATCCCGCCTTTTCTAATGAGCGGGAAGACCAGTTACTACCATTAAATATGGAGAAATTGAGTTTTTGTGCAAAAAATATATATATAGTATGAAAAAGATGATTTAGATAATAAAGTGTGTAATGATGTAACGCAACACAACAGTCAGTTTATCTAAAAGATGTTTGTTTGCACCAGTTCCCCTCCAACTTTCCTGTTCACAGCAGATGTTTTTCACTGCAGATGTTTTTCACTGCAGATGTTTTTCACTGCAGGAATGCAGGTTTGCTGTGGTAATAATATTTTATTGTTTCTGGTTCTGCAGCTGTTTCTTGTTACTTTTTGTCGTCTCTTTGGAAAGTTTCTGGTGTGACGAGGCCTGAAATGTTTCAGGATCTATTTCTTTCATGCTCCTGTTTCTACTTTACGTTTAGTTTTTTACCTATTAAACAAATTATAGTCAAACTTGGACACTCTAAAGATGTTTTCTGTGGAGTGCCCCTTTAAGCCTCCTCGTCTTGCGACTTCCCTTCACCTCCTTCTCTCGGTGACCTCCTCTTCACCTCGTGGGACTTCATCACGTCCAACAACTGTCCAATTAGTCCTGATCTTCTTCTTCTTCATATTCAGTCTTTTATCTCCCCGGGCTCCTCCAGCCTGCCACTTTTTATCTCCTCTCACTTTAATTTTCCTTTTCCGTCACCGGGAACGTTTCTCCTGCAGACATCCTGATTTATCAAGCCCCATTCTGTCTTATTTTTCTTTCATCTCTCCGTGTTCCACCTCTGCGAGGCAGAGGAGGGAGGAAGAGTTCTGCTTTGAGTTCGGAGCTGATGTTTGGGAGATGCAGACACTTCTGGTTCTGTGTCACAGCTGATGAGGTCAGGAGGTCATTGGAAAGTGGCGCAGTCAGAAGCAGATCTGCACATTAAACCAAATCAGAGCTGCTCGTTGTCACAGGCGTTACTTTTGTTAATATTCTTTTTTATTTTACTGAAAGATGAACTCATTTAGCTAAAGAAACAACAAGGAAGCAGTTTCCTTAAAATCTCTCTGGTTTCTTTTCCATCAGCTCCAGAACCAGACGGAGCTCCGGGTGACCAGCGCCGAGCGGGCTGCGTTTTTCCTGGACGCCGCTCTGGCAGGAAGGAAGAGCAGCCGAACGCCGAACGACCAGGAAGCCCGAAGGAACTCGCACTTCCTGTTTACTCTGCACCTCTACCAGGAGAGACCGGACAAGAGCAGCAAGGCGGCAGGTCCATGTCTCAGTTCGGTCAAAAAGACTTCTCATGTGGACTCATTTCATCCATCCATCCATCCATCCATCCATCCATCCATCCATCCATCCAT
>NC_056509.1:47317507-47317782 GCF_014905685.2 Nematolebias whitei
CATCCATCCATCCATCCATCCATCCATCCATCCATCCATCCATCCATTATCTTTACCCACTTCTTCCAGTTTGGGTCATGGGGACCACTGGTACCCATATTCAGCAGTCACTGTGCAAGAGGCAGGGGACACCCTGGACAGGTCTCCAGTCCATCACAGAAACATCCTGGACAGGTCTCTAGTCCATCACAGGGACACCTGGACAGGTCTCCAGTCCATCACAGGGACACCTGGACAGGTCTCCAGTCCATCACAGGGACACCTGGACAGGTCTC
>NC_056509.1:47317792-47331512 GCF_014905685.2 Nematolebias whitei
CACAGGGACACCTGGACAGGTATCCAGTCCATCACAGGGACACCTGGTCAGGTCTCAGTCCATCACAGGGAGAATCCAGAGTTACCAGTCAGTCTAACATGCATGTTTTTGGTCTGCTGGAGGAAACCAGAGTACCTGGAGAAAATCCACGCATGCACGGAGAGAACATGCAAACTCCACCCAGAAAGGTCCCGGGCCAGGATTTGAACTGGCGACCTTCTTGCTGAGAGGCAACAGCTCTACCGACTGTGCCACCGTGCCGCCCGGCTCATATTTCAAATGAATCCAATAACCACAGTTGTTTTGTTTTTTTTTGTCTTTGAGTTCTGGTTTGTGAGGAAAATATCCAGTTACCAAAACAAGCAGAGTATAATCTGAGACTTTGTCGATATGAAGTTTAAAAATAACGCCACTAAAAGCCTCACCAGGCTTGTTTATCTTCAGCCAGTAAAACTGAGCTCTCTGTGAATATAACCAGGTTTTCAACACGTGGCGTCACATTTTAAAGGTGTCCAAACAAATTAAACCTGTATTTCTCCTGACAAGAGACTAAGCTCTGAACAACCCCAGAAATCTGCATCAGAACGTTGTAAAATATATTTAATGACCCTCTGGGTGTAAAAACGAGACTCCGCCGCGGTGAACACAACTCACTGACCGCTCAGGCAGGAATAAAATCTCCTCCGTTCTCCAGCAGCTTCTCTTTTAATGTAGTTTCCAAACATCTAGCTGCTAATTAGCTTCATGTCGATTCACGGCCCCAGAGGCCTCGCCACCGCCTCCTCCGCCCACGTCCACCTGCGGCGGCGGAGACGTCTCCACAGTTATCGGTGTTTTATGGCCTCCGTGTCCGCGGCGGCCCGGCTAACGAGGCCTGACGACTCGCGTCCTGCCGTGTTTATGGAGCGCCGGGTGGTAAAAGTCTGCCCTCGGCTGCAGTTTCTACATCTTGCTGACGTGAGCTGCTGAACTTTCCCACCCTCGTTACTCTGAATTACTGAAACAAGCAGGCCGTTAGAGGGACATTAAACTTGAATCAGAGCTGCTCAGACGTCCAGCCAGCGTGAAAACAACCTGGTTTGATTAGAATGGATGGATTTGAACGGTCACCCAGCTGCTGTGGTGGATCCAGAGACCTGTTCAGGGTTCATCATTGGACGAGGGGTGGGGTGGTGTACCCCACCTAACATGAGGCTTACTTTGTGGGTGCTTTGGTTTTAATCAGGACTTGTTGGTCTCACCATGGGTCTGGACTTGAGAATCACCTGTTTAGTACCAGAACTTTGGATTTTATTCAATAAGAGTTTTATTTGGCCGGAGTCTTTGATGCTTATTAATAAATCTTTGTGTTAGATGTTTATTGGGGACAGAGACAGCCTCTTATTGTTCTCCACCTGAAAAGGGTCTTACTCTTCTTTCAACTTTAATTCAGCCCGAACCGCAACGTGTCCCCCCACAAATGTTATATCAAAACGACCGGTTCAGCCCCGTGATGTGTGCTGGTACTTTTATTGGTGTTTCGAGTTACCATGGTGACGTAATTTTCAAAGATGCCTTTTTTCTCATTGAAAACACTGACAGAATTAATTAACAGCTTCTAACTGCCACCGTGAGGTCACATGACCTCGAGGGGAGAGGTTTGAGCCATTTTGGGAGCCATTTTGGTTCAAGATGGCTGCCACAACTAATAACTCAGCTATTTTAAAAGTTATTGAGCAGAAATTTGGTGTGCACGATGCTCAACTCATTCTGAATTCAAATCTAAAATTTCAAGATGGCCACCAAAGCTAATTTCAAATGGATATAACTCAGAGGTTTTTAGCGCTACAGTATTTCATGGAAATTTGGTGTGGTGGTAGCTGAGAACGATCCCTAATAGACTCCGATAGAAAAGAAAAATATCCAAGATGGCCGCCTGATCTAAAAAGGAAAAATACTATAAATCGGCCATTTTTAGAGATATTAGGCTGGAATTTGGTGTGGTGGCTGAGAGCAATGCCCAATAAATACTGAATTCACATAAAAAAGATGGCCACCAAAGCTACTTTTAAAAAGCTTTCACTCAACTGTTTTTACGCACACAGAGCTGAACTTTGATGTACTGAGTATGATCCCCATCAAATACTAAATCCAAATCAAAAATCCAACATGGCCACCAGAGCTTAAAAACCCCCGACTATACCTCGTAGATTTTTTTATTTTTGGCCATATTGAACTGAAATTTGGTGTAGTGGTCACTGAGAGCGAACCCCAACACATAGCATTGTCAAATCACAATTTCCAAATGGCCACAACGTGGCAGTCTCCATTAAAGTTTCTCCAGGAACTTTCTAGGTGGTCCTTGATATTTGAAACATGACGTTAAGACTCGGCAGATTGAGTCTGGTCTCGATACTGTCTGGATCAAAGATCTAACTCGAGACTCGAGACCTGGGATTTTCCAGTTGTGACGGGACTTGTTGGTCTTGACTTGAGACCTGTCCTGTCACTGGATCAGGGATTTGACTCAGGACTACAGAGTCACTGGATAGTCTTGGTTTGGACTTCGGTTGCCTGATTGATGGTTCAAACTGAACTTGATCGTGAACTTTAGTTGGTTTGTAGCACTGGCTTCACATAGGAACCAATCATTCCAGACTTGACATTTGTTTCTTGAGTTTTTTTCAGCCATAGTTAGGTTTAGATGTTCTTCATGAGGACCAGCAGCTGGTCCCTCCTCTGAGACGTCAGTCAGGCTTGAATCAGGGCTGTGAGAACTTGCTTGGCGGAGACGTGCAGCGTCGGAGCGTCGCCTGTTTCTGCCGCCCTGCAGAGGCAGCAGGTGCTCCTTCCACTGACAACAGAACTGATTCTTCTTGCATCATTCGTCCTTTGGTCCTGCCAAGACTCTGTACCCAGAGAAAAGAATCAAGCCACCGAACAGACACATCTCATCCTCTGGTTCAACAGCTTTACAGGATGTTCTAACTCCTGGAGGGGCTCTGTGTCTTCAATAACAGGACCTCATTATGTTTCTGTCAACAAACTGGTCGATAAATTGACCAGAACTTACAGCAATGACGCATTTGAGCAGTGATGAGCAGTTGAGCTTTGCCTCTGATCCATGCATTGTTTTCTGTGTCTCAGTGTCTGGCAGGAGTCGTCTCCACCTCCTGGACCTGGGGAGCTGTGAGACGGACATCAGCAGGACCAGAGAGGGAGGCGGAGGCCAGTGTCTGTCTCTATCTGCGCTGGGAAACGTCATCCTGGCACTCGCCAATGGAGCCAAGCACGTTCCCTACAGGTCTGAGCTCACACTGATAGCATCTTAATCAAGACAGATGGACCCTTGGTTCCTGTGAGGACAAAGCAGGAGGGGGGGGGGGGGGGGGGGGGGGGGGGGGGGGGGGCTGGCAGAATGAAATGTATTTTTAATGAGTGTTCAGTCAGTTGTAAGCGCTGGTTAACGTTGATGAATTAATTGCTTTGTAATGCTGACTGACGTGTGCTCAGTCCTCTGGGTGTCTGTTATTCAGCCTGGCACAGTTTCCTCGTTTTATTTTGACGTTGACACATTTTTCTTGTTGGAGCATCTGCTTCAGTGCAATGTGATTATTGAAGCTATCAGGTCATGTCCTCTTCATTATTTTCACGTTAAAGCAGCTGATAGAAACACCCACTGATTTACAAGAAGAAGCATGAAATAAGCAAAGGCAGCAGGGTTCGTTGATCCAAAGGAGGCGGCTAAAATCCCAAACTCGTAATATTTTCAGCTTTGTTGTTGACGTTAAACCAAAGAGGAGAAAAGGCTTAGACTGCGGTATGTAAATCTAGAGGAGTGTCTCTTGTGCAGCTTTACTCCAGGTCTCTTCAAAGATCTCATGCCGCATGTGAGACGGCAGCACACATGTGGCGTGCAGTTCAAAGTGCGCCTCATGAATGCCACATGAGAGATCTTTCTTATTCCGTTTCTGCCCGTCTTGAGCCCAACTGTTGCGTGGCGTAACGAACGGTCTCTGGGATCCTGTGGGGTTTCTCGGGCCTGCAGTGTGTCTTTCTTTCGTCTCCTTGTTCTTCGGGACTAACGAGGGTTTTCTTGATGTATTATTCAGGGACAGCAAGCTCACCATGCTGCTCAGCGAGTCTCTGGGTAACATCAACTGTCGAACCACCATGATCGCTCACGTCTCGGATTCACCGGTGAACTACACGGAGACGCTGACCACAGTGCAGCTGGCCTCACGAATCCACCGCACCAGGAAGAAGAAGTCCAAAGTACTTCATGTTTCATTTATTTCAAACTCCTCCTGGATGATTGTGAAGAATGAGACCAAGATTGAGTTATAGCTGAAACAAGTGTCTTGTCACTCATCTATGGATCATTTACAAAATAAAAGCCTCATAGATTGAGTCATCTGATGGAATATGTCCTGATAAAATGATTGACAGCTGTCAGATGCTAAACCCCGCCTTCATACAATTCCCCACCAACCCAGGAAATTACAAAAGGAAATCACGATTTATTATTTTACCATCTCTTGATAAAATTTACCACAGTGTATTTTATAATGGGTGGGGGTGGCGCTAAAGGGGTGGGGTTTATGACTGTTATCAATCATTTTGATCATTTTTTTGTTTTGTTTAACAAATTATTGATTTTGTGTTAAATGTTTTTGAATCATAATGAAGATATTTAGCCAGGTTGATTTTTCATAGTTTCTTTTAACTTAAAAACTAAAGAAAATAAATCATGTTGCAATACATAATACAACCTAGTTCAACCCAGGTACGTACTGTACCAGGTACATATTTAGTACTTACCTCATACCTAAAATGTATGCATCAGGTATGGTACCAGGTACATACCAGGTAAGTAAACAGTAATTGTATTTATTTGCTTTGAACCAGGTACATATCCTTTCCTTACCTGGTACATATTGAGTACTTACCTTGTACTTACCTTGGACTTGTCTTGTACTCGGTGTTTTATTTGGTACATTCCAGGTAAGTAACCAAGACACAAGTTGATAAGACCTCAGTAGGTACCTGGTACTTATTGGGTATGTATCTTGTTTTATACTTAGTACTTACCAGGTCCTGCCCTTACAGGATCATATTATGTATGTTTACCAAAAACAGATATGATAATAATTTAATGTATACATGTTTTTAAAGTACATATTTTTGAATGAATGTCCCTCCATGGGAATCAGAACATCTTAAAATATATATCATTGCATTTAATGTCAGTTTAATTTAAAAATATTGCCAATCATGAAAAGCTCCGGAGCATCCTGCAACAATCAACTATTCAGTGTTTTGTTTTGTTTTTTCTGGTCCAACAACACGTGTGTGAATGACATGTACGTGTAGTGAACTGAAAGGTTCTGACCTCTAAATGAGTTTCGATTGATATTCTGTGGTCAGTGGCTGCTGTAAAACCTTTCTAATGTAGATATCTCCAGGATAAGACCATGGATCCACAGCAGAAATCCTGGAGTTATTTTTCCTATGATATGACATATAATCAATGATGGTGTTTCTGGAGGAATGAGAAGGGCTCTCACCCTCAATGATCTGACCGACAGGTTGTTTTTGTATTTCATACAATATAAAAACCATACAGATGGAAAACTAGAAGCATATGTAAATTACTGATGGTAAATGTAATTCATCTTGCACTGTGAAATTTTACCCTTGTACTTAATGGACACCAATAACTCCAGACACTAATTTGTATTCAAGGTATTTTCATGTAGGTTTCTTAATGTAATTGTTTGGTATTGTTTATTTCCAGTATGCTTCCAGCTCTTCTGGAGGGGACAGTTCCTGTGAAGAAGGCCCAGCTCATCGACCTCCCCATCTCCAACTCTTCCACCCTCGGATTGTGGCCCTGGACTCTGAGACTCCTCTGATCCTCTCCAGCGATCCAGACTATTCATCCAGCAGCGAACAGTCCTGCGATACAGTCATCTACATTGGGCCTGGAGGGACGGCAGTATCCGACCGAGAGCTGAGCGACAATGAGGGTCCGCCTTCCTTTGTTCCCATCATTCCTTCCCTGAACAAAAAACAAACCAAAGATGCTCCCAGAAAAGACGGCGATCACTTAAAATGCAACACATTTGCAGAGCTACAGGAGAGACTTGACTGCATCGATGGCAGTGAGGGTCCTGCAGCTTGCAGTAAAGAGAACAGAGGTGAACAAGCAATGTGGACTCAAACTGAGGCTGCTAAATTTACAGAGGAAACTTCTTCACCCAACTCCACCCAGAGCACCAGGAATCCTGATCAGATAGAATCCAGACTCCCTTCAGATGGAAGCCTCATGGACTCCTCCAAAAGGACAAGAGCTGATGGAGAGAAACTCCCAGCTACTTTCATTCAGCCATGTTTGTTGGGGTACAGTGGGGCTATCTCCCAGGATTCAGAGCCTGTGGTTCGAGAGAAGGTTAGAGCAGGCATACCCAAGCTGCCACCCAGCCAAACCTCTGCTCCAACATCCAGGACAACAATCAAGCCTGGAGAAGCTTCCTGCAGGATTCCCCCTGTGGGCTTGAGCTATCAGGTGCCATTTGACATGGACAATCCCCCTCATGTCAACAGATACCCTGTGGAAGTCAGTGGTTTTCGTGCAGCCTTTCTAGGAAGGTGCCTGGACAGAGACTTTCTGAGGACCACGGTCACACTGCAGCAACCTGTGGAACTGAATGGAGAGGATGAGCTTGTATTCACCATCATCGAGGAGCTTCCACTTAGCTTTGTCCCAGACAATGGCCGCCCCTCCAACCTCCTTAGCTTCAACACTGATTGCTCACCACAGGCCTTAGCAACTGGCTCCCGTCCAATCAGCATCATCACTAGCATCAATGATGAGTATGATGCTTACACAGCTCAGCACGGGGCTGAGGGACCGGACTGCAGGTCACCCGTTACAACTGAAGACAGCAGTTTATCAAACAGGTTACAAATGAAGGATGACTGTTCATCTATTCTGAGCTCGCCAAGAGTATTTCATAGAGAAAGATTTCTGCAGCATGGCCTGAAGAGCTCATTGCATGACAGTGGTGTTTGTTTCTCAGAGCTGGACAGTGACCCTGCCACCCCAAACAAATCCTCGTTCATCGAGTGTCCTTCCCCTGATTTAGCCAAAACCTCCTCCAAAGGCTCCCCTAAGGTGAGAGCCAGCACCCTTAACACTCCGACTGCCCAGATTCCCCAATACACCACCCACTCAAGTCTTCCCAGAAAAAACAAGCCTACCTCATCTGCCACTGTGGGTTGCAGCAGACAGGAAGGCAGACATGAGAACTTTTTGCTTCAGGGAAGCAGTTTCATTGATCCCAGAGAGGTTGAGTTTCTCTCTGCAGGTAAGTCACTAAGAAGTGGCACTAGTACCATTTCCTCTCGGAAATATGGAGGGAACAGCAATAGCATGCCTCGACCTTCAAAGACGCAAGTATTGTCAGCCCAGAGGGTTGTGGATGGATGCGAGAAGTCCACCAGCAGGAGAGAAGCTACCCTCATCAAATTGCCACGACTCACCCGAGGTGCAACAACTCTGGGAACAGTTTCACCTCCACAGAGCTCAGAACTAAAATGGAGTCATGAGGCTGCCTCAACGATTGGGACACTGAGGTTTTCATCACTTGGAAAGAAGTCAAATGGACAAAATAGCAGCACAATCTCAAAGTCTGGATCTGTAAACATCTCTCCTCCTACTCCACTTTTCTTAAGGTCTAGCCAAGAACAAAAGATGAGGTCTCCAAGTGCCTTAAAGACAAGTAGCAACAGTGGAAAGTTTGTCTTCCCGAAAACTTCCACCTCAGAGGAGGAATTCATCGTCAGACTTCAAGCAGATTCATTCAGCAACAGGACATTTAGTTTAAAAACTGATCATGGTTCTCCAAGGACATCTTCAAGCCTGAAGACACGAGGGGTCAAAGCAGATTCTTCCAGGTTCTATGGGAGTTTAATGTCTCTGGAAATATGTGAAAGTCCAACTTCACCCAGCTCAAAATCCGAGGTGTTTAAGGATACCATTGGCGCTGCTTCAGGAAGTAGCAGCAAATCCAACAGATCATTACCAAAACTCAGTCTTTCAGCCTCAACCTCACCCTCTTCTTCTCAAGTTTCTTCAGCATTTTTTGCAACCAGCAGTAAACTAGGGCAGGTCCAAGGTGCTGCTGGCTCCAGATTCGCTGTCTCTGGAGGACTGAAGGTTCGATCATTGTCAACAAGCAGCTCAAAGAGTTCTACTCCAAAACTTCCCGACAATGCAGCTGGCCACAACACTAGCAGCCTACCTCCTACTGGCAAGTCTCCTGCTCGTGCAGGAAATGGAACCAAGATGGGAAGAGGCACCATCATGGGGACAAAGCAGGTCATCAACAGGGCTGTCAACAGCCGAGTCAGCGAGCTAGCTGCTGGGAGGAAGCAGCTCGGCAGGGTACCTGGAGAAATCGGGAGCTCTGACAGCGAGACGAGTAGCACAAACAGATTAACGCTCAACACGCTTCCGCCATCGCCTTACAGTAAGATCACTGCGCCTCGGAGGCCGCAACGCTACAGCAATGGGCACGGCAGTGACAACAGCAGCATCCTCAGCGGGGAGCTGCCCCCTGCTATGGGCCGCACTGCCTTGTTTTACCACAGCGGGGGCAGCAGCGGCTACGAGAGCATGATCCGAGACAGCGAGACCACCGGCAGCACCTCGTCAGCTCACGACTCCATGAGCGAAAGTGGAGCGTCCTCATCCAACAGAGGCAGGGTGTCCAAATCCCCCAAGAAGAGAGGAAACGGTGAGTCCAAGTTATAAAGACCCAAACGTTTCTTATAAACTGTTTAAAAGCAAACACGTTAAAACGTTGTTGATGTTGGTGGAAGTTTGAAGCACAACTTTGAAGTTTATGGATGTGCCTAAAGCTGTGAGAATCTGTGGCTTATGTTCTTTCTTTAGATTCTTGTCTTATTGTTTCCTGCCTTCCCCAGTGCTTTTCCTTCGTGTGCCATCTCCTGCTTCACCTGCTCCCAGTCACCCCAGGTGTTGGTTATTATGTCTCGTTACTGTCCCTTTAAGTTCAGTGTCTTTGTGTTTACTGGTTGTCCATGGATTGTGCTTCCCACAGCCTTTCATTCTCTGTTCTTCGTGTCTCCTTGTGATCTCTGTTCTTGTAAGTTTTGGTGCCACGTCAGCATACAACAAGAGCATACGGCACATTATCAGCTGCTAATCAATATTTATACTTTATTTTAATTGTTTCGTTCCATTGATTTAGTTGCAGCAGTGCTGGTCTCATTTAATTCTATTTTAATCTAATTAATTTTATTCAAATGAAAAACTGTCCATTTTATTTAAATTACACTGTTTATCATTTAAACGTCAACCTGTTTAGTCTGGTTACAACTTAGTTTGTTCATTTCTGTTCAGTTCAAACTCTGTTTTCAGTCCAATTCAATGAAATAACAAAAATTATTAAAAATAAAAAGTCAAATTTAATCCATCTGAAGTCTATTTATTACATTTTAGTTGATTTAATTTGAGATAAGGTGTGGTGAAATGAATTCAAATTAATTTAACTTTGTGTAAATTTAGCCAACTTCAATAAAAATCTGTCTTTTATGGTTCAGTTTATATTAATTTAGCTGAAATATGTTGAAAACCATTAATCTAATCCAAATAGAATCCACTTTCTTAAATTAAAACCTTAGAAATGACAAACTATTCCAGTTTAATACAATGAAACAACCTTTATTCCTGTAATTTCAGTTTGGTAAAAACCAGTCCAGCTCCACAGATTCAGTCAGTCATTATTCAGCACAGTTCAATCAATATACAATCATTTACAATAATTCAATAAAAGTTCAATTTGATCAACTTGCACCTTAATTTGATCTAAATTTTAGTTCAATTTATTAAAATAACTTGATTTAACGAAACACAGAATCAAAATTAAATGCTTCCAATATTTTAATCAAGCCCAGTTTATTAAAGTCTAATTCAAGTAACTTGTACATTTTTAGTTTTTAATTATAACATGAATCTAGTTTAGTATAAATCTATTTGTTTGTTAAACTGAGGTGTTAAAAAGATTAAAAGTTGAAGCGTTGGAAAAAGATGTTCTTAAAGAACCATTTTAATATTTGAACATGGATTTTATTTAAATGGTCTTTTGATGAGAGCTTGAACTGTCGAAGCTTTTGAACTTTTCTTTTTTCGGGATCAGTTTTTAATAAACGAGGATCGACAGACAGAAATAAGATGCACTGAAAGTAAAAGAGACGTAAAAGTCCCGTTTCCTTCACACCGTGTGAAGAAATTATCATATTTATGGCTTTTTCTCATCTGCTGAAGCACAAAGACGGGATGGAAGTGGCTGCTCGGTTTAATGTTTCCACTGAGGAGCGCTGGTTTGATTCCTGCAGGAGCGTCTATCAGAGGTGTGTGACGAGCTCATCGTCCTCCTCGTTATCGGCCACTTCCACCTCCCGGCAGCTGATTAAGCTCCGTGCAGAAGGTCGCAGGTCGCACGAGGAAGCAGCATGGATCCACTCATGTCTGCATCATGAATGATTCATGAGGACGCAGCGATCCAATTATCACCCCCACCCTCCGTCCTCTCACACACACTCGTCAGTCACCTGAGGGGTGTTTCTCCGTCCGGGCGGTGCTGATCGTCAGTGATGGTTGTTGTTAGCGTCACCAACAGCCCCGCTGACAGCTGCCTGCAGGCGCGACGCCCCAGGTCTTCAGGTTCACGATAACTTCTGTCAAAATGTCTGAACAGCAGCAAACGCACGGGGCGAGGAAGAGACGAGTGATTAGAGCTAACGAGCAGTGTGGGCTGACTTGGTGAAAACGAACTCATCGTGTCGGATTAGTTCATCCTTACCGAGACAAATCTTTATTGCTGTAGGTCTAATTAAACACCTGTAAACTAAAACAAGAGCATACGGCACATTATCAGCTGTTATACAGCAACACACAAGAAAACACTTTTATAACCTTTGACCTTGATTTGTGACCTTGACCTTACAGCTGGGGTGATGAAGAAATTACGTTAGGGGAGTGGTGGCACAGAGGTTAGAAGATGGGCCTGTGATCGGAAAGTTGCAGGTTCAACTCCCCGGACCAACAACATCAAAATGTGGGTGGAAAAGGTGAAACACCCACACCTGCCTCCACCCTCATGTGCCCCACTCTGGGCCCTTGAGCAAGGCCCTTAACCCCCACCATCTGCTCCCAAACAGGTCTCTCTTGAAAATGAGTTCTCATGACTCAATGAGACTACCTGGATAAATAAAGGTAAATAAAAATAAATTTAAATATGTGACACACTGTCTAGTGGAGGTAAAAACATGTACTAAGTTTGTTAAATTATCCTGAGCGGTCTTCAGTCTGTCTGGAACATTCTGAAATTCAATTCAAGGTGGAGCACCGGCTGCACTGGCCCAAAGACAAGATGTCCAAGATCAAAGCCAACCTGGACCCTGCATACATTCTGGCCCTGTCCCAAACTGCAGACCTTTTGGCAAATCTATTTTTGAAACCTTCCCTGTGATATGTGGGAAAACTGTTCCCCCATCACCGTTCATCTCACTGTTCGGGGTGGTCCCTGTGGACACGTCCTTCAGCAAGTATGAGAAGGATCTGATTGCTTTTGGCTCTCTTCTGGCCAGAAGACTTGTCTTGTGCAACTGGAAGGGATAAGAGAAGTGATGTAACATACAGTAAAAAACAAAACAGAACAGATATACCCTGAAGAGTTCTGTTAAAAGGTTTTAGGACACTTGGCAGTTTTTTATGTTGTTTGTGGAAAACTTGTCGACGCCTGTTTAGTTTATTTGTGTGTGTGACTGATCCGGAGGGTTTTTGTTCTTTGTGATCCCTTGTTGTTTGTATGTTCAAAAATCAATAAAAAGACCTTGTTAAAAAAAAAAAACATTATCTTGAGTGGATCAGAAGTTTCAGGCTGGACAAGCAAAGACATCGTTTGAACCTTTGACCTTGATTCTTGACCTTGAAGCTGGTGCGATATAAAGGGTTCGACACTCTGTCTATGATGTGCATGAAGTTTCATAAATAATCTTGATCAGATCAAAAGTTGTGGGCGGGACAAGAGGAAGTTTACGGAGACTGTATAATATTACATCGTACCTTCAATGGGCGTTTTAGGGCCTTAAATGAATGCATGTCGCCCGCTGCCTCTCAGGCCTTTAGACTCGGATCATCTTCTAGTGAGAAATGATGGAGTTGTAGCTCGTTTGATCAAACGTTGAGAGATGTTGAGTTATCTGACGGAGTTCAGAGCAGGGGTGTTCAGTCCTGGCTCCCAGGGGCCACCGTCCTGCACGTTTTAGATGTTTCTCTGCTTCAACACATCTGGTTTGAATCAATGTGGGATTAATAGGAAACAAAGAGGAAATTGAACCCTTGAATCAGACGTGCTGGATCAGGGAGACGGGTCAAACCTGCAGGACCACGAGTCGACACCCCTGGTGTGGAGCGTCAGCTGCTACTAAACCAAGTTTTAGCTCAGTATCTGACAGTTTGGTTTAGTTATAACCATCTATGTGTTTTTGCTATGGATGCTCAGCTGGGACAGCCATCTTGAATTTGATCCACTGTTTTGATGTCAATCAGTTGTTGATGTTATTTATTGATTACTTTATGAAGGGTTCATTAAAATCTGTTCAGTGACTCAAGAGACATTTCACAACCAGACAAACAGGAAATTACATCATCGCCCTTTGGACTTCAGTGATGATGAGGGACGGTTCAAAACTTTTGCACAGCGCCATGGCGCTGCTAACTCCACAGGTGAGGACGTGAGCTGCAAACCACGTCTCCTCATCAGCGCAGACAGTTCACTCGACGAGATAAAAAAATAAAAAAGTGATTTTGTTGTTGTTGGTTTTATTTTGAATCGCTGCGACAATAAAAACATTTATTTTCTTGTCGTGGTGTTTTGAGGTTCAGTGGGTGAACATCCAGAGTCTGCTCGTTTTAAATGTTCATGTTTGTGCATGTTCTTCTTCAGGTCCATAGAAAACAAGAAGAACCCGTCATGTGTTCAGTAGAACCTCATAATGTTCTCTGCTCCCGCAGCAGAACCTTCAGACTCTGTTTTTATCTGAGCCACCGTCACGTCGTCACAAACTCGTCTTCTTCCTTCCAGGAGGCTTCCTGCGGCGCAGGCTGATCCCAGCCCCCCTCCCTGACACCTCGTCCCTGGGCAGGAAGGCCGGGAGCCAGTGGGTGGAGCTGCCCCCGCTGGGGGGCGCCCTGAAGGAGCCGTTTGAGATCAAGGTGTACGAGATCGATGACGTGGAGCGCCTGCAGAGGGGGAGGGAGGCGATGGTGGGCTCAGAGGTGAGGGGGGGGCGGGGTCACAGTGACAGTCTGAGCCGTGACCTCTGACCTGCAGCTGGACGCTACCTGAGCTCAGAGCTGACAGGTAACAGCTCAGGTGTGCCTGATGATGATGAGGAACGTCTCAGAGTGATGACCTCACAGGAACTCAGATTTATTCTTAATCCCTGAAAGACGATCGAAGCGTTTCACCCTGAGCCGTCTCTTCTTTCTTTCAGCAGCCGTTCCAGGACGTGGAAAAGGTGAGCTCCACTTTCTGCACAAGCTTTTTATCTTCATCATAAAAAACTGGGACACTGAGCAGAGCTGCTGCAGCTGCTGCCCAGATGTTCTCCATCTAACAGAGAACTGATGTCCAGATGTTCTCCA
>NC_056509.1:47331612-47335024 GCF_014905685.2 Nematolebias whitei
TATATATATATATATGTATATATATATGTATATGTATATATATATGTATATGTTTATATATGTACCCATGGCTCCTCCACTGCTCCTGGTGGTTTAGAAAATGTCTCCCTCCTCTCCGGGATCTGTCGCTCTGCGCCGCCTCAGACAAGAAAAAGAATCTACCTCTGAGCTGCTCCTCAGTGTAACCACCTTGAACATCTTGCAATAAAAACATTCTCTGTTCAATTCCAGAAAAACACTCTCCTCACAACTACAAACCTTCACTCTTTAAACCGTCAGCGATGAAGAAATCTGCGTAACGCTTCTTTTTGTGAAGTTTGTTTGAGTTGTGCTCAATAATTAAAGTTAATTAACAATAAATGTTTGAACTCAAAAATGAGTTCTCGTGACTCAGTGAGATACCGGTATAAATAAAGTGTAATTGAAAAAAATAAAATAAACATATTCAACATAACAATCATAAAGGAACATGAAGCTGCTCTCAGTTTGATGTCGGTTTTACATATTTAAAGTTTAACAACCAGATACTTGACATAGATTTTAATTTTCAGCAGAATAAATATTTCTGTGCTTCACTGCTTTTTATTCTAATAAAAAGAATAAGTTCAGTTAAATCATGCTCGTAATGAACTGGTTGTTGATCTGTGCGGATTTATTGTCACAGCTGTAAGAGCAGAGACTTGTGGTCCACCTGTGTGTCCCCTGCTCTCCTCAGCTGTCCCTAATCCTCCGTCCTGCAGATTAACTCCACAGATTAATGCTAATTTTATCTTCGGCTGACTCTTAATTAAATCCATCTGTAGAGCGTGAGCGTGCTGGGGCTCTTCGTTCTGCTTCCGTAATCCTCCCATCCGTAAACAGAGTCACACAGGGCAGAGCTTCTGCAGGGTTCTGGTTCTGACCCGGTGTCTGTTCACTCTTCAGGGTCTGCTGTACTTCAACGCCCGGCTGAGGATGCTGGAGAAGCGGCAGCAGATGATCAGAGAGCTGAGGAGCAAACACGAGCAGCTGAAGGTGGAGCTGGAGGAGGCCAAGAACCGACTGATGCTCGAACCCAGCAAATGGACCGGAGACTGTGAGTACCAAGAACCTGAGAGAACCACTTTATGTTCTGCTTAAAGAACCTGAGAGAACCACTTCATGTTCAGATCAAAGAACCTGAGAGAACCACTTCATGTTCTGATCAAAGAACCGGAGAGAACCACTTTAGGTTCTGCTAAAAGAAAATGAAAGAACCTGAGAGAACCACTTTATGTTCTGCTTAAAGAACCTGAGAGAACCACTTCATGCTCTGATCAAAGAACCTGAGAGAACCACTTTATGTTCTGCTTAAAGAACCTGAGAGAACCACTTCATGTTCTGATCAAAGAACCTGAGAGAACCACTTCATGTTCAGATCAAAGAACCTGAGAGAACCACTTCATGTTCTGCTTAAAGAACCGGAGAGAACCACTTTAGGTTCTGCTAAAAGAAAATGAAAGAACCTGAGAGAACCACTTCATGTTCTGATAAAAGAACCCGAGAGAACCACTTCATGTTCTGATAACAGAACCTGAGAGAACCACTTCATGTTCTGCTTAAAGAACCTGAGAGAACCACTTCATATTCTGATAAAAGAAACAGAGAGAACCACTTCATGTTCTGATAACAGAACCTGAGAGAACCACTTCATGTTCTGATAAAAGAACCTGAGAGAACCACTTTATGTTCTGATAAAAGAACCTCAGAGAACCACTTCATGTTCAGATAAAAGAACTTGAGAGAACCACTTCATGTTCTGTTAAAAGAACCTGAGAGAACCACTTCATATTCTGATAAAATAACCTGAGAGAACCACTTCATGTTCTGATAACAGAACCTGAGAGAACCACTTTATGTTCTGATAAAAGAACCTCAGAGAACCACTTCATGTTCAGATAAAAGAACTTGAGAGAACCACTTCATGTTCTGCTAAAAGAAAATGAGAGAACCACTTCATGTTCTGATAAAAGAACCTGAGAGAACCACTTTATGTTCTGCTTAAAGAACCTGAGAGAACCACTTCATGTTCTGTTAAAAGAACCTGAGAGAACCACTTCATGTTCTGATAACAGAACCTGAGAGAACCACTTCATATTCTGATAAAAGAACCTGAGAGAACCACTTCGTGTTCTGATAAAAGAACCTGATAGAACCACTTCATGTTCTGATAAAAGAACCTGAGAGAACCACTTCATGTTCTGATAACAGAACCTGAGAGAACCACTTCATGTTCTGATAAAAGAACCTGAGAGAACCACTTAATGTTCTGATAACAGAACCCGAGAGAACCACTTCATGTTCTGATAACAGAACCCGAGAGAACCACTTCATGTTCTGCTAAAAGAAAATGAGAGAACCACTTCATGTTCTGTTAAAAGAATCTGAGAGAACCACTTTAGGTTCTGCTAAAAGAACTTGAGAGAACCACTTCATGTTCTGCTTAAAGAACCTGAGAGAACCACTTCATGTTCTGCTGAAGAAACCCAAGAGAGGTGGTCTTCTGTACATTCTGCCTGTGGGATTCCAGTGTTTTTCCTTCTGCAGCTTCTTGAGTGGCAGAGCAGCAGCTGTGGTCCGTCCATCCGTCCATCCATCTGTCCATCCGTCCATCCATCTGTCCATCCGTCCATCCATCCGTCCATCCGTCCATCCATCCGTCCATCCATCCGTCCATCCATCCGTCCATCCGTCCATCCGTCCGTCCGTCCGTCCGTCATCTTTACCCGTTTCTTCCTTTTTGGGTCATGGGGGTCACTAGTGTCCATGTCCAGCAGTCACTGTGCGAGAAGCTGGGGACACCTGGACAGGTCTCTGGTCCATCACAGGGACACATAGAAACAAACAAGACAAACGTTCTCTCTCTCTCTCACCTAGGGACTGTTTAGAGTTACCATCAGTCTAACATGCATGTTGTTGGTCTGTGGGAGGAAACTGGAGCACCTGGAGAAAACCCACGCAGCACGGAGAGAACATGCAAACTCCACCCAGGAAGGCCCCCAGCTGGGATTTGATCCAGCAACCTTCTCACTGAGAGGCAACATCTCTAGCAGCTGAGCCACCGTGCAGCTGTAATGACCTCAGGAGTATAAAGAAGTGCTGAAGTGTTCTCTTCTCTGCTGGAACGTTGGATTTCCTCTGGTATTTGTGACAGTCTTCTTGTTTTCTAAAGATTAGGATTATCAGACTTCTTGTACCCTCCAAGTTTGATTCCTGAAGGATCTCCCTGGACGTACCTGATCTCCTCCACGTCATCATCCTGGAGCTCCTGCTGCACTTGCCTCCAACCTGCCTGTCTACAAACGGTACCTGCTGCCTCTCACCTCATCACCTCCGTCCGTGCCTCCACCTGGACCCTTCGTCCTCCTCTCTGTGCCGCTGGACCACGAGGAAC
>NC_056509.1:47335034-47335450 GCF_014905685.2 Nematolebias whitei
TCCTCTCTGTGCCGCTGGACCACGAGGAACCTGTTAGGAACAAGATCATATTTAACCGAGACTCTACCTGGAAGCCATACTTACCCGTCTTCCTCCTTTGCAGATCTTCCCAGTGCCTCCTGTAAATACCAGCTGTAAATAAACATCACTCCCCTTTTATCCTGAGCTGGTGAATTCTGTTTCTCCCAGTTCCTCTGGGTGTTGATTGTTGCAGCCAAGGTTCTGCTGAAGAACCCGTGAAGCCCAGTTTCTTTTCTGTTGACAGAGTTCAGGTAAAACTGGGTTTATATTCTGATGAAAAAAACTTTTGAAAAGTTAATCTCTTTTCTCTCCCCCCCCCCCCCCCCCCCCCCCCCCCCCCCCCCCTCACGCGTCCTTCAGCACACCCCTGCCCGCGACAATCCCCCACGGCCAGC
>NC_056509.1:47335550-47336425 GCF_014905685.2 Nematolebias whitei
CCCCCCCCCCAACCTGCACAGTTGATGTGGACCAGGACCTGAACCGGGAGTCCCAGGAGTACCTGGAGGCTCTGGCTCAGGTGACGGCCGAACTGGATTTCTGCGTCAGCCTCTGCAAGTCCCGCGTGATGATGGAGACGTGCTTCGACGTCACCGGCGTTGCCACGGCGATGCAGGAAGGTCACCAGGGGCAGCTAGAGGTCACAAAGTCGAGAACTAAAGAACAAGGCGGGAACCTGGCGTAAGAACTGACCGAGGGGTTCTGGATGTTCTGCTGGTTCTGGATCAGATCGGAGAGGACTAACAGGAAGTGCCTTTCTATTTATTACACACAGCTGTAACTATTTAAACTGCGTTTTCAATATTTATTATGTTTAATTTATTTATTTATGGTGCTAATTTAGACTTATTTGATGCAACATTAATAGAAACTATAGTGAGTTTATAAGATAAAAACATCTTTAGGTGTTAAAATACTGAAACAACAAACCTCAGACTGAAGACCTGCAGGTTCTGCTTCCTGCTCAGAAGATGAAACTTTCTGAAATCAAACGTAAAACTCTTCCTGCAGAACTTCCGAGGTGAGTTCTGGAGTCCAGACAGGTTCTTGTGAGAACCTGCCTCCTTTAAACTTCTGTTGTTTTCACATCTGAGAGGAACACGAGCCGCTAACCGAAGTTCGGCTGCTGGAAGCTGAAGCTGAAGAAAAGCTGCCGTGAAAGAATCCAAAGACCCAAACGGATTCTCCTGCAGAATGAAACGTTTCCCGCAGTTCAAGAAGATCAGGAGCGAGCTGCTTGTGAATCTGTCGTCCTGCTCAAACGTCAAATGTTGACGCCGTTTATTAAAAATGTGTCGATAATTCACAACTCTTA
>NC_056509.1:47336435-47337101 GCF_014905685.2 Nematolebias whitei
AAAATGGGTCGATAATTCACAACTCTTATTCTGAAAAACGTTGGATGCTGAATAAAATAAAATCTGAATATTTGTAAATCTTATAAACACTAGTTTGATTCACAATGGAACGCTGTAAACATCTCAAATGTTAAAACTACAACATTTTACAGTTTTTAAATGAATTCTTTAATTTCTACTCGTCTGTTCAAAGTGGTTCCAGGAGGAACTCAAGTCTGGATCAGAACCATCTGGAGGAACATTGAACATCTAATGAGGTGAATTATGAGCAGGTCAGTCAGGACTGGAGACAACCAGAGACTGGTGGAGGTAAAGACCGGCGCAGGGTCACCTCTCTAAAACTACTGGATCCATTTCACAATAAAGTTCCTGGAACTCTTTCAGAATAAAGGTCCTGAATGAAAGACTTTAATCTCCATCATCTCCAGTTCATCGTCTGATCAACAGATTAAAGAACCTGTAGAAATCTGAGCTCTAAGGACGAGGCCCTCAGGGGCCACTGCAGTAAAACCAGGTCTGGTTCTGGGCTCAGGGTAAAACCAGGTCTGGTTCTGGTTCTGGGCTCAGGGTAAAACCAGGTCTGGTTCTGGTTCTGGGCTCAGGAACACTTAGATCACAGTCTGTAAACACAGTTCATCCACAGATGCTGCTTAAAGCTCTATCAGA
>NC_056509.1:47337201-47339212 GCF_014905685.2 Nematolebias whitei
TTTAGCATTTTTTGTTTTTAGCATTTTGCTAGCCTTTGCTATTTTCATTTTAGCTACTGTTCTGCTGCTTTTAGCTAGGTTTCATCAAATTTAGACTTTTGCAACATTTAGCTAGCCCTTTGCTTCTTTGAAACTTTTGCTAACTTTTCGAGATTTTGGCGTTTTCTACTTGTAGTCCGAGTTAGCTCTGCTCTAATTTTAGAATTTAAACTTTGTGTTGCTTTTTTAAACTTTGTTAGCTTTCGGCTAGTGTTCTGCTACTTTTAGCTTTAACCTTTTGGTTGCGTCAGTCGTTCAGAGCTGATCGTTCACGCTGTATTTCAGCAGGGATGGAGGTGATTTAGCTGCATGTTTACATCTCACAGGCTCAGCTTCTTTAACAGCCTGTGTTAGTTTTAGTTGGACTAAAACCACCGAATCAGGACCCAAAGTTTAGTCCAGATCAGTAAAAACTTGGTCTAACTGGTTAAGAAAGGTTTAAGTGTTGACCTGCGTCAACAGAATAGAAACATTTTAAATCAAAGTTTATTCCCTCTCATTGCTAAACAAACGTTTTGCACAAAACAAAGATTTTCTTGATGTTTCCTGATCAATCTTTTATTGAACACTATTTCCCCGTAGGTCCGGTTGACGAACGATCAAATCCTAAAAGTGATACTCGTCCCCGCGTAACAAACAAATACAACGATTAACAAATCAGTGTGCAATCCCAGCAGGAAACAGTTTATTAGAAACTAAAAGAATAATGAAAATAGAACAAATTAAAATAAAGATGACTTGTTGATGTTAATCCTAAAGGAATCTTCCGCCTTCGTCACACACACATAAAATAAAAACTCTGTTGTCCAGTTTTTGTAAATAAGTTACAGTTCTGAGTTTGTTTGTTGTTTTGTGTAGAATAATAATAATTATTATTTAAAAAAGATTAAGATTTGATTCGTATTTTTATGCAGCTTTAGAAAAACTTGTAAAAATGTGCAGTTTAATCTGGAACACACGTACATGGTACGACGTAAACAACATTTGCACAAAAAATAAAATAATATGGCTAAAAAGCAAAAGAAAAGAATTCTGACTTAAAATAAGAGTGGGAAAATGTGGTGTGACAAAGTAAACCCCCAGTCTGGACTATACCTGGGATTAAAGAGAACCTGGGTCAGATTATACCCCAGGTCCACCATGGCCTCGACCTATTTATAATCCAGTGTTGAAATGGATCTGATCAATACCACTCAGGTCACATTACAACCCAGTGACGAGTCAAATACACAAGAATGATCTAATTTTATTAATTTACCTTAAAGTTGTTGCTGCAGTTACACTGAAGATGGGACCTAATAATCCCTGAGCTCTTTAAACGTGTCCATTATCAACAGGAACGGGTAAATCTCGAGCGAACTCCACGGTCCATCTGGACCCTCGATTCACTTAAGTTGGGTGAATTTCCAGGGTTCGTCGCCATTTTGTCTCAGAATATAACAAACATTTGTCTTGACAACAAATGGAAAACAAACAATTTACTGTTGAAATGAAGTCACAGTTCCCGCCGTCACTGATGCACGTTCACGAACATCGTTTGAGACCGACCACCAGGTTGGACAGGGATGGTCTCACCTAGACTCTGACCTGGACCAAACTATACTTTGCAATAGAAACATCTCAAATTTAAATGTTTTACAGAAAGTTGGACTTAACATGACGGAAGTGACATTTTAGTGCATTTAACAGTTTTTGAACGATGATTTTTGGCGGGACTTTTCCACAGAATGTTTAACTTCGTGAAGATGTCACTAAACCTAAAGCCGTCAAAGCTTTACAGAACATCTGGAAAGAAGTTTTTCATTCTCCCACAGTCCCTACAATGTTTATAAACTAAAGGAGTCCTTACACTTTTTATACAGTTTAAATTAGGGATGCACGATATTATCGGCATTGTATTGGTATCGGCTGATATTAGCGATAAAGTTAAATATCGGACATCGGCCATTCCATCAAAATAACATATAAAAGG
>NC_056509.1:47339312-47341547 GCF_014905685.2 Nematolebias whitei
TATATATATATATTTGCTGCTGTTTTTGTATGACTGTTCGAGTGATGTCATTGTGTTGGAGAGAGTAAATATCATGAATAAATTTGACATTAAACATAATCCAAGTTGAAGTGTTGCATCATTTTCATCCTTCTTTGTGGCATCTGAATTTGGTAACAGGCCAAACTGACAAAGACCGTGCAGATTAATGAAGTGTTTTAATTCCAAAGCAGAGAAAGATATATGTAAGTAGGTCTAGGCAAAAATAAATAAATAAAATAATCAGTATTGGTATCGGATATCGGTCAAATAAGTTTTAACATATCGGATATCGGCCAGAAGTCCAATATTGTGCTAGTTTAAACATGTTTGTCTTTCGCCCGGAGTGTCTCACCGCTGCAGGACCGATGAGTTTATTCTGGTTGATAATGTTACAAATATACCTGATCCTGATGAGGTGTGGAACTGAAAACAGTCGTCGTGATTATCCTAACGTACGCAACATTTACTGCTCTCTCTCTCTGTTTCACTGTATGTGTGTCGATGTCTCTCACCCTCAGGTAGACCCGGTCCGGTCCAGATCAGCCCGGTGCACGGCCCTGGACAGAAACACAGAGATAATGAAACACAGAGTTCATCTTCATCATCATCCTCCAACTGGCCGGATCACATCCGTCCACATCCTCCTCCACTCCCACTCTGCAAACACGAGGAGGAGGAGGAGGAGGAGGAGGGTGGGAGGAGGAGGAGGAGGAGGAGGAGGTGAGGCTGCAGCGCAGCTCACGACTCCTCTCAGGTTTAATCTGATCCTGACTCTTGGACAGAACTCAGGAACGTGTCTCTGTAAGATGCAGAGACACGTTGGAGAAACGACCTGCGGCCTGAGAGGTCCAGCTCAGACCTGCTGATACCTCCAGGTTCTGGACAGATGTTTGTCTCAGTGGTTCCACCAAAACACATCACGTTTAAAGATCTTACCTGAGATCTTGTTGCTTCTACAACCTCAGGGGAAGTTCACATTATCAGAGTGCAGGTTTGTAGAGGTGCCCAGAGGTCCAGAATCTGAGGTGAAGTCTTAGTTTTCAGGTTCTGGACTTCTGTAACCACCAGGTTCTGGTCTGGTCTTCTGGTCTGGTCTTCTGGTCTGGGTACGAAAGTTTCTAACATCTTCATGGTTGTTCTGACCGGTCGGAAAAACAGTTCTTCTTGTATTCAATGCAGCTCTGAAAATTTTCCTTCAGTCCACCTTCAGTGGTGGTCCGGACACCTCTCACTATCAGAACCCGATCCGTCCAGAACCAAGGTGTAGACCAGGACTATTCAAGTGGCGGCCCGGGGGCCAGGTCAGGCCCACAGATGAGCTCAGTTCAGCCCATTGGGTTCACTTGAAATAAAACTAGATTTTAAACCATCAAACAAACTTAATGAGAAGAACTGCTGGATGTCCGGCCCCTGAGCTGCTGGCTCTCAGTACCTGTGGCCCCCTGAGCAGTCCTGGTGAAGGACCTCCTCCAGACCTGAGGAGACCCCACACAAGCAGCTGATGTTCAAATGTAGGAAAAGAAACGTCTGATTCTGAAGATGGAGCTTCTTTTGTTTTAGTTTTTAGGATCCGTCGCAAATCAAATAAACATTTTGTCAGAACTTACCATCAACATGGACCACAGAACGTGGTCCGGTGCTTGTTCTGGTAGGTTCTTACAGAACGTGGTCCAGTGCCTGTTCTGGTAGGTTCTTACAGAACGTGGTCCGGTGCTCGTTCTGGTAGGTTCTTACAGAACGTGGTCCGGTGCTCGTTCTGGTAGGTTCTTACATAACGTGGTCCGGTGCTTGTTCTGGTAGGTTCTTACAGAACGTGGCCTGGTGCTCGTTCTGGTAGGTTCTTACAGAACGTGGTCCGGTGCTCGTTCTGGTAGGTTCTTACAGAACGTGGTCCGGTGCTCGTTCTGGTAGGTTCTTGCAGAACGTGGCCCGGTGCTCGTTCTGGTAGGTTCTTACAGAACGTGGTCCGGTGCTCGTTCTAGTAGGTTCTTGCAGAACGTGGCCCGGTGCTCGTTCTGGTAGGTTCTTAAACAACGTGGCCCGGTGCTCTTTCTGGTAGGTTCTTACAGAACGTGGCCCGGTGCTCTTTCTGGTAGGTTCTTGCAGAACGTGGTCCGGTGCTCGTTCTGGTAGGTTCATACAGAACGTGGCCCGGTGCTCGTTCTGATAGGTTCTTGCAGAACGTGGTCCGGTGCTCGTTCTGGTAGGTTCTTG
>NC_056509.1:47341647-47343103 GCF_014905685.2 Nematolebias whitei
TAGGTTCTTACAGAACGTGGTCCGGTGCTCGTTCTGGTAGGTTCTTAAAGAACGTGGCCCGGTGCTCGTTCTGGTAGGTTCTTAAAGAACGTGGCCCGGTGCTCGTTCTGGTAGGTTCTTGCAGAACGTGGTCCGGTGCTCGTTCTGGTAGGTTCTTACAGAACGTGGTCCGGTGCTCGTTCTGGTAGGTTCTTACAGAACGTGGCCCGGTGCTCGTTCTGGTAGGTTCTTACAGAACGTGGTCCGGTGCTTGTTCTGGTAGGTTCTTGCAGAACGTGGTCCGGTGCTTGTTCTGGTAGGTTCTTGCAGAACGTGGTCCGGTGCTCGTTCTGGTAGGTTCACAGCTGTTGGACCCACTGTAAGCTGTAATGTGTGGACCACAGGATCTTCGTGTCACTTTGGGACACACCTCACCTGGACAGGTGTGAACACACTCAGCGGAGCTGACGATGGTGGATGTTGTGGTCTGAACAGGGCCTTCTTTGTTTTTGATCAGCTGACTGCTGGAAACACAGATGATGATGATGTTCCCCTCCGCTGTCCAATCAGAACAGATCCTCAGCTCTGCAGCGAACAGAACGTCTCCTGAGGCTGCTTGTGTTGCAAACCAACACAATAAACTGACACTGAGCGCACGGAGAGGAAACGTGAACGGCTGCCTGCAGGCTGGGTGGGTTTCCAGCAGCTGGTTTTGGGTTCCAGCTGGAACAATCGGACCTGGTGAAACCTCTTTCCAGTCAGTGACGCTGCAGCAGAGACGGTTCTACACACTTCAGATGGAAGTAGACCCCAACAGGTGGAGGGGAATGATGAGAACCTCTCCCCGGGTTGAGCTAATCTCATGTTTCTGATTTTTAACCAACGGCAGCGTTGAGTCAAAATGTTCTGAAAATAAACTCTGCACAGATCTGACACAAACCCTGCATCACCACAGCAAGCAAACCTGCAGCTAAACTCCTGACGCTACCACAGCCCCCTGCGTGGAGCAGAGAGCTGCCATCTGGGGAGCAGATGGTGGGGGTTAAGTGCCTTGCTCAAGGGCCCAGAGTGGAGCAAATGAGGGTGGAGGCAGGTGTGGGTCAACTCTCCCAAACCTGTAGTTTTCCATGACCTCTCTGTCACATGCTCAACTTCTCTAACCACCACCGTCATTTTCATTTGAGCATCATCATCATATTTGTGACATGGCCTGTGAGTCCAGTGATGTTCTGGGTTTGGTTTAATGGTTCTTGGGTCTGGAGACAGAGACATGGACAAAAAGACAGGAGACAGAACTGGAAGTGACATAAATTAAGATGTTGAGGTTCTCCTTAGGAGAGACAAGGATGGAGAAGATCAGGAATGAGATCATCAGAGGTACAGCACAGGTTGAACAACTGGGAGATGAAGTTAGAGAGGACACACTGAGATGGTTTGGACATGTCCAGAGGAGGGACAGTGGTTTGGACATGTCCAG
>NC_056509.1:47343113-47345081 GCF_014905685.2 Nematolebias whitei
CCAGAGGAGGGACAGTGGTTTGGACATGTCCAGAGGAGGGACAGTGGGTATATTGGTAGAAGGATGTTAGAAATGCAGCTGCCAGGAAAAAGACAAAGAGGAGACATATGGATGCAGTTAGAGAGGACATGGAGGACAGAGTGAGATGGAGGAGGATGACTCGCTGTGGAGACCCCTGAAGAGGAAAAAGCTGAAATAAAAAGATTGTTTTTATTATCCATCCATCCATCCATCCATCCATCCATCCATCATCTTTTACCCACTTCTTCCATTTTGGGTCACGGGAGTCGCCGGTGCCCATGTCCAGCAGTCACTGTGCGAGGGGTGGGGACACCCTGGACAGGTCTCCAGTCTATCACAGGGACACATAGAGACAAACAACCATACACTTTCTCTCTCTCTGTCACCTAGGGACCATTTAGTCACCAGTCAGACTAACATGCATGTTTTTGGTCTGTGGGAGGAAACCAGCGTACCCAGAAAACCCACACCTGCACAAAGAGAACATGCAAACTCCACCCAGAAAGGTCCCCGGCTGGGATTTGAACCAACAAACTTTTTGCTGAGAGGCAGCAGCTCTACCCACTGAGCCACTGTGCCAGCCACATGACGTAAGCAAATTTGCAAAAGGTGAGACAAAAATGCAAAAAGAAAAAAGTCCTCATGGACGACAACGGGACTCGGTGGTACAGTCCAGTCCTGTCTGGGTCTACAGCTCAGACTTGACAGCAGAACCACCGCTCAAACGGGTCACAGAAAGTTGGACTTTTCATGACTGAACGGGAGTTTTGAACTCCTAAGTTCCAGTTTGAGGTTGATGAATGTTTGTTCGAAGTAATGGATGGATTTTTCAGCAGCTGTCGGCAGGTGGAGCGGGTTCTGGTTCAGTTCTTGGACCAGTGTCCATACCCAACGTGTCTTCACTGTTGTTGCTTAATGACTTAATGAACCGACGGCGTGTCACGTTCGCCTGCTGGTTCCAGAGTCTGACACGTGCTCATCATGTGGGCTGAGACGTTTGTCAGCTGCAGACCAGGTGTGTGTTTTCAGGGTGTGACTCCCTGACATACCTGAGGAGTCCAACACTGCAGGACCAGACAGCTCCAGACAGGACTCCTCAGTCTGACTGGAAACATGACTGGGACCTGACTGGCCCACGCTGAGGTGTCACGATGACGCCGTCCTCCGGTGGTTCCAGCAAATCCCTCGTATGAAGCAGAAAACCAAAGAAAGCTCCAAATAAAGGCCAAGACTAGTATAAAACCAAAACCCTATGGGCTCAAAACCAGTTCCTGAAGCAGCTCAGAAACTAACAGTTTCAATCAAGTCCAAAACCAAAGAGTGAAACCAGTCTAAATTCAAGATCAGAAAGATCAAATGCTGCTGCCAGTGTCTTAACTGGAGTTACTGGGAGAGATCATATCTTTCCAGTTTTAGCTTCTCTCCATTGGCTCCCTGTCAAATCCAGAATAGAATTCAAAATCTTACTTCTAACCTACAAAGCTCTCAACAACCTAGCTCCATCTTACATTACAGATATTATTGTTCCATATTTTCTTAACAGAGCACTTCGCTCTCAAACTGCAGGTTTACTTGTGGTTCCTAGAGTTTCCAAAAACAGAACAGGCGGCAGATCCTTCAGTTCTCAGGCTCCTCTCTTGTGGAACCAACTTCCAGTTTCTGTCCGTGAGGCTGACACATTGTCCAGTTTTAAGACTTTCCTTTTTGATAAATCCTATAGTTAGTGTTGGCTTATGTTTCCTGAGCTGTCCCTTAGTTCTGCTGCTATAGGCTTAGACTGCTGGAGGACAAGTTGACCACATTTCCTCTCTCTGCTGCTGTCTTTACTTGCTCTCTTCCTGTTTGTATTTGTAATTATTTCTATCTGAACGTTTTTTTGTCTTTCCTCCTATAGAAAGTTCACCTGGACTATAGAAAGTACACCTGGACTATAAAAAGTACACCTGG
>NC_056509.1:47345181-47347693 GCF_014905685.2 Nematolebias whitei
AACAACAAGCTGCAGAACAACAAGCTGCAGAACATCAGGCTGCAGAATAACAAGCTGCAGAAGAACAGGCTGCAGAAGAACAGGCTGCAGAACAGCAGACTGTAGAACAACAGGTTGCAGAACAGCAGGCTGCAGAACAACAGGCTGCAGAACAACTGGCTGTAGAACAGCAGACTGTAGAACAACCTGCAGAACAACAGGGTGCAGAACAACAGGCTGCAGAACAACAGGCTGCAGAACAATAAGCTGCAGAACAAGTTACAAAAGAACATGCTGCAGAACAACAGGCTGCAGAACAACAGGTCAGAACCTACAGATGGACAGAACCTCAGAGTGGTAAAAGAGTCTGATGGTTCATATTTCATGTGGATGGTCAGGCTTGTCTGCATCTCCTAACTGGGAAGACATGGCACCAGGTGCATTATGGGAAGATAAATGCTTTTGGACAAACCAACATTTTTCAGTCAGGTCATCTGGACAGTTTCTTTTTTTGTGCTGAAACGTTTCGCCTTTGATCCAGAAGGCTTCATCAGTCAAGAAAACACACGACAAATCTGATTCTTCCCCCAACAGCTTACTCCAAAGTGGAACAAACCAGTTCTGCTTGTGATAAGATGGTCTCTTTGGTACCCCCCCCCCCTCCATTGCCAGCCCTCTTCCTTGTTGACAGTTGTGTCAAACTGGTTGAAAACAACAAAGTCCATGTTCAAAAAAAAAAAAAGAAGAAACTGTCCAGATGACCTGACAGAAAAATATTGGATTGTATACCTGGATTATTGAGCATGGACTTTGTTGTTTTTGGACAAAGTTCTGCTGTGAAGTCTTGGGTTCTGCCTTTCAGATCTTTGATCCTTTGAGCCCGTATCACCGGACTAGTCTGAAGAACACAACGATCAGTTTCATGTGTTTTCAGAAAATTCTCTGGATCTTAGTCCAGTCCAGCATCTGTGGGATGTTCCGGACAGGTCCAGATGTTCCGGACAGGTCCAATCTGTGTAAAATACCCATCAAAGTGTTTTGGATCTGCAGCTGATGGTGTGGAGCCTGAACCCACCGCAGACCTTCAGGGGTCCTGCAGTCTCCCAACCTTCACCCTGAGGATTCCTAGACCCACCTGGTCCAGAGACATCAGCTGTCTTCAGGTTCTGGAGAAACCTGACGATGATCCACAAGTTTAAACCAGATGTGTTGAAGCAGGAAATCATTTAAAACAGGAAGGACATCAGTTTCTGGGAGCCACAGTTAACAAATGGTGCTCCGATGTCCCCCGTCGTTGAGAAGTATGAACAGTGAGTGTCTGGTTTGGAGACGAGTGTTTTTCAGGACTGGAACTGATCAGAGGTTGGAGTCAACCTAAATGTTTGTACTGCAAAATATACAAGTGGGGAGGAGTTACACTGTGGAGAAGAGCAGAGGGAAGTTTTTAATTGTCTGAGGTGGCACAGGGAGAAGGAGTGATTTCATCCACCACCAGGAGCAGTGGAGGAGCCAGGTGGTTTTAGAAAAGAACCTCGTTTTACATCTAGATGTAGCCACAACACACCAACATGGACATCTGTACTTTTTTCCCCAAGTCATCATGCACACAACACAGCCAGATGATGAACAGAAGTTTATTTCATCTGACTGGATTCAGGACCTGGTTCTTTCGGTCTTGGTCTTCCCTTCATGACCACATGGTGAGGGTTGGAACGTAGACCAGACCAGAGCGATGGCCTCGTAACAGAAGAGACCTGGACCTGTTGATCCATCGCCTGCTCCATCTGACCATCGTTCAGGAACAAGAGTCTGACATGAAGCAGAGACTCATCCCTGACTCGGGGTCTGGTCCACCTTTTCCTGGTTGAGACCCGTGGACTCGGAGGAGCTGACACTCATCTCAGCCACGAACTGTCGTCAAATGTTGCACAAATCAACTGTCCTCAGAAAACTGCATAAAGTTCTGGATGCAGCACATGAAACACCCGTGGACCGACCCATTCATGTACACGATGCTGATGTGCTGGCAGAGTAGACCTGGACCGAAGCAGTTTTGGACCGGACCACATGAGGCTGAGTTCTGTTCAGGTGAAGCTCTACAAACTAATCTAAGATGTATTAATCAGAGCTGGTCTGGAATCAGTTTTCTGAGCCGCTGCTTGACTCTGACAGATGGCATCAGGCGGATCGCCTCACATCGATTAACGTCTGGATCAGAGGATCGATCCAGACTGGCCCAGATTTGGACCTGTGGACCGAGACCGACACTCTTCAGGTGAGACGTTGTTTTATCTGCAGAGGGGATGAGTTTGTCTCTCACGGCCACATCGACCCGTCCTCAGGTCATCAATCACCTGCTCAGTCTCACGAGGGAAGCAGAACATTCATCTGTCCAGGATTTGGATGGACCGCCACATTAAGCTTTCCTTTAACAAAGACCCGGATCGACAAGTTCGGGTTTTCTCAGATTACTTAAACGAGTTTAGGAAGTCAGAAGAATACAATTAGTTAAAATGGCCTCACTGATTATTAT
>NC_056509.1:47347793-47349438 GCF_014905685.2 Nematolebias whitei
AAAAGGTGAAACACCCACACCTGCCCCCACCCTCATTTGCCCCACTCTGTGCCCTTGAGCAAGGTCCTTAACTCCCACCTCCTGCTCCCCCATGTGCCCTACATGGCAGCTCCCTGCTCCTCACAGAGGCTGTGGTAGCTCAGTGTCTGTGGTTGTGTCAGGAAGGAGATCTGGCGTAAAGACCATCTCCAAGTCTTTGTGTGAGTCAGTTCACTGTGGTGACCCCTGAAGAAGGAGCAGCTGAAAGAAGATAAATAAATTGTTATAAATATAAGAGGGGACTCAGAAAAACTTTCCATCCGTTCATCTCATGAGCTGGAAAACCTGGAAAATAAGTGAGGTGTGGACTTGTGTTTCAGTGGTGGTGGTATCTAGGCGTAAAAATGTTCACTTTCAAAAATTGTGTTGTCACGTCAAAATCCAAGATGGCTGCCACCATATATAGGTAAACCTGCCACCCTGATCATCTGATGAGACGATGCTTTAAAGTTTCCTCAAATGATTGGGGTGGCTGAAAATTAATCCATGGTGGCCATGGCCACCAGTGGCCACCCCCCAGCTCCGGCACTGTTCCTGGTGGTGGATTAAATGGCTCCCTCCTCTCACCAGGAGCCGTCGCTCTGCGCCGCCTCGGAAAAGCAAATTAATAAAAATCTGCTTTTGTTCTTATAGTCAGTGTAAATCTACCTGCTTGATTAAATCGAGGGTTGAAAGAAAATAAAAACAAAAAAATCTGCATGAAAGAGGAAAAAACAGCACAAAGGGTTAAAAGCGTGACCAGCGCCTGTTAAAAGAAATAAAAACTAAAAAAGACAAACGACGCGCTCCCTGCAGCAGCAGAGCGAGACAAACATGAGTCTAAAGAGTTTAAACTAAATCAAAGTGTTTCTGACGATCAGAGCAGAATTCACTTTATGGAAACTAAATCTAGAAGAACTCATCAAATGTTCTAATTTTACAGACACTCGTGAAAATGAGACTTGTAATCTCAACAAGTTTCTTCTGGTAAAATAAAGGATTAATATACAAAGTATATACAGTATATATATATATATATATATATATATATATAAATATATAGAGAGACAAACAACCATTCACTCTCTCTCTCTCACCTAGGGACAATTTAGAGTTACCAATCAGCCTAACATGCATGTTTTTGGTCTGTGGGAGGAAACTGGAGCACCTGGACAAAACACACGCATGCACGGAGAGAACATGCAAACTCTACCCAGAGAGGTCCCTGGACCGGGGTTTGAACCAGGGACCTGCTCACTGTGAGGCAGCAGCTCTACCCGTTGCGCCACCGTGCTGCCCCTATATCAAATTAAAAAATCAGAATTTGTTTAAATATTTAAAATAATTGTGAATTAATTGATTATTGAAATAGTTACTGATTAAATATTATTTTACTAATAAAGTTTGTAGGAAGGCAATTAACCACACACACACACACACACACACACACACACACACACACACACACACGCACACACACACGCATGCACACACACACACACACGGTGTGTTTGAAGTCCAGCTGTGGGGGTGTCAGTCGTCTCATGAAGTATTCATGCAGTCGAGTGTGAGCGTGGACGGGTTTTCACCAGAGGGTGGGGTTGTAAACGGGGGGGGGGGGGGGGGG
>NC_056509.1:47349538-47351080 GCF_014905685.2 Nematolebias whitei
GGGGGGGGGGGGGGTTGAGGTGAGACGGACAGAGAGGAGGAGGAGGAGGAGGAGGAGGAGGAGGGAGGCTGGAGCTTCTCCTGCGTCTCCCAGCAACAACATCAGCAACTCCAGTCTGAGATCCTCCCTCTTGTTTTAATCCCTCACCCCTCCTTTGCTGCTGCCGCTTCCTTTCATCCCTCCCCTCTCTCTCCTGGAGAGAGGAGGTGGAGGAGGAGGAGGAGGAGGGAGGCAGGAGGGGTCGGGTGGAACAGCATTGCGATGCAGACTGCAGGAACAGACTGAGGAGCTCCAGGAGAGCAGAGGGTGGAGGTAAAAGATGGAGACGACACAGAGAAGACGGGGAGGTC
Organism: Nematolebias whitei; assembly: GCF_014905685.2. Taxonomy (NCBI): domain Eukaryota; kingdom Metazoa; phylum Chordata; class Actinopteri; order Cyprinodontiformes; family Rivulidae; genus Nematolebias; species Nematolebias whitei. Next base: position 47,349,889 of record NC_056509.1, read on the forward strand.
GAGAAGAGAGCTGAGAGGAGCGGAGGAGAGCCGGAGGAGAAACATGGTGGATTAGGAGGAGAAAGGAGTGATCAAAGAAGGTGAAGAAGAGGAGACGAGGGGTACAGGTGGAGGTGTGGACGCTGGACCTGCAGAAACCTGCGAGCGCTTCGGTTTGTTTTCTGTTCCCTGAAAAGTTCCAGATTGATCCACCGGGCCCAGATCCACAGGGGGGAGGTCAGGTCCTGGAGGGACGGGGGGACAGGGGGACGGGAGGACAGGGGGACGGGGGGACGGAGGGAGACTGATGGGGGCCTGTTAGACAAACAAGATGATCTGCAGACAGTTTTTGACTCACTGAGTCACTTTGGAGGAAACATCAGGCTGGAGGAGCAGTTTGAGGCTTTACTGAAGAAGAAGATGATGAAGATCTCAGCTGATGGACTTTATCTGAGCAACGAGCTCCAACAGAAACAAGACGAGGAGAAACGAAGGAGCAGGAGGAGAAACGAAGGAGCAGTGGGAACTTTTCTGTCAGCCCACGACTCGTCTGGAGAACACAGCAGCTTCTTGTTCATGAAGAGTTGGAACAAACAACAAAATGAAGAAAACTCGTGATTAAAATAAAACGAGGTTGATGATCAATAAATCATGGATGAACCGTTGGAGACAATAATTCATCTGAGACTTTCTGCTCTGATCATCAATAATCTTTAGAAAACAACTTCTGCTGAACAACTGATTAGACACAACTAAACATTTTGTTCAGACCTGAAGGAGCGAGAGCCAGAAAACTCTGATTCTTCTGTCCTGATCAGAACAGCAGAACTTATTGATCAGAATTAATTGATCAAATGATCAAATCCAGAAAGGGTCATTAAAAATTTGGCATAAAATTCAGTTTATTTAGTTTTGTACCAGAACTTCTTGGTTCATGAGTCTCAGAACTCACCAGGCTTCTCTCAATTCCTGATGAAGACTCTATAATCTATCACTAATCTATAATCTATCACTAATCTATAATCTAACAGTGACAGGTTTGTCTGATCATCCGAAACATTTTAACAAATTGATCCAAACTGGCTTCATTTTATAATCTAAATGTAAAATAAAAATTTTATTAATAAAAACATTTTTATTAATAAAACATTTTATTAATGAAACATTTTTATTAATAAAAACTTTTTATTAATGAAAACATTTTATTAATAAA
>NC_056509.1:47351090-47354760 GCF_014905685.2 Nematolebias whitei
ACATTTTATTAATGAAAACATTTTATTAATAAAAACATTTTATTAATGAAAACATTTTATTAATCAAAACATTTTATTAATAAAACATTTTATTAGTAAAAACATTTTATTCAAAGTTTTAGTAAAAAACAAAAAGTCAAAATGAAGCCGACAGAACAGGAACCATCTGATCCATGAAGAACTTGACGCCGTCATTTCAACATCTGGATGTTAAACATCTGGATGCTTCGTGCGGTTCTGGACGGGTTCTGATCGGGACTGTGTGGGTGAGACGTTCTGAGGGTCCAGTTTGTGTGAAGAGCCGAGGTCCGCCCGGACACTCGTGGAGGTTTCTCGTCAGATCTTCTGCTTCAGACTCGAGGTCTTCTCCTCTTTTCTGGGAGTGAATCTGTTTTTACACGATGCTGAAGGAGGACGGGTCCAGCTCCTCCTCCAGACAAGGACCGCTGAGAAGATAATGGACCGGAAGGAACCGTGAGTAGAACACGAACGAAGAGTTTGGAATGGATGTGGGGTGTCTGTGTGGTGAGGTTCCACAGGGAGGTAGCTTTGACGTTTGCTCGTTAAGTTTTGCTCTCAGAGGTTCCTCTCCTCCTGAAGCTGTCAAAGATCTCATCGTCCTCCATTGTTCTGTCACAATCAAACGTTCCTTTGGTGTGAAAGGCTCCACCACACGGAGCAGGTCCTCCTCATCCAGAGGTCAGTTTAATTAACCCTAACGAGGAGCTGCTCTTCGTTAACTCGTTAACGCAGGACGTCTGTGGGTGAGACACGAGGAGCATCAGAGCTCCGAGAACAATCTGTCAAATACACACAAATTAAAAAATGCTGCTGCAACATCATGACAGCAGGAGGAGACGGATCCATTAGCAGTGGTGTCTCCACAACATTTGTAATGGGGGGTCATGTGGGGGGCCACTGGAAATTCTGGGGTGGCACCAAAACAAAGCCAGAACATAATTTCAGGAGATTTGTTGTTTTGTTGTCAGTTATTTGAGACCTGCACTCTAATGTTGAGGGTCGTCTTTATTCAGGGGGGGGGGGGGGGTTAAGTATTATTTTTAATACAAATAAAAAAAGATATATATTTATATTTTAACTCCTAACTGCTCAAGAACAAAGTTTGTTTTTATCTTTGAGGTTCTTGTCATTTATCTAGGAGAAATTAAAAACACACACCGCGCAAACATTCAAGCATCAAACTGGTTTTTCCAAGGTGTGTGTGTGTGTGTGTGGGGGGGGGGGGGGGGGGGCACTAATCATTTAGGGGTTCTTGTGTTCCTCTGGACCATCAGTCACTCCATCCTGTGACGCTCTGCTTTTTTTTTCAGCTGATTTCAGCTGATTTCAGATAAATTCAAGTTTTTCGTGGTCATTTCTGCTACTTTCAGCTTTTTCTGCAAATTCAGCTACTATTTAGCTGTTTTTATGCTAATATGAGATTTTTCAGCTAATTCTGTATGTTTTGCACTCGTTTAAATGTTTTTCAGCTCAATTCAGCAAAAATGTGCTCTCTCCACTTGCTTCTGGTAATTTCAGCTTTGTTCTGCTTTTCCAGCTAATTTTAGCTGTTTTCAGATAAATTTAATTTTTTTGTGCTCATTTCTGCTTCTTTCAGCCCAAGTGGGCAAATGTGTCCTTTCTGCTTTCTTCTGCTATTTTAGGCTTGTTCTTTAATTTCAGCTGCAATTCAGCATGTTTTTAGCTAATTTTAGCTGTTTTCAGATCATTTTAAGTTTTGCGTGGTAATTGCTGCTACTTTCAGCCTAATTAATTTCTTTATGATAATTTCAGCTTGTTATGCTCCTTTCAGTTTTTTAATGCTCATTTTAGATTTTTCTAATTCCACATTTTTTAGCTCATTGCAGCTCTTTCCACTGTCTCCTGGTAGCTTAAGCTTTTCTCTTCCTTTTCAGCTATTTTTCAGTTTTTTTAGCTAATTTCCACATTTTTGTGCTCATTTCTGCTCATTTAAATCTAATTCTGCAAATGTGTGTTTTTTCTGCATTCTCCTGCTAATTTAGGCTTGTTCTTCCATTTCAGCATGTTTTTAGCTACTTTCAGCTGTTTTACAGCAACTTCCTCTGCGATGAGCGTGCACACTGCATTTTTGCACATCTTTATTTTAATCTGCTGGAGTTCATGTTAGAAATGAGGAACAGTAGATTTGGACCAGTTTTATTGATATTATTGTTTGTATTGATGGTTTTTATATTATTATTATTATTTATGTTTGTTATCCGCCAGAGGAGCGTTAGAGACGAACTGAGACACGAGAGACGACTTTAATTCTGTTTTGAGACCGAGCAGAACGTAACGGTTGATGCAGCTGTCAGGTTCTCTCACATCTCCAGAACGTTCAGTGTGTTGATGAGGAGTAAACGTCTGTGATGTTTGAGATGAGTGTTTTTCTGGACTGGACCTGAACAGGAGTTGAAATAAACCTACATGTTTTTGGTGCAACATATTCAAGTGGAAAGGAGTTGTGGAGAAGAACAGAGGGAGCTCTTTTATCCACCACCAGGAGCAGTGGAGGAGCCAGGGGGTGGCCAGTGATGGCCGTGACCCCCATAGATTAATCTTTGGCCACCTTATTCATTTGAGGAAATTATGCTTTTTAGAAAAATAAACACTAGAAAGCGTAGTTTCCACAAGTGATCGGGATGGCCAGTTTATATGTATATATGGTGGCGGCCATCTTGGATTTTTGACGTGGCAGCCCAGTTTTTGAAGGTGACCTTTCTTTTGCCTCGATGTAGCCATACGCCAAAATAGAAGTTGGTACCTCTCTTGGTTTTCATGTTCAGAAAACCTTCAGACGATCGGAGGGTATCGCTCTGCTCCTCGTGGGGGCACAACTAAATTCAGAGGTTTGAGAAGCAAAACTGAGAAAGACCTGAGACATGATTGAGACATGAACAACTTACTTTGAGATAATTTGTTGCTCAAATATTCAAAATTCAAGCAACAAGACCTCAAACCTCACAAAGAAACAAAGAACCTCCTTAAATGAAACATTTTCAGAACAACTTGTCTCCAGCGGTCCAGAGAAAATCTGTTTCTGGTGTTTGTTGACTCGATTATTGGTGTCAGATAATCAATAAATGCTCATGATGTGGTGAACAGTATTTATTAATGATGACATCATCAGGGAGGCGAGAACAGATCATCTGAAGCTTCAAACTCCCAGTTTTCACTTTAAAGATGTTTCTGCAGCTCGATTGTTAAAATTCTGTGTGGTTCTGATCCAGATCAGCTCAGTTCTGATCCAGATCAGCTCAGTTCTGATCCAGATCAGCTCAGTTCAGGTGAGTCGTGTTCTGATCCAGATCAGCTCAGTTCTGATCCAGATCAGCTCAGTTCAGCTGAGTCGTGTTCTGATCCAGATCAGCTCAGTTCAGGTGAGTCGTGTTCTGATCCAGATCAGCTCAGTTCGGCTGAGTCGTGGTGTCAGTTTGACGCTTTTCTCTCACTTTGAGCCTCTTCACTGCTTAATCCCGTTATCATCCCTCGTTTTAACTGTTTAACTGACCTGACTGGATCTTTATGCTTTTTTAAACATTTTATTTCTATATTTATTTACCCACAGAGAGAATAAATCAGCAGGATTATTCCAGGCAGGGGCAGGACATGTATGAGGACAGCAGGACATGTATGAGGACAGCAGGAC
>NC_056509.1:47354770-47355680 GCF_014905685.2 Nematolebias whitei
CAGGACATGTATGAGGACAGCAGGACATGTATGAGGACAGCAGGACAGTGGTGAGATGTGCTGTAGGAGTGACAGATGGCTTCAAGGTGGAGGTGGGAGTGCATCAAGGATCAGCTCTGAGCCCCTTCTTGTTTGGTCTGATGATGGACCGACTAACAGATGAGGTCAGGCAGGAATCTCCGTGGACTACGATGTTTGCAGATGAAGTTGTGATCTGTGGTGAGAACAGGGAACAGGTGGAAGAGAACTTGGAGAGGTGGAGGTATGCACTTGAAAGAAGAGGAATGAAAGTCAGCCTTAGTAAGACAGAGTCCATGTGTGTGACTGAGAGGGAGGAGGTGGAACAGTGAGGCTACAAGGAGCAGAGGTCACAAAGGTGCAGGACTTCAAGGACTTGGGGTCCACTGTCCAGGAACATGGGGAGTGTGGTGAAGAGGAGAAGAAGAGAGTCCAGGCAGGATGGAGTGATGGAGAAAAGTTTCAGGAGTGATTTGTGACAAAAGGGTGTCAGCAAAGGTCAAAGGAAAAGTTTACAAGACAATGGTGAGACCAGCTATGTTGTATGGTCTGGAGACAGAGACATGGACAAAAAGACAGGAGACAGAACTGGAAGTGTCAAAAATGAAGATGCTGAGGTTCTCCTTAGGAGAGACAAAGATGGAGAAGATCAGGAATGAGATCATCAGAGGTACAGCACAGGTTGAACAACTGGGAGATAAAGTTAGAGAGGACACACTGAGATGGTTTGGACATGTCCAGAGGAGGGACAGTGGTTTGGACATGTCCAGAGGAGGGACAGCGGGTATATTGGTAGAAGGATGTTAGAAATGCAGCTGCCAGGAAAAAGACAGAGGAGACGTGTGGAGAGAGGACATGGAGGTAGTTGGAGTGAGGACAGAGGACACAGAGG
>NC_056509.1:47355780-47356829 GCF_014905685.2 Nematolebias whitei
AACAACAAGCTGCAGAACAACAAGCTGCAGAACATCAGGCTGCAGAACATCAGGCTGCAGAACAACAAGCTGCAGAACAACAGACTGCAGAACAACAAGCTGCAGAACATTAAGATGCAGAACAAAAGGTTGCAGAACATCAGGCTGCAGAACAAAAGGCTACAGAACAACAAGCTGCAGAATAACTAGCTGCTGAACAACAGGCTGCAGAACAACAAGCTGCAGAACATCAGGCTGCAGAACATCAGGCTGCAGAACATCATGCTGCAGAACAACAAGCTGCAGAACAACAAGCTGCAGAACAAAAGGTTGCAGAACATCAGGCTGCAGAACATCAGGCTGCAGAACAACAAGATGCAAAATAACAAGCTGCTGAACAACATCAGGCTGCAGAACAACAGGCTGCAGAACAACAGGCTGCAGAACATCAGGCTGCAGAACAACAGGCTGCAGAACATCAGGCTGCAGAACATCAGGCTACAGAACAACAAGCTGCAGAACAAAAGGTTGCAGAACATCAGGCTGCAGAACAACAGGCTGCAGAACAACAAGCTGCAGAATAACTAGCTGCTGAACAACAGGCTGCAGAACAACAAACTGCAGAACATCAGGCTGCAGAACATCAGGCTGCAGAACATCAGGCTGCAGAACAACAAGCTGCAGAACATCAAGCTGCAGAACAAAAGGTTGCAGAACAATAAGCTGCAGAACATAAGGCTGCAGAACAACAAGCTGCAGAATAACAAGCTGCTGAACAACAGGCTGCAGAACAACAGGCTGCAGAACATCAGGCTACAGAACAACAAGCTGCAGAACAAAAAGTTGCAGAACAACAAGCTGCAGAACAACAAGCTGCAGAACAACAAGCTGCTGAACAACAGGCTGCAGAACAACAAGCTGCAGAACAAAAGGCTGCAGAACATCAGGCTGCAGAACAACAGGCTGCAGAACATCAGGCTGCAGAACAACAGGCTGTAGAACAAAAGGCTGCAGAACATCAGTCTGCAGAACAACAGGCTGCAGAACAACAAGCTGCAGAACAACAGGCT
>NC_056509.1:47356839-47357011 GCF_014905685.2 Nematolebias whitei
AACAACAAGCTGCAGAACAACAGGCTGTAGAACAAGAAGCTGCAGAATAACAAGCTGCTGAACAACAGGCTGCAGAAGAACAGGCTGTAGAACAACAAGCTGCAGAACAACAGGCTGTAGAACACCAAGCTGCAGAACAACAAGCTGCAGAACAACAAGCTGCAGAACATCA
>NC_056509.1:47357111-47358441 GCF_014905685.2 Nematolebias whitei
CCATCCTCTGCTGGACCAACATGTGATGGAGAAACTGAAGGAAACAAGAAACAACTGAGGTCATACAGACAAAATAACTGAAGCTTTTCTTTGTTTTAGTTTTACTTTGTGATTGTTCTGTAGAAACAACACCTTCATGTTAAAGAGCGTCCTAAGAAGATCAGGTCTCTGAGAAACATTGAGTAGAAACAACTCCTTCATGTCTCAGTGTTTCACAGAGTTCTTCAGAAGGTTCAGGTCAAATGTCTTTTAGTTCAAAATACTCACTGGACAAAATGTTGAGGGACACAAAGCTGTCCACGATGTGTCCACGCCCACGTCTACAGGTGTAACGTCCAGCATCCTCAGCTGAGATGTTGTTGATCCTCAGAGAGCAGAAAGTGTTCACACTCAGCCTGGCAGCTCGAGGTGAACTCTGAAGAACTTCTCCATCCTGAAGCTCAGTTTGTGTCTCCATGTTTCCAGCTGGCTTGTAAAACCAGCTAACACTGGAGCATGGCTCAGAGGATGGACTGGAACAAGGCAGAAGCACATCATCTCCAGTTGTGTGATAGACGAGTCCTCCATTCACGCCTGCAACACAAAAACAAACTCAGAGAAAAGTTGAACACAACAAACATGAAACACAAACAATCAGGAATGAAAGCTGCACATTTACAATCACAGTAAAGGAAGGAGTGAACAAAGCAGACACGTGTTTTATAATGATTGTCATTATTACAGAGATACACGACACAGTCACACATGTTCATGTTTCTATTCATGTCTTTACTAAACTCACTGAAAACTGTTCGTACAAAACTAACTTCAAAACACTGATGGATTTTTATAAATCTAGAGAACAAACTTCTGTTGTTTCACTCTGAACATGAAAATAATCAACTAGAGACGTCGTCTAGTTTCACATGGACTCTTCAGGACCACTCAGAACCTCATCCTCTGGCAGAGTGATGTCACTTCCTGTCCTTAGGTCTGAAAAGAGGAAGTGATGTAGTGAGCTAAGATCAGACACAAACTCAACTTTATGTCTCTGCAGCTTTTAAACACAAGTTCAACTAAAGTTGGAACAAAGCACGACCAACAAACACTGAAAGAAACTATTAGAAGAATCACACAACTAATAAAAGAATAAAAATAAAGTTATTCAGTTGATAAATTAAAGTTAAAAACTGAAGTCAAAGATAAAAATACAATCAAAGAATTAAAAGTACGTAGAAAGTGAAGAATCACATCAAACATCTGCAACACAGAAAACTTCTGCCAGAGACTCTGACAGGAGCAGAAGAGGAAAAGAGAACGTCTTCAATATAACATGGAGACATTAATTAAT
>NC_056509.1:47358541-47362005 GCF_014905685.2 Nematolebias whitei
CTGGAGACCGCAGCTGGCAGCGAAGAGACCCTGGAGACCGCAGCTGGTGGCGAAGAGACCCTGGAGGCCGCAGCTGGCAGCGTAGATGAGGAGGCCACATCAGGCGGTGTAGACGATGAGGAGGCAGCATCAGGCGGTGTAGACGGCGAAGAGGCCGCATCAGGCGGCGTAGACGGCGAAGAGGCCGCATCAGGCGGCGTAGACGGCGAAGAGGCCGCATCAGGCGGCCTAGACGGCGAAGAGGCCGCATCAGGCGGCCTAGACGGCGAAGAGGCCGCATCAGGCGGCCTAGACGGCGAAGAGGCCACATCAGGCAGCATAGACGGTGAAGAGGCCGCATCAGGCAGCATAGACGGTGAAGAGGCCGCATCAGGCGGCGATGGCGACTTGGAGGCCGCATCTGGCAGCGATGACGACTTGGAGGCCGCATCTGGCGGCGATGACGACTTAGAGGCCACATCTGGTGGCGATGACGACTTGGAGGCCGCATCTGGCGGCGGAGAACCCTTGGAAGCCGCATCTGGCGGCGATAACGACTTGGAGGCCTCATCTGGCGGCGGAGAACCCTTGGAGGCCGCAGCTGGCGGCGAAGAGACCTTGGAGGCTGCATCGAGTGGCGTAGACGAGGAGGAGGCCGCGTCAGGCGGCGTAGACGAGGAGGAGGCCGCGTCAGGCGGCATAGACGATGAGGAGGCCGCGTCAGGCGGCGTAGACAACGAGGAAGCCGCGTCAGGCGGCGTAGACGACGAGGAGGACGCGTCAGGCGGCGTAGACGACGAGGAGGCCGCGTCAAGCGGCGTAGACGACGAGGAGGCCGCGTCTGGCGGCGTAGACGACAAGGAGGCCGCGTCTGGCGGCGAAGAGGCCTTGGGGGCCGCATCCGGCGGCGAAGAGGCCTTGTGGACTGCAGCGTGCGACTTGGGGCTCTGGAGAACTGCAGCATACCACATAGAGTCCTGGGGAGCTGCAGTATGCATCATGGAGTCCTGGGGAGCTGCAGCCTGCATCATAGAGTCCTGGGGAGCTGCAGCCCGTATCATAGAGTCCTGGGGAGCTGCAGCCCGCATCATAGAGTCCTGGGGAGCTGCAACATGCACCATAGAGTCCTGGGGAGCTGCAGCATGCATCATAGAGTCCTGGGGAGCTGCAGCATGCATCATAGTCCTGGGGAGCTGCAGCTTGCATCATAGAGGACCATGGAGGCGAATCATTTGTGGTAGTGGAGAGCGCCAGCCCCTCTGGAGACTTGGAGAGCGCCGGCCCCTCTGGAGACTTGGAGAGCGCCGCTGCTGTCATGGAGGCCAGGGGAGTTGCAGCAGATGGCGAAGAGACCTGGAGCTCTGCAGCAGACGGCAAAGAGACCTGGAGCTCTGCAGCAGACGGCGAAGAGACCTGGAGCTCTGCAGCAGACGGCAAAGAGACCTGGAGCTCTGCAGCAGACGGCGAAGAGACCTGGAGCTCTGCAGCAGACGGCGAAGAGACCTGGAGCTCTGCAGCAGACGGCGAAGAGACCTGTAGCTCTGCAGCAGAGACCTGGAGCTCTGCAGCAGACGGCGAAGAGACCTTGGGTGCGGTGAAGTTAATGGGTGCAGGATGAGTGATGGTGACCTTGGGTGTGCTGAGAGTCCTAATTTCTATTAATAATTGATTGTACTCAGGGAGCTGAACGAGACCGGGCCATGAAACCAAAAACTTCTCCATCAATGAAAATATAACTTCTGAACTGTCCGGGTTATTCTTTGCAGTAGTAAATGAATCTAATAATGACTGGTTTATGAAAGCGAGATCCTGGGGTGAATATGAGACTGATGGGCCAGTGTTTTTAAGTGAGGGTGTGGTGTCAGGTGTCGCCCCCACCGGAGACCTGAGAGGTGGGGCGGCGGAACACGCCCCCACAGAGTCACTGATCCTATGCACCGGAGGTACGGTCAGGCCGGGTTGGACAGCCGCGGCGCGGTGTGACGGTGAGAGGCCGGACTCCGCCACCACCAGGAACCTGGAGGGTGAGGCCACGGAATCCGCCCCTGTGACGTCAAGTGGACCGGACCCGCCGAACTGAACAGGAGTGGACCGGAGCTCCCGCGGGACGTCGGACCTCGCCCCCACCGGAAACATGAGAGGTGAGGCGGCGGACCCGGCTCCCACAGAAACACCAGAACCAACTCTAAAATTCTGCTCAGCCGACGAGACCGGCCCGGTCACCGCGGGCTGCCCTCGAGACCGCCTCCTACCTCCCCGGCGACGACGGGTGAGTCGAGGGACCGGAACAAAACCGAACTCCTGTGTATCCTGGTCAAGGATAAATTGTTGAAACAATATATTTGAAAAGAGTTCAAACAGTAATTCATTGCGATTAAGGAAGTTAATGTGTTGTTTATCTCTTTTTTGTATTCAAAGGAAGTTGTTTGTTTAAATTGTTTATCATAAAATAAGAGGCAGATATGATAAGATTTTTTTTCTTCATCTGCCACCTTTCATTTTATAATTTTATTTCTTTTGTTGTCTGTATGTTAATTGTTTTGTGGTTTTTTATTATTATAAAATGAATAAAATAAATAAAATTTAAAAAAAAAAAAAAAAAATTAAAAAACTCCTCCTCGATCTCTTCGTCCTCCCCCGACGTCCATCCCGAGTAGCCGGGCGAGGCGGACTCTGAAACAGTGGTGCGGTGGCTTCCCCGGTACCGAGCTCTGTCCTCCTCGAGGACCAGGAGTGGTGAGGACAGGATTTCCACCTCCTGGTCATAACGTCCTTGTGAGCGGACGGGCCTAGTCCAGAACCCGCCGCACCGGATTGTGGATTTGCTCATCACGGGAGGCTCGGAGGAGAAAAAGAAAAAAGGTGAGCTGCCGAGAGAGCCCTGCCCGCTGGGTTCTAATGTGTGGTCGCGTCGTAATTTCAGGGTTTGGTGGACAGGAACGAACCCAGTAGTGCAGACAGGACTCAACTCGGCAGATTAAAAAACTAAATACTTTAATGACGAATAAAGAAGTAACAAAACAATAAGCTGACATGGCAGCAAAACTTACATAAACTAGAAGACTCAGAAGGGACTCAGGAAGCTCAGGAAAACTCAGGAGGCGCAGGAGAACACGAGATACCCAACGAATACGACACGACAATCAACAAGACAGAACAGGCAGCTTATATACAAGGACAAAACGAGACGAGATTAACAACAGCTGTGACGAGACAAGGGTGACACCAATTAAACTGAAGAGAACACGCAAGGGAAACGCAGACACAAACCGAGTCCACCAAATGGTACCATCCTTACAGGCATGGAGGACAGTAGGTAAGTCGAGGGTAAGACCTCAGGAAACAGGACTGGGAGGACACTGGAAGAGAACTGGTAAATCTAATTCTTTAAGCTCTAGACTCATAAGTAAGCTGTCACAAGAGCTGCTGGTGTCCAGTGGTCCAGCGGAGAACAGAACTCCTCAAACGTTCTTTAAACCCCTGGA
>NC_056509.1:47362105-47363849 GCF_014905685.2 Nematolebias whitei
GGTCCAGCGGAGAACAGAACTCCTCAAACGTTCTTTAAACCCCTGGATCTCGTTACTGGAATAGGCCACAGCTGTTGCTCATTGGTGCTCATGAAGCTGCAGAAGGAAAAACACTGGAACCCCATTAGTGTTTTTTATGTTCATTGGGTGAATGAAGAAGAAAGAAGCACATACATGGACCCACTGTGGATTCTATGCCAGGCAGGGTTGCCAGATAAGGAATGAACGTGCTATGTATTGTCATCAGTGCATCTTCCCATACAATAATGAAATATGTGCTCTACAGTTAACCCATCACATGTGCGATACACCCAGGTGGAGCAGCGAGCAGTTACTGTATGTCTGTCTTGCTTAAGGACACCATGACATGGGGAATTGAGCCTGTGGCTTTCGAGTCCCAAACTGGCAGCCCTATCACTGTACCACAGCCACCCTGGCCATGGGGAACATTGTACTTTTGTGCTGTCTCTTGACCCCAGTTACATCCAATTCAATTCAATTCAATTCAGTTTATTTATAAAGCGCCAAATCACAACAAAGTTGTCTCAGGGCACTTTACAGGAACATTCACATAAAAGCCTATTAGTAAAGTTCTCTATCTGAGGAATCCAGCAGACAAGATGAATCTTGGCTTTGTTGCAGTCTCCCATCCTGAGCAAGCACAGTGGAGACAGTGGAAAGAAAAACTCCCTTTAACAGGAAGAAACCTCCAGCAGAACCAGCTCAGGACAAGAGACCATCTGCTTTGACCGGCTGGTTGAGAGGACAGGAAGGAGAGACAGACGAACATAGAATGGTAGGTCCAGGTATAGGTCCAGGTCCAGATATAGGTCCAGGTATAGGTCCAGGTCCAGGTATAGGTCCAGGTGTACCTGAAAGACAAAAAAAAAAACACGTTAAGGATAGAAAAATAATTACAAATACAAAACAGGTTGAGCAGAGTAAGTAAAGACAGCAGCAGAGTGAAAATTGTGGTCAGTTTGTCCTCCAGCAGTCTAAGCCTATAGCAGCATAACTAAGGGACAGCTCAGGAAACCCAAGCCGACCGTAACTATAGGATTTATCAAAAAGGAAAGTCTTAAGCCTAGTTTTAAAACTGGACAATGTGTCAGCCTCACGGACAGAGATTGGAAGTTGGTTCCACAAGAGAGGAGCCTGAGAACTGAAAGATCTGCCTCCCATTCTGTTTTTGGAAACTCTAGGAACCACAAGTAAACCTGCAGTCTGAGAGTGAAGTGCTCTGTTAGGAAAATATGGAACAATAAGATCTGTAATATAATATGGAGCTAGGTTGTTGAGAGATTTGTAGGTTAGAATTAAGATTTTGAATTCTATTCTGGACTAATCCAAACTGGTGAACACAAGAATGCTCCTTTGGACCAAGGATGTTGTTGGTTTGCTCCTATGTACTGGAAAAGGGTGAGTAGCACAAAAAAACACTCTGTTCTCCATCCTCAGGCCAGGATTCAGAAACCTTTGGTTTCAGACAGATTGAGGGCTGTTGTTGTGTAATGAAACAGCAGAACCGCAGCTTTAAAGGTCCAGTTTCATTAAAGTAACAAGTAAACTGGGCCTGAATGCAGCCATTTACATCAAGCATTTAAAATAACATAATTATATGATACTGCTTAACATCACACCTGAAGTTTGTGTTGGGGATGACTCTCAGCTACTACTGCCAGGATTTGAAGTGTTGGAGGAAGAGATAAGGAACAAAACTGGTGTTCATTTAAAATTCAGGCTC
>NC_056509.1:47363949-47364958 GCF_014905685.2 Nematolebias whitei
GGCTGGACACCTGTCCTGCATCCTGCATCCCACATCTGGAGGGGCTGCACACCTGTCCTGCAGTTCACCAGTGCTGGCTTTGCTTACCTGTGCAGCTGCAGCGGGGCTTCATGGACGTCCTTCAGCAGCGTGTTGAGGGTACCATGAACAACCTTGTTTGGCTGTAAACAGCAACTTCTAAGCTTTCAGAAACCTGAAGTTTTTCCAACAGACTAAACATTTTAGTTGTTGAAGTTCAGGAAAGTTTATGGATTGATCTGTCATCAACCATGATTTATTAAATATGAAAATCTCTGCTTGTTATATTGAATATCGCTCGGGTTTGTGACATTTTGAATGTGTACAAGTTCCAGGAAAAGTGAGTAATCTAATGTTTATCTGCTGTAGCATCATCTCTGGACACACAGTGGACTCGAGATTTTTAGACATGGATGTTGGGTTTGAAGAACAACTTGTATTTTCTATTTGTATTTAATGTTCTGTGTTACTACCTGTAGTTTTCTCAGAGTAGCTGCTTTGTTACTACTGTACATGTGGTTTAATGTGTTAATTGTTTTAATTAATAATTTAATTAAATAATGTTTCATGTGGTTTAATGGTCAAAGGATACGGTACGATGCAGTCAACACGATCTTATAGTGCTTAGTGTGTAAAACACAACAAAACACAAACTAAGGTTAATTTAATTTTCAGTAAGATCTCAGAAGCTGCCAGCTTAAAGACTTGTAGTGAGTCGTTGTTCTACCTGTCAATAAATATAAAATATACTGATTTTATCCAACAAAGTGTTTTTTACCTGGATTATTGAGCATGAACTTTGACACTGATCTTATTTAGTAATTTAGTAAAATGCACATCAAAAGGCTGGAAAACACTTAGTTTTGAGTGTTTTATTTATTGTCGGGGGGGGGGGGGGGCTTTTTTCATCAGAAACAATGAGAAATCCTAAAGTGAGAAACTGGAAGAAATAAGATATTTAAAATGTTTTTTACAAACTGCACAGCGGCGC
>NC_056509.1:47365058-47365584 GCF_014905685.2 Nematolebias whitei
AGGAAGAGATAAGGAACAAAACTGGTGTTCATTTAAAATTCAGGCTCTCGCCTCGACAAGTTGTCTGCAGAAGCACCTTCCCAGGACAAGATGCAACAATTCTTGAACACCTGAGAGAAGAACAGAGGTAGAACACGACAGAAGACGGAAACTGAATCTGACACAGCAGCTGAAGAAAACCCACCAGACCAACCTAATCCCAACAACCACAACAGAATTGGCTCAAATCCTAAATTATGAACTTATAGCCATTTTTGTGTTTCATAACTGCGGCAGCCATCTTGAATCAGGATGGCTCTAAAAGTTTATTGGCTGTAGATGTACATAAACCTATTTCTGTCTACAACGTTCATAAACTGAGTCCAGTGGAGCAGAAGATAAACGCACACTGAGTTGTTTAAAACCATCAGTGTCTTTATGGCATACCCTGTCCTGCATCCTGCATCCCACATCTGGAGGGGCTGGACACCTGTCCTGCATCCTGCATCCCACATCTGGAGGGGCTGGACACCTGTCCTGCATCCTG
>NC_056509.1:47365594-47378653 GCF_014905685.2 Nematolebias whitei
AAGAAATAAGATATTTAAAATGTTTTTTACAAACTGCACAGCGGCGCTCAGAGCCAGCTCACCTGAAGTTCCTCTGCCGTCCATCAGACGTCTGTCAGGAAATTGAAAACGTGCTGGTTTGTATTTTTGATCACTTCAAGTTCACTCAGTTCAGAGTTTAGGTGTCGTTAGATTTTGACGAATCGGTGCGTCCTTATTTGAATCAGAAGCTTCGTGAGCTCAGGCTCTGCTTTCAAACTGGATTCACACAAACTTCAGAGTTTTCATGTTAATTCAGGTTTTGTTTCTTCAGATAAAACTTTTTGAACAAAGTCAAACTGAAGCGTGATCGGGAGGAACGGCCTCTCTGACCTGAACCCGAGCGGTGTTCTGTTGTTGGACTTCTGTGCTCCTCATAGTTTGTCCATCACGAACACCGTGTTCCAACATTAGGGTGTCCATAAGTGCACTTGGCACAGGACGTCCGAGGTCAAAGGTCGCTGATTGACTTTGGATCCTCATGCATGCTCAGTAATCCAGGTAGATAAATCAAAGGTTGAGTCAGGTCCTCTGGACGGATTCTTCTTGTTGAAACTTTTCATCTTTTATCCAAAGGACTTCTTCAGGCTGAGGAGCTGCAACAAACGGAGTCTTATAAGCAGCACCTTCTCGTAGTGGGTCAACCAGTTTGCTGCTGACAGCCAAGACTAGTTGTTCACATGCAGAGTGAAGACCTGAGGCCTGTGTGAACAACTAGTTCTGGCTGTCACCTGACTTAACCTTGTTAGATCAACTTTGTAGTCGTGTCGTGTGATTTGTGGAGAGGAGAGAGGAGCTGAGCTGTCAACTGATCACCACCTGTAGTGAGGTGGACCAGATGGTGGGGAAGATGCTGGACAGACCCGGTAGACCCAAACATGTGGTGAGGGTTTTCTGGGAACTCCTGGCAGAAGAACCCATCAGAAAGATCTTCAGCTCCCACCTCCAGGAGAGATTTAACCACATCCCAGATGAGGCGGGGACACTGAGTCTGAGTGGACCATGTTCCATGACTCAGTTGTTGAGGTAGCTGTCTTGAGATGTGGACGTAAGGTTGTCGGTGCTTCTTGCAGTGGCCATCCATGAACTCGGTGGTGGACACTCCGGGTTAGGCAGTTTGTCAAGCTGAAGAAGGGGTCCTATCGGTCCTTGTTGGCTGGTGGGACTCTGGAGGCAGCTGAGGAGTACCGGAGGGCCAAGTGGTCCACAGCCTTGACTGTTGCTGAGGCAAAGCTCGGATGTGGGAGGAGGTCGGTGAGACCCTGGATAAAGACTCTCGGCCGGCTCCAAGAAGATTCTGACAAACCATCAGGCTGAGGAGGAGAAGCTGCTCTTTACCAACACTGTGTTCAGTGAAGGTGGGGGCTGTTGACCTCAACCAGTGATGTCATCGAGAGGTGGAAGGAACACTTCTCGGACCTTCTCAATCCCACCAGCACGTCTTCCATGGAGGAGGCTGAGTCTGGGGACTTTGGGCTTGATCCATCCATCACTGTGGCTGAGGTCACCGAGATAGTTCAAAAGCTCCGGGAGTGGATGAGATTCACCCGATTTCCTTAAGTCTCTGGATGTTGTGGGGCTGTCTTGGCTGACACGCCTCTGCAACGTCTCATGGACATCGGGGGCAGCGCCTCTGGATTGGCAGACTGGGGTGGTGGTTCTCCTCTTCTAAAAGGAGACTGGAGGGTGTGCTCCAATTACAGGGGCCTCCCTGGTAAGGTCTGTTCAGGGGAACTGGAGAAGAAAGTCTGATAACTGGTTGAACCTCAGATCCAGGAGGAACAATGCAGGTTCTGTCCTGGCTGTGGAACAGTGGATCAGCTCTTTACTCTCTCACTAGGGTCCTGGAGGGGTCATGGGACTTTCCCCATCCAGTGTAAATGTGTTTTGTGGACTTATAGAAGGTATTTGACCGTGTTCCTCGGGATGCACTGTGGGTATGGGATTAGGGGCCCGTTGCTTCGAGCTGTTCAGTCCCTACAAGCGGTGGGAGAGTTTGGTTCACATTGCTGGTAGTAAGTCAGACCCCTTCAGGGTGGGAGTTGGACTCCACCAGAGCTGATCATTGTCACTGATTCTCTTCAGAACTTTCATGGACAGAATTTCTCGGTGCAGCCGGGTGGTGGAGGGAGTCTGGGTTGGTGACCTCAGGATTCATCTCTGCTCTTTGCAGATGATGTGGTCCTGATGGTGTCATCGTGTCGTGATCTTCAGCTTCAGTAAATACAAATATGTGGAAATGTATTTCAGAGGAAAACACAGATCAGTTGCAGCTTTTATAAAAAGTTCACTTCAACTGTTTGAACATGGATTTCATCACTGAACAAACCAGAGAAAGTGTCTGTTTACGTTTGAACAGACTTGAATCTTTATTGACACATCTCCGCTGCTCCACACGCACAGATAGAAAACTGTACAGTAAAAAACAAAGTCAATAAAACATCTGGATTTCCTACGAAAGGTCAAATATTAGAAGAGAAACATCGCTGAGAAAAGATCATCTTAAAAAACAACAACTTTAGAATCAAACATTGTAAAAATAAAAAGGGACCAGGTCTCATGAAGAGGTTTTGGGGAAACAAGAGCCTGAGAGGTTTGAACGCAGAAGCTGAGGAAACATTGAACCCAAGAACAAAGTTCTCCGTCCGCTCAGAGTTTCTTCATGGATGGACTTTAATAAAAGGTTCTGACGGTGAACAGCTGCAGGTTTACTGCTTCTGCTCCAACACCGGCTACTGCAGGGAGGGGCCAGAACGTGGACCGCATGTGGTCCACGGGTCACACCTGCAGAACCAGACCCGCTGACCTCAGCACGGGGGCAGGTTTACAGCTGAGGTTCTGAAAAAGTTCATCAGTTTAATAAAATGTAAACAAAAACATTAATTTTCATATTTCATAAACAGATTTTAAATTAAGAAACTACCGTTTTTAGAGGAAAGAACGGTAATTTAGAACCTGATGTCAGACCAGAGACCAGTTGCAGGTTCTGGAGGGAATCTTGTCCCGTTCTGGTCTGATGGAGGACTCCAGCTGTTCTACAGTCCTGGATGGAAGCAGATGTTTTAAAACCTCTAATCCTGCACTGATGGAGTCTTTCCAGATGTGTAAGCTGCCATAGGCTCTAATGCACCCCCATACCATCAGAGAGGCAGGCTTTGACCCGGGAGCTGATCCCAGGCTGGATGGTCCCGCTCCTCTTTAATACAGAGGATGTGGGGTCTGTGGTTTCAAACCAGAACCTCAGATTTGGATCCATTCTGAAACGGTTCTGGACTTCCTCAGTCCATGTGAAATGAGTTCTGGTCCAGAGAAGACGGCAGAGGTTCTGGATGGTGTTCACATCTGGCTTCTTCTTTGTCTGATAGAGCTTTAAGCAGCATCTGTGGATGAACTGTGTTTACAGATAATGATCTAAGTGTTTGATCCACCATGAGGAAGAACTTTTTATAAGACTGAGTTTGTTGCAGCTCCTCAGACTGAAGACACCGTGACACTGTATTGTAAAAATATTCCAGATTAAATATCAAAAGTCTGGATGGACATGGACATGATGTTTGTAAAGGATATAATCATGTTATCGAACCATTTACATATTTATGTAATTTATCATTTTCAACAGGAAAATTTCCAGAAAATATGAAAATAGCAAATATAGTTCCTCTTTAATGCTGAGAAATTACAGACCAATATCCTTGTTGTCACAATTTTCTATAATATTAAAAAACTGTTTATAACCAGATTAGATCGATTTATAAATAAACAGAGTAACAGTATTTGGAGCAAATAATTCAACATCAATGTCTCTCATGGAACTAATAGAAGAGACAACTGCTGTTGATCAAAAACAGTTCTGTGTTTTTGTTGATTTAAAAAAGGCCTTGGACACAACTGACCACACATTCTCCTTGAACAACTGAATAAATAAGCTTTAGCACTACAGTGAGTATCCAGTTATTTGAATAAGAGGAGACAGTTTGTACAATGGATGTGGAGTTCCTCAAGGCTCTGTGTTGGGACCAAAGTTGTTTATTTTGTATGTGAATGATCTGGTTGATGTGTCAGGGCCTTTGAAGTGTGTTATTTACAGATGATACTTTTTTTTTGTTCGGGTGAAGATATTGAACGGATGTTTAGATGAAACAAGCAGAATTTGTCAAAATACAAACTTGGTTCCAACTTAATAAATTATCATTAAATTGGGAAAAAACAAACTACATGATATTTTGTAATAGAAAGAAAATTATTGAAGTCCCATTTAAAATTGACAGTGAAAAAACTGAAAGTGAACCTGTAGAAATGAAGGTTGAATGAATGCACGTTATTTGGAGAAGATGCTGGTTGGGGTTAATGGATGTCTTGACCTAAGTTCAGAAGTTTAAAAGCTCCTACAACATGAACTGCAGTGAGGATCCTTACCCCAACCTCACAAACGAGGACTAAAGCCCTCATCAGGGCAAAGAGCACTTTGAGCCGAACTGTGCACGTTTGAGAAGAAGCGTGCCACTTGGCACAGATGTGATCGAGGGACTGATGTTGGTAAAATCCTCTGGAGTGAACTGCAGATATTTTACAGTGTGGCCGCCAATAAAACCTGTACTGAACATAACTTGAGTTCTAGAAGATCTAGAGACAGAATGTTAAACCAGTATGCTCTTAGGGATTGACTGGTGCCCAACGACTTTCATCTTGATCACCAAACTGGGCACCATAAAATGAGAAACAATGAAAATGACCTTATAATGGTGAGATGGGCCTGATGTTGGCGTCAAAACATGATTTAGTTTGTGTTTCTAATGGTTTTTACAAAATATTTAACATTGTGGCCATCTTGGACATTTAAAGTGATGTAAAAACAATAATGTAGTAATCAATCAAACTTTGTTATGTAAACTATAACGATGACCTCACATGGTTTTACGAATGAAACAAATATTATAAGCTTGTGTCAGCAAAATTATTCTTTATTAATATTTTAGACTAATAGTCAACATATTGGTGATGTCCAATATGGATGCTTTTCAACATAATATTGTTACATGTACAATAAAACTTTACTTATACTTACCAAAAATACTGCATATTTTCGTGAAATTAGAGAGAAAACACAGAATAGAGAAAATGTTTTTTTATTCCATAAAATACATCAAAAGTATAAATTTGGGATTTTATCTCAGAGATTATGTTTAAAAAGCAGATTCAGTTTTGAGAAGTTAAAATAAGTGACAGTATTTTACAGGAAAGCTTGGAGACGACTAAATGTTGTACACCTTAAAGTCTTTAACAGGTGGACTAAAAACCTCAAACTAGAAACAAAAAAATCTAAATTTAAGCCTGAAAATCACCCGTGAGCATAAAAAAATAAAATAAAATGATAAAATAAGCAGGTGGGGCATCAGAGATCAAAAGAGAGAAATGTGCTTTGTGTTCAGAGATGCAAACTGGATATTTACCAGTTTCAATAGAAAAACTTTTAGAAAAATATTAATAAAATCCTTCAAAGTCTGAATCATTTGTGCTGATCTGTCTGAAACTTGTTGCTGTGGAGAGATTTAGTGACAGTTTGGGTTCGAGAACAGAAACTGCACGTCATCATTGGGACAGGATGTTTTTTTTTTTTATCAGTTCTTTGGGCGGGTTCCTTAACACAAAGTCAAAAGTAGCGTTTTAAAATGAAATGAAAAATAAAAAGTTGAACAAAGAAAACAGAGGAGACTCAGACGTCTTTCTCCACCCGGTCCTCGCTACTTTTTTGGCTCTTTGAAGGTTTGATCCACTTCCTGGTCATGTTGTCCTGTGACTTACAACATGAGCTTCATAATTCAAATCAAAAATACTTTATTAATCCCAAAGGCTAAAGCATAATAAAACAAATTTTGAGAGACATATATGTGTATAAATGATGGATAGGCTTTAATTTCTTTATATCGCTTAAAATTATACTTTTGTCCGGGATTTCTGCGCAGGTTTGGGTTGAATCCTGATGGAGGTCTTTTTTTTTTTTTTTGAGTCCATGTGTCTGAAGTCAAAGA
Source organism: Nematolebias whitei (assembly GCF_014905685.2). Classification (NCBI taxonomy): domain Eukaryota; kingdom Metazoa; phylum Chordata; class Actinopteri; order Cyprinodontiformes; family Rivulidae; genus Nematolebias; species Nematolebias whitei. The sequence continues at coordinate 47,371,642 of NC_056509.1, forward strand.
ATCAGGTGATCTGTGTTGATCCCTCATGTTGATTATTGTTAAATGTAGAATATTTTCACTTAAAATAGTTAAAATAGTTGTCTCATACTTGCCGTGGTTTGCGTACATTTCTACGCTGACGATACACGATTGTATCTCTGGACCAAACCTTGCACTCAGCTCCCCCACATCTGTCATCTTTTTTTAATTAAACCAAGATTTAAATGTAAACAAACTTCCCCAAACTCAATGGTACCAAAAACAGAGCTCTGAGCTGTGGTCCTGAGGCCTTACTTAAAAAAACTGGTCTGAACATCAACAACCGACCAAAATGTTTGGAACCTGAGTGTCATTCTGGACTCTTAGCTTCATTCAGATCTTTCACCAAAGCAGCTTTTACTCAACCTAAGGAACATCACAAGACTCCCACCATCTCTAACGGACTCTAGCTGAGAGTTTGTCTGGATTACTGCAACAGGGTCTAGTTCGAGATTTCCACCAAAGCCCTGGACAGGCTCCAGTACGTCCAGAACTAGGCAGTCCAAGCCTTATCAACACATCAGTCGAACTCCCAGAAACACCACTGGCTGCAAGACAAATCCACCCCTCACCTTTCATTCTTTATTTAGACAGGTAAATCCCATTGAGCCTCGAGGACTCATTTACAAGAGAGACCTGATACCTTGGTAACTTGTCTCTCAGTATCCCGTCCATCAAATTGCTTTTTGAAAGCAGGTTGCTCTGCTGCCTAAATCCGACTTTACAAAGGTACCTCTGTATGTCCCTGGCATCCTCCACCCTGAAGTGTCCTTAACATGGATTGAAACATCAGGTGTGGAGGGTTTGGTGCATGGAACAGAGGACTGATGACTCACAATCTGACCTTAAACCTTGAAACTTGCTCTCACCTACAATCGTCTCATCCTGGCCTTTGTCTTAAAAAAGAACACCAACATGACCCTCTTTGTACGAGTGCTGTGTTAATACTCATAGCTGTATGAAATAATGACAAAATGCCCTCCATCTTGGCAGAATCAGTCGTCTTGATGACATCAATGAACAAGCATGTTCTCCATGACCTAATTAGTTAAACTTTCATACCTTCAAACATCTTCCAGCTGGATATAATATAGAAATGTGTAAAACAAGGAAATTATTGTCCACAGTATTATGCCAGTTTAATGAAGTATGTGTTCTTTTCTCTTTCCATTTCTTCTAAATAATAGATAAGCCTGACATTCACAAAACGTGTGACTGAAAACTGCAAAATTGCAAAATTATCTACAGACATGAGTCAGGTTTGGATTTCAGAGCCCCGCAGGTCTGAAGTTCATTCCACAGATCGTGACATGTTCACATGGTGAAAGACGTGCCGTTATCACTGGAGGCGTCCACTGAGCGGCGGAATGTGGACATGTAGGTGTCAGAGGTCACCCTGGAGAAGCGGCGTGGTGTGATGTACTTCTTGCTCACGCACCACAGGTCCCCAAAGATCCTCCAGAAGTGGTTCCTGAACTTCACCCCAACAAAGGCGTACAGCACCGGGTTCAAGCAGCAGTGCAGGTAGGCAAGGGTCTGCATCACTGTCAGCGATGTCTGCACAGCGTCCACTACACCACAGCTGTTATAGTGGAACAAGGTGACAGTGTCGTACAGCAGAAAGAGGTTGTAAGGAAGATGGCAGGCAATGAACACCAGCACCACAACCAGCACCACCTTAACAGCTTTGTGTCTTTGGAAGGTTTGGGCTTTCATCAGAGTGACAATGACTGCAGTGTAGCAGAACATCATGATGCTCAGCGGCAGGAAGAAGCCGACAGCCAGCTGAAGGCTGGGGAGGGCCACTTTAATTTTCTTGGCTGTGTCACTGTTCCCAAATCTCATCTCACAGACGTACTCAGGAGGTTCTGACTTCACTTCTTCTAGGTCGACCTTGAAGACCTCACTGTGTGACGGCTGGTACCAGTCATAGAAGATGAAGGTGGGAATGGACAGCACTATGGCGAAAACCCAAATGGAGGTGCAGATGAGGTGGCTGTATGACAATGACCGCAACCTGACGCTGCGGCGAGCTTGGACGATGGCGATGTAGCGGTCGGTGCTGATGCAGGCGAGCATTAACATGCCACTGTACATGTTTACGCTGTAAGAGCCTCGCAGAAGCTTACAGGCCACCTGTCCCATCGGCCACGAGTATAGCTCATTGTAGACAATGAAAGGCAGAGCGAGGACAAACAGCAGGTCAGCGATGGCAACGTTGAGCAGGTAGACATCAGTCATGGATTTGGTCCTCTTGTAGAGTGCATAGGTGATAATTACCAAGCTATTTCCCACAAACCCCAGGATGCAGATGATGGAGTGAATGTAAGGGCCAATCACATGATTCACACTGTTGTTGTTACTAAAAGTACAAGGCGATACCAGTCCATCAGGGTCATAGTCAGTGAAATTAAAATCAGGGTCCATATCGTAGTACGACTCATTCTGAGACTGGTTCTTCAGTGAAACATTCATCTTCCTTCACTGTAACAAAGAGCATAAAGAAATAATCAAAATGTGCAGTTCTGCATTAAAATCTTAAAAACAGGGTTGTAATCTAGATGTTAGAGCATCGGTCTGCTTGGCTGTATGTGCTCCTACTGCTCGGTGAATCTATGAAAAATTAGCTAAAGAACACAGGACTCATTTTCTAGTACCTTGAGCAATAAAAATGTGAAAATCAGTCTGGAAACAGATATAGTCAGAGAAGAAACAACAAGACCTGAGTTATGTGATTGAGTATCTTGTATCAGTTGAAAGACTAGTGGCCGACTTATCCAGTTCTTTCAGATGATAAATGGTAAATGGTAAATGGACTGTACTTATATAGTGCCTTTCTATCTTATTTCAAAATACTCAAAGCACTTTACACAACAATCTGTGCCTCATTTACCCATTCATAAAGCACTCTACTAGATCTCTACAAAGCTAATTGAACAAATCATTCTAAAGAGACTAATCAAAGCTTTAGATCACATTCATACACTGATGGGACACACATCAGAGGCTATGAGGGGTTCAGTGTCTTGCCCAGGGACACTTCAACATGTGACTGCTGGTGGATTCGAACCCCCAACTCTCGCATTGGAGGATGGCTGCTCTAACCACTCAGCCACAGCCACAACCAAAGAAAAAATACCTGATATTAGGGAAGCTGAAATCTTGGGGGCTCGTCCGGGATAAAGGAGACAAATTGAACACGCCATCATAAAGCGACAATTGCTTAAAAATTATTGTCTGAATTGATGACGATGTTACTACGTTTGTGAAAATGATTCAACCCTCACTGCAAGAGAATTCCCTGAGCAATTGTTGGTTTGTGTTACTGATGACTGAACTTTGTAAAATGCAGTGGTGTTTAAAAAAAAGCGTGCTTTTCTTCAGCAGAGCTCAGTCTATAACTTTTTTAAACATACCAAAGGTCCCACACATATTTAACATCTGATGACTTATGAAAAAACTCATGGGTTTGTCATGATCCCCTCGACCAAGGAAATTAGGTCAAGGTCAAAGGTCAAAGATGATCTCAAGCTCTGACTCTGCAATGACATAACATTGAAATGTCAAACTGCACATCTGGACACATCATGGATCACTGATGATCCCTAGTGATATCAAGGTCACAATGTCAAAGGTCAAGGTCACATGTGACCCTTTACCTTCAGTAAGGAAGTTGTTTTGGGTTGTGTCCATTGATTTGTTTGTCTGTAACCAAGATGATGTAAAAACTGACCAACAGATGTGGATGAAATTTTCAGGAAATGTTGAAGCTGTCAGCAAAAACGTTTGAATAAATTTTGGTGGTGATCCGGATCACAGTCCATCTGAATGACGCCATGGCTGAGGTTCAGCATCTGCAGGTGCTTCTGGTTCTGCATATTTTTCCTGCTGGAGCGCCTCAGAACCCCGATTTTTATATTTATCACAAACCAACTGTCATGGCTTCTTTCATTAATGAAAACCAGATAAAAACCCAAATGCACCAACTGGACGACCCCCCCGGGTTTCAGCTCAATCATCTATACTCCACGTTAAACTCAAATAGCTCAGCTGCTCTGACGCTGCAGACTGTTCAGAATTAATATGTGAACCAGGTTGGAAGAGGTGCTGGTTTTATTGGTCATCAGGTAAAACCAGTGCAGGACTTTCAGCGTTAATTCTTCTACTTCCTGTGGAAACTTCCTCCACTTGTTCGTAAAAAGGACGTCAGTGAGTGAAGCAGAAGTCTGGTGTTGATAAATGTGGTCCAGCTGGAACGCTTCACACGTGAAAGAAGAAAAACACGAGACGCTGACGTGCACAACTTAATTAATTTAATTAATTAAGTTAATTTCATTAATTTCATTAATTTAGTTTAGGACAAAACGACGTTTCACTTGCACCTTCTCTCAGTTTCACTGAGTCGGTGGAGGAACAGCACAAACGTTGACGTTAGATATTTAAATGATTCTCTGACGTTCTGTTGTTTGTTTCTGCCGGTGAAGAGCGCGACGCGTTCTCACGGCAGCGTCCCAGTTGTGGTTTACTGGGAGACGGAAGGTTTGACAGGTTTGTTGTGAAAACTCGAAAACTTGTCTGGAAGTTTGCAGAAAAGACGCGGCCCGACCTGCGGGCGTGGTGTGACCCAGTTCATGTGCGGTTGAGTTTCCCCCGTGCAGAAATCAGACCCAGAATCAACCGACTGAACGACGACTCCTCGTTTTTGCATCAGAGGAACCGACGAAGAACTGAAACCAAGAAAAACTAAAACTAAAGAAGTTCTGTTTGGGAGGAAAGTTGATGATTTAGAATCTGACGGAAAAAACACGTCCATGTTTCTTCTGAGGAGGCTCCCAACACCTCCAGCAGCCGGTCTCCTCAGGGCCTCCAGAACCTCCAACAGTCTGGAAACATCCAGGACCTGAGGAGACCAGTTGTTGGAGGTTCTGGAGGGACATTCTGGTCTGATGGAGGACTTTAGCTGTCCAGCAGTTCTGGACCTTCTCAGATGTTCTTCTAAAACCTGCAGATATTTTTGCATTGGTGGAGTCTTGCCAAAGGCACTAATGCATCCCCATACCATCAGAGAGGCAGACTGATACCAGGCTGGATGGTTCCTCTCCTCTTTAGTATAGAGGACGTTTGTGGTTTCAAAGCAGAACCTCAGATTTGGACCCGTTTGACCTCAGAACAGTTCTGGACTTCTCCTCAGTCCATTTGAAATGCACTCTGGTCCAGAGAAGACGGCGGATGTTCTGGATGGTCTTCACATCTGGCTTCTTCTTTGTCTGATAGAGCTTTAATCAGCATCTATGGATGAACTGTGTGTGAACAGAACCAGAACCAGACCTGATTTTAATGCAGGGGCCCCTGAGGGCCTCATCCTCTGAGCTCAGATTTCTACAGATTCTTCTAATCTGACGATCAGATTATGAACTGGAGTTGACGGAGATTAAATCCTTTATTCAGGAACTTTATTCTGAAATTCATTCAGGAAGTTTATTCTGAAATCGTTCCTCCAGTTTAGACAGACTGAACCTGTTTCCATCTTTACAGAAGACTTGATCTAAAAACATCTGAACTGAGAGGAGAAGGTCCAGAAACCTGCTGGATTATTGTGGGTCCTTCAGGTGGCCTCGTTGTGAAGTCAGAGATCAGCTGGAGCTTTGAGGAAGTTCTGCGCTGAACAGGAAGTAGTAAAACACACACAGGTGAGCAGAAACACGAGCAGATGATTCCTTCCTCTGACCTCCAGCCTGATCAGCGTTTAATCTGAGAAGTTCCTCCTGGATCAGGGGGTCAAACGAACACGTTGGGACCAGTCTTTGGAGTTTTGAGTTTTTAATTTGTTTTGAATCAGAAACTCAGAAAAACAGGATTTGGTTCCGTGAACGGTTCTGATCCAGCTCAACCTTCAACTTGAGCTCATGCTGCGTTCACTGTCCATCGGAAACTGGAGTTAATATTATTATTGTAGTTTTGTTGCTAAAGGACCAACAGAGGGGTCCAGTGAGGACAGAACCGGGTCCTCAGAGCGTCGTCTCTGCTTTGATTGTTGGGGGGTCTCCAGTAACCCTGGAGCCACAGGAAGCGGGCCTGACCCGTCAGAACCAACGGTCCGTGTTTCACGAGCAGAATGAGAGTTTATGGGTGCGAGGAAGGCCGGAGGAAAAATGACCTTTAAAATACGGGAAGTCAGCAGGGACAAAAAGGTCAGTCGAGCAGAAGTGCGGAGCAGGAAGTTTAAACGTTTGAGGAACTTTCAGCCGTTGTTCAAAACTTAATTTCTCCTTCGGCTGTTGATTTCCACAACAAGCCGACGACGTCAGGAGGAGGAAATGCTGAATCAGCTGAACGGACGCAGAACACCAGCCGGTCTGCCCCAGTTCTCTGGTACCGACAGAAACGATGGACCAGGAGCTAAATCGTTCCGTGGCGGCCATCTTGACATTCAGCTAAACGCTCAGGGGACGGACATCCAGCTGTTTTCAACTAAGTTGTTTTACGGTTTAAAATCTAGTTTTATTTTAAAATGATCCCCCTGGGGCCGAACTGAGCTCAGCCGTGGGCCTGATCCGGCCCCCGGGCCGCCAGTTGAACCGCCCTGCTTTAAAGGGAAACACGTCCATTAAAATATGGCCAAAGGCTCGCAACATATTTTGCTAACACAACAAAATGTAGCTAAACGTCTGTGAAGCTGACCGAGCTTCGGCCATTTCTTTGGTTTTTAGCGTTGCTTGACTGTGGCAGCCATCTTGAATTGAGGTAGAAGCTAACCAGTTGTAGAAGAAGGTTCAAAGAACACGTTCTGAGGGTTGAGACTAAAATCTACCGGAAGGTTCCGGCGTTAGTTTGAGAACACGCAAAGGTCCAAAACACTATTGCCCACTTGTTGCCTCCGGGTGGTGGATGGGCGCTAACGAGTCACGTGACTTGTTGTCCCTGGGTGGTGGATGCTAACGAGTCATGTGACTTGTTGCCCCCGGGCGGTGGGCGCTAACGAGTCACGTGACTT
>NC_056509.1:47378663-47384063 GCF_014905685.2 Nematolebias whitei
GTGGGCGCTAACGAGTCACGTGACTTGTTGCCCCCGGGCGGTGGGCGATAACGAGTCCTGTGACTTGTTGCCCCCGGGCACTGGGCGATAACGAGTCACGTGACTTGTTGCCCCCGGGCGGTGGGCGAGAACGAGTCATGTGACTTGTTGCCCCCAGGTGGTGGGTGATAACGAGTCACGTGACTTGTTGCCCCCGGGTGGTGGGCAATAACGAGTCACGTGACTTGTTGCCCCCGGGCGGTGGGCGAGAACGAGTCATGTGACTCGTTGCCCCCGGGTGGTGGGTGATAACGAGTCACGTGACTTGTTGCCCCCGGGTGGTGGGCAATAACGAGTCACGTGACGTCAGCGTTTTATGTCGGGTGAATCACCTGCTCCCAAGACGCACGGGCAATCATGTAACGGGTTTCTTTGCTTGTCTGTTAGCAAAATATCTTACGGATTGGAGTGAAACTCTCAGGAAGTGTCAGTGGATGAACTCGTTACCGTCTGGAGTCGACCTGATTCAAGATGGCCGCCGCAACTTTCCACATTAACCAACAAAAACCATCTCGGTCGTGGTGGTAGCTGAGAGTCATCCGTCACATTCTTGTGCTGAATCGTTGCATCGAGCGGGCGATAAGTCGAACAGTTCGGAGTCGACCGCAGAACTCGGTGCTGAAAAGTTACGAGTATTCACGGATCAAAGAAAGTTGGAGCCGTTTGACCGGATATTAAAAATGAACGATCTAATCTGAGATTAAAGAGAAAAACTGGACTCATCAGCAAACATCGTCACGACGAAGCTTTAAAACGGGTCGTTTCAGCAAAGTGTTCTACGGCTGTTTCAGTTTCTACTCATAAAACAAATAAAATCTAAATTTATTTTGACTGCAGGAAATAAAAAGTTACTCGTTTTGTCTTCAGACGCAGAATCCAGAACATCCGAGTCACAATTTGCAAATTTTAATATAATCTATGAGATTTTAATCTAATAAACGACAGATCTTCGTGATGGAGATCGTTTTATTTTGATCTTTTGGTCAAAATTTGAACTTTAGGAGCTCGAAGTGGCCACGCAATAAAAACATTTAAAGATTAAACCCTGAAAAATCACTCAACACTTAGTCCTAATCTCAGAGCTCAGATTACAGTGCGGGTTGTCAGATTTTATCTCTGATTTAAGAAAAAATGCAGGTTTCGTTTTTTTATTTACAGTTCAGAATCAAAAACTAACAAAGTCCAATTTACACTTGATCTTTTATTTCCATAAAATCTGACTGAAATTAGGATTAAAGAAAGAAAGGTTGTTTTTTTTTTAGTTAAATTAAAATTGAACTTTTCTCTCCTGGTTTGATCAGTTTATGCAGATTGTTTCCTTCTGCTCTGAGAATAATCTAAAGTTTGGAGGATTATGTCTCTGAGATTAAAAGAAGTCTTAGCAGCCGCACTAATCTGTCAGATTAAGAGTCAAATAAAAAAATTCTACAAAAAACATGAAGTTGCTGTTAGTGATGGTCAAACTGTTTACAGAAAACATTTGAACCTCTTTTAAAAACAGAAACGACAAGGTGAATAACATCAGCTAAAAGGTGAATAGCATCAGCTAAAAGGTGAATAACATCAGCTAAAAAGTCTGAATAAACTTCAAACCAAAGGAAATTACAGATTACATCAGATTAAAACTCACAGTTTGCAGGATTGTGTTTCAGATGCTCTGATGATGAAGCTCAATCAAACTGAGTCAAAAGGAAACGAGTGTTTCTGAAGCCTTCGGCTGATTCTTCCTCTTTACCTCAGCGTGAGCCGAAGCTTCCCCTCAGATGTTTCCACCTGTCAGACAGAAGTTTCTGCTTCAGACTCGATGACGACCTCAGATCATCGAACAGACTCCACTTGTTTTTATTTTCCTCCAAATGTTCAGAAATATTAAAAACGATCTGATATCAGTGTTCATGCTCAATAATCCAATAATCCAGGTTTAAAAAAATAAAGTCAGGTCCTCTGGATGGATTCTGTCTTTTCTTATAAGACTGAGTTTGTTGTGGCTCCTCGGACTGAAGAAGTACTTTGGATAAAAGAGGAAATGTTTCTATAAGAAGAATCTGTCCACAGGACCTGACTTTACTTTGTTGGAAATAAAATCTGGATATACTCAGCTGAATAGCTGTGTGACGTCCTGCAGACAGTGAATGCATCACACAGTGAATGCATCACACAGTGAATGCATCATAATGCATAAGACAAGTGAATGCATCATGCAGCGAATGCATAAGACAAGTGAATGCATCATGCTGCAAATGCATGACAAGTGAATGCATCATGCAGCGAATGCATAAGACAAGTGAATGCATCATGCTGCAAATGCATGACAAGTGAATGCATCATGCTGCAAATGCATGACAAGTGAATGCATCATGCAGCGAATGCATAAGACAAGTGAATGCATCATAATGCATAAGACAAGTGAATGCATCATGCTGCAAATGCATGACAAGTGAATGCATCATGCAGCGAATGCATAAGACAAGTGAATGCATCATGCAGTGAATCATCATACAGTTAATGTGTCATACAACACATCATAAAGTGAATGCATCATGCAGCAAGTACATAAGACAAGTAAATGCACCACAGTGAACGCACAATGCAGTGAACACATTATACAGTGAATGCATCATAAAGAGAATGCATCATAATGCATAAGACAAGTGAATGCATCATGCAGTAAATCATCATATAGTGAACACGTCATAAAGTGAATGCATCATGCAACGAATGCATAAGACAAGTGAACGCATCATATACGTGAAATGTATTCACTGGTTAACTGGTCACCATTAACTTCACGTAGACTCTCTCACTGGTACATTCTCATCTTTAAGTCACTTATTGGTCTGTAGCCAAAAGAAAGGTCACACTAGTATTTGGTTGGACCTCCTTTATCTTTGATCACATCATGTATTCTCATTGTTTCTATAAACTTCTACAACGTCACAAGATCTGTTTCATCCAGTGTTGCTTTAATGTTCCACCAACATCTTCCATTGATGACGAGACACTGGTCATGATGGTGCATCACTTCTCCTGCCTCTCTTCTGACCCTGATGCACCATCACTCTGGAACAGGTCTGGACTCATCAGACCACATGACCTTCTTCCATTGCTCCACAGTCCGATCTTTATGCTCTCCAGTAAACTGAAGCCTTTTTCCCAGTTAGCCTCACTGGTTAGTGGTTTTCTTAAGGCTCCACAGCTGTTCAGTCCCAGTCCCTTGAGTTCCTTCACATCGTGTGTGTGGAAATGTTCTTACTGTCTCTATGAACCACAGCCCTGAGTGCTGCTGGTGTTCTTCTTCCATTTGACTTCACCAAATGTTTAAATGATCACGATCGTTCAGGATTTATTTCCGGCCACATTTCTTCCTGGAAGACGATGGGTCCCCACTGTCCTTCCAGTTTTAATAATGCGTTGGACGGTTCTTAACCCAGTTTTAGTTTCTACAATCTCCTGAGATGTTTCCTCTGCTTGACGCCGATGATTCGACTCTTCTCCAACAGACGGACGTCTTCTCCACGACCACCATGAGTCTTTCATCATGTTGTTGGAGAAACGAGAAGCAGCTCATTGCAGCAGTTGGAGTTAAAGAACGTGTTGCAGCTGAAGGATGATCGTCCAACAGGCTCGGACCCGTTTCATCAGTCACACCCAGGTGGAGACTTTATTTTGGCGAGTCAGTGGATCACACGAGTTCCAGGTAAATTTTAATTTGTTTCACTTATTTTCAGAGACTTTTACTTTATAAAGCTACAGTGTTGGCTTTTACTTTGACATGCTGTACCGACTTTTAGAAAGGAAACTTTTATTTTGAAATGCCACGTGTTTTAGATTTTTATTTAGTAATTCTTTATTTAATTAATTTAGGAGATTATTTATTTATTTTGTTTTTGTCAGGGTTTATTTCATGGCCGTTATTCTTTAATATTTGATCTAAAAACTTTTTATTCATTTAGTTTGGACTCAATGGGCTTCCGTACAGAACCTGAGTCCGTCTGTGACGAAGATGACCGAAGAATTGACTCCTCTTCCTCAATTTCCTTCAACAGGAAATACAAACTACATGTAAACAACAACAAATCCTCGTCCACAAAAACAAAAGTGTTTATTTGTTTGTTAAATCTGTACAGCCTTAAATATTCAGATCTGAAGAAGTGCATGATGGGAGTTTCAGGACACGTCCTCCATGTAGTCGGCGCCGTGGCTCTGACTGAGCTGAGAGACGCTCACGTCCTGCGTGGTTTCATCGAACTGCACAACAAACAAACAAACAAACAAACAAAGAGGGTTTGTTTAGCGTGAACAGGTTGGACTGAGCTGAGATCAGCTGATCCGGCGTCACCTTGTCGCTGTTCTCAGGACCCTCGATGGAAACGTCCTCGATCTCCTCGCCGATACTCAGCTCGCCGATAGACAGGTCCGACCGGTGACTGCAACAAACAAACAAACAGATTAAAAGAAAACAAACACGAGTCAAACTCTAAATATCTGCAGTCAAACTGAAATCCTGCTCTTTTTACGGTTAAAATAAACCTGATTCAAGATGGCCGCCATAGCTAGGCACAACCAGCAACAACGGCTGTAATCAGCTAAACTTTGGTGTGGTAGTAGCTGACAGTGATCCCGACAGGACGTCACTACTGGAATCAACTCTGTTAGCAAAATATCCTGAACCAGACGACGGACTTGGATCTCTGAAACGGATCTTTGGAGGTTCTTCTAGAACCCGTTCAGAGCCAAGATGGCCGCCGCAGCTCGTTGGTCTCACCAGCTCGGGCGCACGACTCACCTGTTGAAGTCGTCGTCGTACTCGACGTTGTCGTCTGCAAACAAAAACAAAACAATAAACAATAAACAACAAATAAATAAAGGCTGAAGATCTGAGAGCGGACTCCGACCTAAGTGTGGAGATCCAGTTCTGGCGCTCGGAGCCGCCGGGCCTCGCTCTCTGGAGTTCCACGCTCCTGCAGAACACAAACAGAACCCGTCGGACCCTTCAGAACCCAGACTGACGGAAAAGTCCAGAACGTCTCGTTCTGCGGACACGGGAGGAACAAGATGGAACAAGATGGAGCGTTTTCTGACGACCGTTGTTTGGATTTATTAACCCTCCTGCTGCCCTTGGGTCAAGACGACCCCCGAGGCCTAAAGAACATTTAGAGAACATCAGGAAACGTTCTCCAAATGTTCTCGTGTTTGAACGTCAGGAAACTTTTGTCACGATGTGATGAGGAACGTTTAGGGAACGTTACATGAACATTGTTTGAAGGTTACGAGTTCTGAGACCTTTAGAACATCGTCTAAAATGACCCTGCGTAACCTTCAGGGAACCTTCAGAACCTTCAGAGAACCTTCAGAGAACCT
>NC_056509.1:47384073-47402804 GCF_014905685.2 Nematolebias whitei
CTTCAGGGAACCTTCAGAACCTTCAGGGAACCTTCAGAACCTTCAGAACCTTCAGAGATTGTTCAGTATTGTTCTCTAAGGGACAACATTAGAACGTGTTACGGTCCGGTTGTTTAAATGTTAAACTATGAAACCTTCAGAAAAAAACGTTCCCAAGAATCCTTTAACGAACTTTTAGGGAACACTCAGGAGAACACTAATGTTCTCATGTTCATCAGAAAACGTTTTTTGAATCCTTAGAGAACGTTCCCAGAAGGCTGCCTAAATGTTGGTTTCAACCTCCACATTGTGACCTTCAGGGAACCTTCAGGGAACATTCAGACTTGTTCTCAGGAGGTAACCTGGACCCTTTAGAACGTGTTGAGGTCCAGTTGAATCCATGAGTCCGTCTGTGTGACCTTCAGAACAAAACGTTCCCAGAAGGTTCTCTAAAGGTTAGCTGTCTTCACAACATGACCAAGGGAACCTTTTAGAAACGTTCTCTAAAACCTACGCCATGTGTAACCTTCAAAGAACGTTCTGCAGTTCAGGTTCTTGTAATCTTCAGAAAGTCTTTGAAGTGGCGCCTCAATGATTAAAAACAGTCTCCTTTAAAGAACACTGAGAACCTTCAGGGAACCTTCTCTAAATGTTCCCAAGTTGAACCGTCAGGAAACGCTTGTCATATACGGACCTTCAGGGAACCTTTAAAAGTTCCCTTTAGGGAACGGTTCTGAAGGTTCTCTGAAAGTTTGTTACCTTAAAGGGATGCTCAGGGAACATTCTCCGAAGGTTCCGGTTCGTTTTGGCTCTGCAGGGTTCTAAAGGGTTCTTGGCGAGCCTGAACCCTCCTGCTGCCCTCGGGTCAGAACGACCGCAGTACCTCGGGCCTCGGAGGTCCGTTCGACCCCGGGGCAGCAGGAGGGCGAGACCTTGAGTTTGATTTGGTCCAAACTGAAACGACAATCTGTTCTGATGGTTTGAAAGTCCAGCTGTTGGGCCTTAAAGTTCTGACCGGTCCAACTGGGTTCTGCAGCTCGGTCTGGAATGTTTTGTCCAGACCGAGCTGCAGAACCTTTAAACATGTTTCTAAAGAACGTAAGAGGAACAGAAGCGACGGACCGGTTCTGCTGCGGCTCGGCTCAGATGCGCTGCTTCCTCCGGGCCTTGGACCTTCAGACAGGAACCCGACTGGACTCCCACCGGACCCGGACCTCTCCGCCTTCCTGTGGACCAGAACACGTTCTTCACCGCTCCGTTTAAAATCTGCAGGAACGTTTTACAGCTGAACAAAGAGCCGGACCAGAACCTGAAGGGTCCGGTTCAAACCTTCAGAACCACAGACCGGTCCTGGATCTCGACTGAAGGCGAGACGTCAGAACTTGGAGCTAAAGTTCGTTTAAAAAAAAAAGTTTTATTTTCATTAAAGTCTGAGCCGGGACATCTGGAAGTTCCACCGCCTCCGAGAATAAACTGAACTTTTAATATTTTACAACTTTAATCAAACGTTTGATCTTATGTTAAAGATGGAACCCAAACAAACCTGCAGAGGTCCAGACCGGTACAGAGTCTGGTCCAGACTCTGGTCCAGACTCTGGACTTCCTTCATTCTGTGAACGTTTATGATGCGTTCACTGTCGTCCATTTTCCTTCCATATATTTTTCAGCTCAGTTCTCGTCTCACAGTTTTCAACAAATCATGAATCAAAACGTTCGGCTCTTTCAGATCAATCCTGCTGTCACTTTTGGTTTTGGTGCAACTTTAGCTGTTTGAAATATTTAGCCTTTTCTGCCATTTTTCTCTCATAGAAACTGAACTGAGCTCATTTTAATCCTTCAGCTCTTTAGCTCTGTTTACAACCTTTTACTGCTTCTTTCACATTCTGTTCTGCTTCAGCTTCTTTCAGCTTCCTGCTGCTAATTTAAACTTGTTTTCAGCTACTTTCAGCTGTTTTGTGCTTCTTTCAGATTCTTTCTTCCAACTACAACATTTTTGTGCTTCTTCTAACTTCTTTCTGCTCCTTTCAGATTATTTCTGCTTGTTTCAGTTATTTCAGCTAATATTCGGCTGTTTTATGCTTTTTTTTTTAGCTCTTTCAGTTAATTCCACTTTTTTTTTAGCTAATTTCAGCTCCTTCCACTTCCTTCTGGTAGTTTAAGCTTCTTTCTGCCTTTTCAGTCTTTTTTTTAGCTGATTTCCTAATTGCTGTGCTCATTTCTGCTGATTTAAACCGAATTCAGTAAATATGTGTTCTTTCTGCTTTCTTCTGCTGATTGAGGCTTGTCCTTCCATTTCAGCTAACTTCAGCTGTTTTTAGCTAACTTCAGCTGTTTTTAGCTAACTTCAGCTGTTTTTCTGCAATAAGCGTTCACGCTGCATTTTCACAGGAAGTGCAGTTTCTCTAGTTTTGACTCATTTCCTGTCGATCTTATAAAAGACATCAAATTAATTCTTTATTTATTGTCGCTGCTCTGAATGAACGTATTTTTATCAAATGAGAGAAAAAGTTTTGGTCTCGGTCTGAAGCTAAAACGCTGCTTCAACAAACAAACAAACAAACAAACAAACAAACAAACAAACTTTTGTTTGTTTGTTTGTTTGTTTGTTTGTTAAATCCTCATTTTATAATTTATTGTCACGTCAACGATCAAACAGAATCCACGATGTGATGAAGAACAGTTTGAACAGAACCTGAACAGAACACGTCTGAACGGGTCGACGTTTACATGAAGTCTGACCAGAACCTCACAGGTTCTGATGGGGGGGGGGGGGTGTCCACGAGGAGCTCACCTGAGGGCCGGACCAGAAACTGCATCGTCTCGCTCCGAGTCTCCAGCCAGGACCGACAGACTGAGGAGGAGGAGCAGGAAGAAGAACAGGAGGAGCAGGAGGAGGAGCAGGAGGAGCAGGAGGACAAGGAGCAGGAGGAGCAGGAGGACAAGGAGCAGGAGGAGAAGGAGGACAAGAAGCAGGAGGATGAGGAGCAGGAGGACAAGGAGCAGGAGGAGGAGGAGCAGGAGGACAAGAAGCAGGAGGACAAGGAGCAGGAGGAGGAGAAGGAGGAGGAGGAACAGGAGGAGGAGGAGCAGGAGGAGCAGGAGGAGGAGGAACAGGAGGACAAGGAGCAGGAGGATGAGGAGCAGGAGGATGAGGAGCAGGAGGACAAGGAGGATGAGGAGGACAAGGAGCAGGAGGATGAGGAGCAGGAAGATGAGGAAACAGAGGCAGTGAGGACAAACTCGGTCCAAACTCGTGCACAGTCGTGCTACAACATGCAGACTGCTCACAGGTCCGATCCAGAACCGTTCTCTTCATGCAGAACTTTCATGCAGCCGACCGTGAAGCGTGACCCGACCCGGTTCTGGACGACCCTGAAGGGGCCAGCCCCTGAACGCATCGCACAGACGATGAGCACAGCTTCAACTGGGACCAGAGTCTCTGGTGGACCTCCGTGTTTGGAGACACGTCCCCTGGCTCTGGTGGTTCTGGTGAAAATAGAACCGAACCGTTTGGACTCAGCGGCCATTGTTCCACCTGGAGGACAAAGAGAAGCTGGAGGCACGGCGGCGGCAGCAGCATGCAGTGGGACGGTCCACGTCACGAGGACATCTGAAGACAGGAAGTTAACGCTCGGACACAAACAGGTCTTCAAATGGACACTGTCCCTCAGTGTCCAGAGTGCTGTGAGAAGGAAACCCAGAACCTCTGACCCGGGTCAGACGGATCAAAGACGACACCGTCTGGGAACCTCTCACTGTAAACCCTGCACCGTCGTGTGGCGCCGTCTTCAGCGTGGTCTGGTTCTGACTGGACCGACGAGCTAAAGACTCGTACCGGACCGACGAGCTAAAGACTCGTACCGGACCGACGAGCTAAAGACTCGTACCGGACCGACGAGCTAAAGACTCGTCGTCTTCAAACAGCTCAAAACGCACGGAGACAAATCAGAAGCAGCCCCACAAGATCCAGCTTTACACACGTGCACGTTTCAACATGCACAAGGAGTATGTTCAAATACACGTGCACAAATCACCTGCTGTGGTCGGACCAACTTGCCTGTGAACGTGACTATTAAGGTTCGCTAATGCAACGCTGCGTTCAAGGCCGGTGAGAAGCTGGGACGTCAGAGCGTCGTGTCCGCAGCTCATAATCCAGAGATTAAAACTCGTTACTGGATTAAAAAGGTTTGTTTTTTGTACCGTACGGTTAAAATAATGTAAAATAAGGAGGCTGGATAAATCTACCAGAACCAGAAAAACAGATTTTCCCACAAGAAGAAGAATTTGTCCATTTCTGCTCTGGTTCAGTCGTCTCGTCCAAAACGTAACTTTTGAAAACGGTTCCGAGTCCGTGGGACGAGTTTTACAACGATTTGATCTCCGTACGAAGGTTTCTGAAGAGCTCCTCCCACAGGGAGCAGGTTCTGGACTCGTGCACAGAACCTGCCTTCAGGTGCACCCCGAAGGACTCGGACCGGTCCCGGTCCTGATGAACCGGGACTCGGATCTGTCCGAGCCTCTCAGCCAATCAGAGACGAGACGCCCGGCTCGTCTGATTGGACGGAGCATGCGGACTCACTCGCTGAGACTCCTGCCTCGTCTGATCGGTCCAGACGGACGGTCCTCCCTCTGAGGGACAGCGCTGCAAGGTCAAAGGACAAAGAAAGGACACGGACATGAGACCAGGGGGACAGTATGGAGACACTCCGGGGACAGTGAAAGACAAAGTGTGAGGACGGCGAGGAAAACTAAACCCAATTCTTCTCAAATGATCAGAAACTGTTCCTGTCCGGACCGACCCGATGACGGGACTTTTATTTTGACGGCGGTTTCCTGTGATACTCACTGCTGCTGTCCTTCTGTCCTCTCTGAGGACGCCTCGTCTCCGACCAGAGGGCTTCGACTTCAGAGGCAGCAGAGACAGGAGAGACACAGGTTCAGGCCCGCTGCTGGTTCTGGACCAGTTCTGGACCGGTTCTGGTCGGTCCATGAAACGGGAACAGCGATGTTCAACGGGAACTTTCTGCGTTTTGGTTTCAGGAAGTTTGAAATAAATTAAGAAAATAAAACAGAACGTTTTATTAAAATTTAAAATTATATTTGGAAATTTTTATTTATTTTTATTTTTTTCACCTTTTGAAATAATTTTATTTTTTAATTTATTGTTAATTTTAGCACTTTTTTTCTTTTGGAGACGTTTAATTATTTTTTGTTTCTTATTTGTAAAGTTTTGCACATTTTATTTTTTATCAATTAAAAATAATATTTATTTATTTTAACAATAATCGTATTTTATTTATTTATAATTTGATATTTTCTCTTTGAACATCTAAATAAATTTGTTTTGTGTGGAAACTTATTTTAACTGTTTTATAAACATTTTTTCTACTTTATTTTCCGTCATTATTTTATTTTATTAACAATAAAAAGTGAATTTATCGCTAATAAAATAAAATCTAATCATTTTTATAAAACTTTAAATTTATTTTCTTCAGATTTAGATTCTGATGCAGAAAATTAAAATCTTGAGTTTCATCCCGGACAGCACGGGTTCCTGCAGCGGGTCCAGAACCTTCTGTTCAGAACCTCAGACCTGGACCGGGTCCTGTTCAGAACCTCAGACCTGGACCAGGTCCTGTTCAGAACCTCAGATCTGGACATCTGGACCGGGTCCTGTTCAGAACCTCAGATCTGGACTGGGTCCTGTTCAGAACCTCAGACCTGGACCAGGTCCGGTGACCTTCTAAGGTCCAGGAACATCAGCTCTGAGCCTCGCGGTCGCTCACCAGCCGTACGTCTTCTGGGGTTTGGGCAGCGGGTCGTCGAAGAACGAGTCTCCTTCATCCTGGTCTCCCTGCTCCTCCTCCTCCTCCTCCTCCTCCTTCCTCACCCCTGCAGAGGAGGAGGTTTGCTGCTGAAGGTCTCCTTCCCCCGGAGAGGACGAACGCTCCGGGTCCTGAGGAGAACCACAGTTCAGGTGAGACAAACGGATTCAGGTGGTCCTGAAGCTGATGAAGAGCTGATGAAGAGGAGAAGCAGCCGAAGCTTTTTATAATTTGCTGAACTGTAAAACTTTCAGCTGTGAACATGAGCTGAAAGCTGCTGTGGAACCAACCGGGTCACGTGTTTGAAACAAATCTGGGCTTTTTGTTTTTCACATCGTTCCAATTAGCTTCGACTCATTTGACCCTTCAGAGCCACCGTAGATCAAAGATTAGGAGCTAAAAGCTGAACCTGTTTGTTCCACAGCTGAAGTCATTCTGAGACGGACCGGACGGGTTCTGACTGAACGACACAGACTGGACTCATGCAGGAGGAAAGGTTCTGTGCTCTAAAAACGACAAACGAGGCGACGGCGAACGCGTCTGACGGACAGATCAACTCCGGTGCTTTTATTGTGACAGGAAGTGTCTGGGTCTGCTGCTCGTCTCGTTACCTTGACGACCGTCTGGCTCCTCTGGACTCTGTACCTGGGGATCTGTGCACAACACGAAGAGCAGCCGTCAGAGCCACGAACCGGACCTCCATCAGAAACACGCAGGAGGTTCTGCTCTCATGCATGAAAAGTTAACAGGAGCATCAACTACGGGTTTGTTTTCAGTTTTTACACAATCTCTTTATTTTGAAATATTTTCAGTTTCGGTGTTTCCAGTTCTGCATTTCAAGCTGCAACACATTCCAGAAGGAACTGGGTTAGGGACAGGAAGTACCTGGTTTCCCCACAGCTCCAACTAATCCTGGAGTACCTCAAAGTGGTGTACTTGGACCACTCCTCTTTCTTATTTCATGCTTTATTTTGGTTAAACCATCTCCTACCACGGTGCCAAACTTTGACTGTATGCTGATGATACTCTGATCTTTGTCCGAATCGGTTCAGCCCAGCCCCCCACCACCCCCTCTGTCCCTGATCCCCCAGGAGCAGGAAACCAAAGCCTGGAACTGAGCTTTGGGTTGTTGCTCCTAAAACTCTGCTCAGAAACGTTGGAGGTCTCTTTCTGGATACAGATGGGTTCTCTAGCTGCCATCCTCTGGGGTTCGCAACCTGGATCAGGGTTCTGTGATGGACTGGACTTGAATCACCACCAGAACCCTCTCAGGTGACATCTAATGCTCTGATGAGACAAAAATAAACTCCAAGAACACGGTATCCAGTGTTTGGCACGGTGGTGGTTGTATCATGTTCTGGGGCTGGCTGCTCAAAAAAGACAAGTCCAAAAGCCCGGTTCTGATGGCAGCATTAATGCAGAAAAGTCCAGAAGATTTTACAGAAACATCTGCTGCCTTCAAGGACCACACCATTTTATGGGACATTTCAGCACTTTTCACCAAGACAAAAAGTGTCCCCAATGGAGGACGAGGACAACGTGTCCTGCTGGACAGAGTAACACCTGAACGTCTTCATCACCTGGTTTCCTCTTGGTCAGAACCTCGTTAGGTGTTGGGGGAGAAGCAGAAACTGTCCCTGGAGTTTAAATCTCCGTCGTGTCTGAAACCTTCGTGTGTTTTTAGGATTGAACAGAAGAATTCCTTCATCCTGCAGCGCCGCCGTTCCAGCACGGACAACGAGTTTCAGCTGTTTTATAAAATGAAAAGTCTCGAAGGAAGAACCGGTTGAAAGCAGAACGGACCTTACTGACCGGAGGAGAGGCGGCTCGATCCTCAGCCCGGCTCTGAGGTCGACTCGTGTTCGAGTCCGGAACGACCTGAAAGCAGGATCAGAAACTTTAAAACTTTAAAACTTTAAAACATTAAAACGTTTGAACAAACACATCGATCGCTCCGGGAGCTGAACGGGATTAAATAATTTGATCTAATCTGAGCGTCAGAACAAACGTTTTAAAACGCCACCGGCTCAAATTAAAGATATTTATCGTTATTAAAGAAGTTCGTGTTTTTATTTTGCTCCCAAATTATTTAAAAGTGAAACATTAAAAGATTTTCTGGTTTTTGTGACTTTGTTCAAATTATGTGGGAATAAATGACACAACTTTTATTTTGTTAATCTGAGCAGGATTTGTTTGACACGGCGGACATGAAGCTAAATTTAAATGATTATTAAAACGTGAATTATAATTAAATGATTAATTATTAAAGTGGAGAACATGGAGCTCATCAGAACGTTTGAAACCCGGGTCAGGACCCGAGACTCACCACGCTCCTGCACTGACAGAACAGACGTCTGTACGAGTCCAGGAAGAACTGGAAGTCGATCCCTGCAAACAATCAGAACCAAGAGTCCGGTCAGTCCCGGGTCAGAACTCCTTGGATCAGACTGCAGGTTCTAAGAAGAATGAACCGGGCTCACTGTCGGAGGAGGTTCTGTCTGCAGCTCGGAGCTCATCGCACGTGAATCTCTCCAACATGTTCCTGTGAAAACCCAAACAGCAGAAAAACCTGCGGTCGGTTCTGGTTCTGGGACGACTGGACGAACCCAGATCCAGACTTCCTGTTCATGATTAAAACTCTTATTTGTTAAAAAAGTTCTGGACTCGTTAACATGACGGACCAAAACAAGCTTCAAAACTTTAAAACGGACCGGACCTTTGGATCCTTCAGAACCACGAAACATTTTCAGAACTGAACGTTTTGAACAAGAACAACAAACTCAGTGCAGCTGAAGGAGAAACGGGTCGGACCTGTTCAGACCCGGCAGCAGGTCCGAGAACACAGACTTCAGATCTTCTCCACGGACCGAGCCGCTCCCATCCTGCAGACCCAACAGAACCAGCCGTAAGAAGGTCACCTGTGATTGGCTGCAGAGCGATGACATCACAGCCCTGGACTCACCTGGTCGTAAAGATCAAAGGTCCTGCGGGCGAGAGCGACGTCTGGAGTCTGGAGGAGCTCCTGAGACAGAAGAAGAAGACGATGAAGCACGATCTGAGAAGAACAGCTGAAGGCTGAGAAGAACAGCTAAAGTCTGAAGGAGAAGAACAGCTAAAGTCTGAAGGAGAAGAACAGCTAATGATGAAAATAAGACGAGTTTCTTCAAACGACGACTGAAACGAATCCTGTTGGACAGAAACAGAAAACTGAGTCCCTTCAGGACCAGGAAACCCCTCAGGACCAGGTTACTCATCATGATTAGGACCAAAAGATTAATCAGGAACTGCACGAGGAACTCAAGGATCCAGGGACTTCATCAACAGAACCTGGGACACAGACGTCAGCAGGACACCCTAAGCCCCGCCCCCTTTATCTGTCAACACCCAGTGACCCAAATCCTAAGAACTAGGTCGACCTGGATCAGTCCAAACACACAACTTGAGGAACTCCTGCAGACCGATCCGAGCTCAGATCTGACCCGTCGGGTCTGAAATTATTTGGGGGTCCAGAGGGAACCTTTAAACATCTGAAACCACGAAGAACTGCTGATCTGGATCCCTTTAAGAGACTCCAACCAGAACCTAAATAACCAGCTGGACAGGGCGTTTGTGTTTACATGCTAGAACCGGTCCTTCTCTCACCGTCCGGTCGTTTCCAGCTCCGCCTCCAGCTCCGCCTCCCTGCCGACACACAGAACACAAACCATCAGCCTCGGTCGGACCGGCTGCAGAACTGAGCGGGACCGTCTCACCTCGGTGGGGACATCCGGTTTGTCTCCGCGCCGTCCTCTCCGGACCAGCTCCAGCAGCAGCGGGGACGTTTTATTCAGATCCGAGTCAGACAGACCCAGGTCCCTGCAGACCAGGTCCCGGCTGTCCAGACCGTTCAGCTGCTCACAGAAAACACATCGGCTGATTTAAAAACTCATTTTATCTTTTTTGTTTGTTCCTGAGCTTCAGAGCTCGAGTCAAACACAAGTTTATAAACAGGAAGTGGCAGAAATCAGACAGGAAGTACAAACTGACGCAAAGATTCACTCAGTTTTACTCAGAATCAACAATTTAAAAAGTCTAAACAGATCTACAGATAAAATATTCTATCATCTTTAACAAATATTAAAAGTAGAGCCCCACTGATATGTCGGCCGGGCTGGTATATCTGGGGGGGGGGGGGCAATATTTCAGGTTGATGTGTGTTTGGGGACGTATCGGTGATAATTGTCCCATTATCAGCCGATATGATGGTCGCTCTAATTTTTACATCACTTTTATAACAAAAATCATCCCAAAACCTAATAAGTCACTTCACTTTGATAAAAAGGTGACTACAGGAACATGAACTAAGAAAACAGAAACGTCTGTTTACCTTTGAAACTTCAACAAACATGTAAACAACAACAACCTGATAAACTGGTTTGATGTCACCAGTTTCATCTTAATCACAGATTTTATCCAAACAACAGTTTCTGTTAACAACGAGCTCTTTAACGGGCCTGCAGGTCAGAAACACCATGTTCACAAACAGCCGGCTCTTCAAAAGGAACAGATTCAAAAGACCCGGCTCTCTTCAACGAGACGTAAATCTCAGGGTTACTGAAGAGGAGCTGGGTTAAAAACTACCAGACGAACAAAAATCAGCTGCTTTCTGTGCGTGATGTCACTTGACGGCTTCAGATTCTGAGCGTTTCTGTTCATCTGAAGCTCCGAGGAGAAACTTTCCACCACACGAGTTACGTCAGCGTGAGGTTTAAGGAGCTCAGAGCCGTCAAGTCCGTTTGTTGTTGTCGGGACGTTTTAAAGTCTTTGTCAAACAGAACCGGAGCGCGGACCCGTTCGGGTCGGGTTTTTTCTGTGCTGCTCACCAGGTTGATCTCGGGTTGGAACACGGCGAGGCTGAAGTCCAGGTTGAAGACCTGCAGGAAGTCTACGATCAGGCTGGCCACCAGGCGACCTGCGGGGATAAAACACGGATCAGAACCAGACAGAGACGGCTCCAACACTTCGGTTTAATGACGGATTCGGTCCAAATGCAGACAAGTTGCAGCAACACTCCTGCAGCTCTTCTCCTCACAGCAGCTACTTTTAAACTTTTCTCTTTGTAGCTGTTTGGGTCTGGAGCAGCTCCCAAAACACTGAGCAGAACAGGATTTAAAGAAGACCCTGAACCCAGAACCAGAGGTCTGATGGTGCGGCAGCACCACCCTGTGGTCACAACCACAAACTACAACAACAAACTCCAGAGAAACACAGACAGAAGATGAGCAGACACATAAAGCTGATGTTCAGAGGAGGAAAACACCAGGAGATGAAACTCGTTTGGATCCAAGAAAAACTGACCGTCTTGAGTGTTCAGGCATTTCTTCAGGTTTTCGTTGACGAGTGGAGTTTTGTTCTGGGGACAGAAAAGACAAACGTTGATGACGAATCAAACTGTGAAGAAAAGTCAGGATGAAGCTTCACCTCCAGCCTGTCCTGGTCCTCCATGGCCAGGAACACGGCTGCCCTCATCTCTGCCTGCACGAAAAACATTTACACACAAATTATAAATGTGATCATTCACACAGAGATGTTAGTTCTAATCTAAAGTTGCAAAAAGCCTCAGCTGATCTACAGCAAACATGTTTCAAGCAAATGTTCAAAGTGTTTCTGCTTCAAAACAAGATTTTTGTCTGAGAGAAATTAAACATTTTCAGTTATTTTTACTTGATATGAAACAAACAAACAAAAAAAGCTGAAACGCTAAATCAGCTTTAAGCTTTTACTGCTGCACAAACAGAGCTGGACACCGAAGGTGACTCAGCACTCGGTCACTAACCAGCCAGCAACAACCAGGAGCTAACTAACTAGTTCAGAGTTCAGCCACTGCACGTCACAGACAGATTAGCATTAGCCGTTAGCATCGTGACGCTAACGGTCCTCGGACCTTCAGCTTGTTCAGGACTCCGCTGGTCTCCAGGTTCTGGATCAGCAGGTCCCTCAGCTCCGTGTCGTCCTCAGCAGCCGACATGATCACCCGCTGTCCAGCACAACTGTGGCACAAGAACTGAGAAGAACCACAACAAACGGACCGGAAACAACCCGGAAGTGACGTCAGCAGCTGCTGCCGGGCTGGGGCGACACCGCCACCTAGTGGTAGCCACCAGTTCAGATTTACAGCTTTTAACAAGTTTTAACTTTGTTTCATTTTTACGTTAAAACCTTGAAAAATGCAAAGTATGAGAGCTTTTTAAAAACAAAAAATATGAAAACTGTGTTTGTGTCAGCTGACAGATTTACTGTTTAACAATAAAAACAAGTCAGACCTGTTCCTGTGTTTCAGACTGAATGTGCAGTTTCACAGGTTTCATTCATTAATGAACGTTTTTATGTTTATTTACACGCTTGGCCAAAAATCTAAAAGTATAAAAAAGAAAAAAGTACAAACTACTGAGAGATTAGACATAAAATTTATTATTTAGCTCATAAACTCTTTAACATCCACAGTTTGACAAGCTGACCAAGAACATGAACTCCAAAAATAACATTTACACGCATAAAACCCACATCTGGAGGTTTCTCATGGTCCACATCTGGCCCTGAGTCAGGGGAGGGGGTGCAGTTGAACAGAGTTTACACAGAACTGGGCCCATGGTGACCCGGGTTCTGATGAACCTCGTCTGGTCCAACTCCTGTCGCTGTAAAGAAACTAAAGAGGAGCTAAAACTGATTCTTCTTATTCTGAATCAAACGCTTGTTTTGTACCTAAACTCTTCTCCAGGGGTGTCACCAGGAGAGGGCTCAGGGGGGCAGTGCCCCCCCCCCCCCCCCAATGTCCCTCTTTAGTTTGTTTCTTCATCACGTTGTTCAATCATCATTTTTATCCATCAAACGATCAATAGATTTAACAAAGATACAACAGGTTTTGTGTTTCTGTTCCCCCAAAAACTAAATACATTATTTTTATTTATGTCATCACACACACACACACACACACTTCTGTGTGTGTGTTCAATAAAAATAAACACAAATGCTTTCAACATCATCCAATCAGACTTGCTCCGTCTCAAACTTGTCCTAACGCAGATAAAACCAAAGGGATGCTTTGTTCAAACAGGAAGTTGGTCCCAGCAGTTCTTCCTCTGATTTTATCCTCAAATGGTGTCCCCATTGAGTTTGTTGATTCCTATAAATATTTGTGTATCTTGGTCGACTCACATCTCTCTTTTAAGCTCCATGTGTTAAACCTAGTAAAGAAACTGAAAGTTAAACTGGGTTTCTTTTTCAGAAACAGATCCTGTCTAACTCTGAACCCTGAGGAACGCCTTGTATCTGTGACTTTCCTTCCCTCCATTGATTACGGTGACATTATTTACATGAACGCTCCTACAAGAACCTGCAGATGTTGGATGCTGCAGATGTTGGATGCTGCAGATGTTGGATGCTGTCTATCATGGTGCACTAAGATTCATAACTGGCTGTAACTACCGTACCCACCACTGCACCCAGTATTCACTGGTTAACTGGTCACCATTAACTTCACACAGACTCTCCCACTGGTACATTTTCATCTTTAAATCACTTCTTGGTCTGCTGCCTTCATACATCTCCTCCTACATGTCTCTGTGTGAGTGCAGCTACAGCGTGCGCTCTCAGGACATCATTACCTGCAGTGTTCCCTCAGTGAGGACTGAACTAGACAAAAGGACCTTCTCCTACTCCGCTCCTGTTTCCTGGAATATCTTGTAAAAAGATCTGAAGCTCTCGACCTTTGACCTCTCTAAGTGGCTTCAAACATCTGTTCAGTTCCTGGAAGAACCAACGCAGACGTGTTCCTGTTTGTAGTTTTCGACACCACCTTGCAATGTAGCGGTTATTGCTTCATTTCTTAAATATAATTTTCTTCATGTTTTCCAGTTTGTATGTTTCTTGTATGATCGTCCACTGTCGTCGTCGCTCGTTGTTAGATCAGGTCTCTCTTGTGAGGCTCAGTGAGACCAGCCCGTAGAAATAAAGGTTGAATGAAACAACACTTTTGGTTCTGGTGCCACCCCAGGACGCTCTGTGGCCCCCACATGCCCCCCACATTAAAGCATCTCTGGTGGGGGCCCCTGGTACAGCTGCTTCTTACATGACTGTATTTTGTTGGCCATAAATAAATAAACAAATAAGTAAACAAACAAATAAATAAATAAATAAATAAATAAATAAATAAACAAATAAACAAGGCGGCTGGATGTTTATTATGGGATCATCTAAGGAGGAGAGGAGCAGCAGATGGAGGAGAGAGTGAAAAAGGAGAGAGGAGGGGGGGCAGACTGAGGAGGAGGAGCAGGAAGGACTGGGCAGACTCCAGCAGACCCCCTCCCGGTGGATCCGGATCCTCAGCCGCTCCGTCCGGAGGCGCCATGGCCGACGATCGCGCTCCGTCCACGGCCTGCACCGGCTCCAGCCTCCTGCAGCCGGTCAGCGACCTCACCAAGCTGCCGCTGGACCAGGTACGACCAGGACCCGGACCAGGCCGGGCCCGAGCCGCGGAGCCCCGCATCGGGTCCGTCCGGGTCTCTGAGGCGCGTTTTGCAACAAAAGATGCAGAAGGAGGGCGGGGTGGGGGGGCAGGCTGTCCTGCAGGACCTGGGCCTCGGATCCGGTCCAGCTGCGGGACGCGTTGTCTGTAAACACGATCCGTGCGGGACAGACAGCCGGAACCGAGGCAGGGTTCTGGACCAGAACCGAGACCCAAACATCCCGTGGTCAGGATGAGGAGGAGGATGAAGAGGAGTCTGATCATCATTATTATATTATCAATAATCATTAATAATCATTCCATCATAAACCATCACAAATCATCAATAATTATTATAAATCACATCAGAATCCACAAACATCCTGTTTACTAAACCTGAGAAACAGATTTATATATTTATACACACAGTACACATATTTATACACACAGTACACATACACAGAATATAAATACTGGTTTTAGCTTGTGCTTTAGCTGATTTTAGCTTGTGTCCTGCTGGTTTTAGCTTGTGCTTTAGCTGATTTTAGCTTGTGTCCTGCTGGTTTTAGCTTGTGTTTAGCTGATTTTAGCTTGTGTCCTGCTGGTTTTAGCTTGTGTTTAGCTGATTTTAGATTGTGTCCTGCTGGTTTTAGCTTGTGCTTTAGCTGATTTTAGCCTTACTCTGTTGATTTTAGCTTTGCT
Source organism: Nematolebias whitei (assembly GCF_014905685.2). NCBI lineage: Eukaryota > Metazoa > Chordata > Actinopteri > Cyprinodontiformes > Rivulidae > Nematolebias > Nematolebias whitei. The sequence continues at coordinate 47,399,062 of NC_056509.1, forward strand.
AATTTTAGCTCACATTCTGTGTTCAGCTGATTTTAGCTTGTGTTTTAGCTGATTTTAGCTTGTGTTTAGCTGATTTTAGCCTAACGCTGTTGATTTTAGCTTTGCTAATTTTATCTCACGTTCTGCTAGTTATAGCTTGTGTTCAGCTGATTTTAGCTTGTGTTTTAGCTGATTTTAGCTTGTGTTTAGCTGGTTTTATCTTGTGTCCTGCTGTTTTAGCTTGTGTCCTGCTGTTTTAGCTTGTGTTTAGCTGGTTTTAGCTTGTGTTTAGCTGATTTTAGCCTAACTCTGTTGATTTTAGCTTAGCTAATTTTAGCTCATGTTCTGCTGGTTATAGCTTGTGTTCAGCTGATTTTAGCTTGTGTTTTAGTTGATTTTAGCTTGTGTCCTGCTGGTTTTAGCTTGTGTTTAGCTGATTTTAGCTTGTGTTTTAGTTGATTTTAGCTTGTGTCCTGCTGGTTTTAGCTCACGTTCAGCTTGTTTTAGCTTCATATTCACAGTGTGAAGTTTCTACAAAGGAAGTTTCTGTGATAAAATTTCTTCTTGAAAAAAGAAACAAAAGCTCAAATCATTTATTTCTTTAGCTGATTTTTACGAGCTGAAACCCAACTGTAACTAAGCAGAAACGTTTCGGCCACATCTCCAGTCCGACTCGGTGCAGCCGACAGAAAGAGTCCCAGCAGCTGAGAAAACCTCGTGGTCTCAGACCTGTTCCGGTCTCAGTCCAGCTGTGTTCGGACCAGAAGGTCCAGATTGTTGCTCAGCGTGGACCCTCAGCAGGACCCGATCCAGCTCCGTCAGAACTGAACCGGTTTTGGTTCTGAACCCAGTCAGACCCTGCTGGTCCTGCCTGGTGGATCTGAACCCAACAGAACGTTTATTAATTCCACACGTAGAACCAACAAATCATTGCAGAACTCCGATTTATTTATATTTGTTCTGTTTCCCTTTTGTTGGTTTTTCAGGGAACCTTTAGTGAACTTTTAGGAATGTTCCCTAAACATTCACGATGTGTTCTTCAGGGAGAGTTCTCTAAAGGTTAAAGGATCTGGAACATTCAGAGAAGGTTGTAGAAATGTACAACATTCAGAGGAACTTTGGAGAACATTCCCAGAAGATTTTTAGAGAACGTTCCCTGAATGTTCTTTAAAGGTTACAAGACCTGAAACCGTTAGAACAGTTCTACAGAAAAACAACAAAGTCCATGCTCAATAATCCAGGTATACAATCCATCATTTTTCAGTCAGGTCATCTGGACAATTTCTTTTTTTTTTGTTGTGCTGAAACGTTTCGTCTTCCATCCAGAAGGCTTCATCAGTCAAGGAAACACACAACAGAACTGAATCTTCTCCCAACATCTTACTACAAACTGGAACAAACCAGTTCTGCTTGTGATAAGATGGTCTCTTTGGTACGCCCCCTCCTCCATTGCCTTAGTTCTACAGACTGTTGTGCAGTGTGACCTTCAAAGAACATGTAGGGAACGTTCCCCGAAAGTTCCCTCAAAGTGTATCTCAACTTTCACATTGTGATCATCAAGGAGCCTTTAGGGAACAAATCCCAAAGGTTCTCTGAAAGTTGTTACAAACTTCGTAACCTTTAGGGAACGTTTGGTACACATTTCTTTAAAGTTCTCTTGTATATCTGTCAGAACACAATTATGGAACGTTCCCTTCCATTAATTCCAGCATTCATGTTGTGACCTTCAGGGAACATTCACGGAATGCTTGTGGATTGTTCTCCAAGGGTTAAAGGATTCAGGACCTTTAGGGCAACGTTGTAATTGTTCATTTGAGTAACCTTCAGAGGAAACCGTTCCCAAAAAGTTCTCTAAAGTTTAGTTGTCACTGTCCAAACGTGACCAGGGCAACTTTTTGGGAACATTCTCTAAATGTCACAAGCTCTGTAGCCTTCAGAGAACGTACACGTTAGGGTCTTGTAACCTTCAGAAAACCTTTGAGAATGTTCCCTAAAGAACAGTTAATTGTTCTCTTAAGAACACTTGGTGAAAATTCAGGCAACGTTCTCTAAATGTTCCGTTATGTACCCTTCTGAAAAGTTTCTGACACTTTCAAGATGTGTCCAAGGAACCTTTAGGGAACATTACTTGAACATTCTCTAAAAGTTACACAGTTTGTCCCTTAGAACCTGTTTGGGGAACGTTGTTTAAAGTTACACCGTGTAACCATAAAAACATTTTTTAAAGTTGCGTCTTTCACATTGAGACCTTCAAGGAACTTCTAAAAGTTCTCTGAACGTGGTTACAGGGTTTGTAACCTGAAGAGGATGTTTGGGGAACATTCAGCAAACGTTCTTTAACGGTTCCCCTGTAAAACTGTCAGAACATCTTATGAGAAACGTTCCCTGAAGGTTGCCTAAAGTGATCTTAGGGGAACTTTAAGGGATTGTTCTCTAAATGTTGCCGGGTCTGTAATATTCATGGAACATTGGAGAACTGTTATAAAACCTTCAGAGAACTTTTAGGGAACAATCCCAGAAGGTTCCCTCAAGGTTAGTTTCAACGTTCACATTGAGACCTTCAGGGAACCTGAAGTTCCTGAAGGTTCTCTCAAGCGGTAACAGAATTTGTAACCTTTAGGAAATGTTTGGGGAACGTTCTTTAAAGGTTCCCTGTATAACGGTCAGATTTAGGGGAGGTTCTCCAAAGGTTCCTGGGTGTTTGGCTTTGCAGCTTTTAAAGGGTTCTTATGGAACCTTAAATAAAGTTTCTTCAGTTTGTTGTGAGTGTCGGCGGGCCGAGCGGTGCAGCTGTACATGGTTCCTGTCTTGTCCTCGTCCTCCTGTCCCTGGGACAAGCTGAGCGTCCCCGGTGTCTCTGTCCCCTCTGCAGGTGAACTTCGTGGTGTGCCAGCTCTGCGCTCTGGTCTCGGCCTTCTGGTTCCGACTGTTCCTCCACCCCAGTAAGACGAGTCCGCTGGTCAGACACGTGGTGGCCACCGTTCTGGGCCTCTACTTCGCCACGTTCTGCTTCGGATGGTGAGAACACGACGGCTCCCGAACGAGCGCCTAATTTAAATTTATTTTTATTTCTGAGACCCGGAAACAAAACGGACATGGAACAGGTATCACGAGAAGGCTGTAGAAATGAGAAATAAAAAAGTTAAAGGAAAGTTTTACAAAAACAAGAATATTTGACTTAAATGTTTTCTTACTTTTTTAAATTGATCGTTTTTGTGTATTTGTTGTTTTTGTGGCAGAACTTTAAATTCCCAGAAAGACAAAAACAATTTAATTCATTTATATTTTCTCCTGAAACAAAAATCGTTCCTCTGATCGTTCTCACACTTTATTATTAATAAATTTATTTATTAAACAGAAACTGTTGAAACTTCTCATCACGTTCATCATTAAAGACGAAAGATAAAATAAAATGATCCTGATCGTTGCTGCTGGAAGTCGCTGTGCAAGCTCGACTTCCCTCCTGCTGCCCTGGGGTCAACACGCCCCCGCCCACCCCCACCCACCCCTGCCCTGAGGTGGATTTGTTGGACCCAAGGGCAGCAGGGGGGTAAAAGCTCCGCCCTGAGGTGTTGCACACAGAAACGTGTCCACTTCCTCTTCCTGCAGGTACACGCTTCACTTCCTGCTGCAGAGCGGACTCACCTACGGGATCATGATCCTGACCGGAGTCGAGCACATGCACAAGTGAGTCCCGTGACAAATCTAATAGTCCAAGTCTGTAGGTCTCTAGGAACCACAGATCTATAGTTAGTCCTGGTCTG
>NC_056509.1:47402814-47403027 GCF_014905685.2 Nematolebias whitei
GTCCTGGTCTGTAGGTCTCTAGGAACCACAGATCTATAGTTAGTCCTAATCTGTAGGTCTATAGGAACCACAGACCTATAGTTAGTCCTGGTCTGTAGATCTCTAGGAACCACAGATCTATAGTTAGTCCTGGTCTGTAGGTCTCTAGGAACCACAGATATATAGTTAGTCCTGGTCTGTAGGTCTCTAGGAACCACAGATCTATAGGTAGTC
>NC_056509.1:47403037-47406087 GCF_014905685.2 Nematolebias whitei
AGATCTATAGTTAGTCCAGGTCTTTAGGCCTCTAGGAACCACAGATCCATCCAACAGAGATAAGACCCTCTGGATGACATCATTTCATTCTCACCTGTGTGACTTCCTGTTTCCTGCAGGTACTGCCTGGTTGTGGCTCTGAGCTACCTGAGTCTGTGTCAGATCACTCGGGTCTATGTCTTCGACTACGGGATGTATTCTGCCGACTTCACAGGGTGAAAACCTTCTCTCCATCTTCTCTGAATGTCTTTAGTTTGTAGTCAGTGAAGCTGAACTTCCTGCTCTTGTTGCTTTAACAGCCCCATGATGGTGATCACTCAGAAGATCACCAGTCTGGCCTTTGAAATCCACGATGGTAAGTCCGTTCCAACTGCTGCTCGTTGACGTCTGACGCTCAGAACCGCGGTTCACGTTCTGTGTTCCTGACAGGAATGGCTCGGAAGGAGGAGCACCTGACAGCAGGACAGAAGGTTTTGGCCATCAGGTTTGTCTCGTGTTGGAAGCAGCTTCTTGTCTTTCGTCTCGACGACATGATCTGGAACTCGATGGATGTTTCTGTGTCCACTCAGGCGGATGCCGAGCCTCCTCGAGTATTTCAGCTACAACTGTAACTTCATGGGGATCCTGGCCGGACCTACGTGCTCCTACAACGACTACATCGCCTTCATCCAGGGAGACCCCTGTCGCCACAGAGACCACGAGCCCCACAGGAAGTCCGAGGGCAAGAGTCAGGGCGAGCCCTCGCCAAACGTAGGTCACATGATTCACCGTCAGGTCCTGGTGCTGCCTTGCTGTTCTACAGAGGCTTGTTATTGAGAGGACAGGACCAGCACCAGGCGGGTCTGGGTCACGTTTACCTCATACATCCCAGCTTGTTTCCATAAAACCAACCAACAGGAGGCACCACTGCCCCTGTTGGTTCTTGTTCTGCGTTCCGTTTGCCTCAGAAGTTAAAACAGTAAGTCACACCCAGTTTAACCACGCTCCAGGAGGAAACTGGAAAACCAGTGAGCGTTGCTCGTTGTTGTGCTCAGTGATCGGGGAACTGCGCTGAGCCATAAAGGGTCATCGTGTTTTCTTCAGGGTTTTGTTGAGATGTGCATCCAAACAGCAGAGCAGCAGGTTCACCAGCAGAGGCTGCGTGTGCCGCAAAACAAAAACATGAAAAGTTACTGCAACTATCAGAACTTGTCCCGTCGCTGGGCCAAGACGGGAACTGGGAATACCCTCCGTCCATTACGAGTGTGATAGTTTGAAAAATACGTGAGGTACCGACTTCCATTTTGGTTTGTGGCTACGTCTTGGCCTAAGAAAGGTTCCTTTCAAAAACTGGTTTGCCAGACAAAATCCAGCATGGTTGTCGCCATATGTGAACCGGCCATCTTTATTATTTGAGGAAACTATGCCTTCTAGTTTTTATATTACTTAAAAGTAGCTTTGTCAGTAATTGGGGTGGCTGAAGACTAAACTGTGGTGGTCAAGGACACCATTGGCTCCCCCAGCTCCTCCATTGAACCTGCTGGTGGATAAAATTGCTCCTTCCACTCTCCAGGGTCCGTCACTCTGCACCGTCTCAAACAGGAAAATAACCTCCATCTGTTCTACACAGTAACTCCTTCCCACTTGAATATCTTTCTCTGTTCAGTTCCAGTCCAGACAAATACTCATCCACAGAACTTCAAACATTCACTGTTTAAATCCCTCAGAGACGGGGACATCGATGTCCTGCTTGGTACATTGGATTTGATAAGAAAATGTATACTTTTATACTTTACTGGATTCCTACTTCCTGAAATTTTTTACTTTGAATTTGGGAATTCCTACTTCTAAGGTGAAAAGGAACGCAGCCTAAAGGTCCCCCCCCCTGGAGATAAAAAGCAGCAACAAACCCGACCTGTGTGTTTCCTCAGGTGGAGGTTGTCCGTAAAGTGGCCACCTCCTTCTTTTGCCTCCTGGTCTTCCTGTCCGTGTGTAAAGTTTTCCCCGTGGAACGAAACATTGATGACGACTTCATTGCCAACACGCCGTTCTACGCTCAGGTGGTCTACCTGTACCTGTCCATGGTCACCACCAGACCCAAGTACTACTTTGTGTGGACGCTCGGTGAGTGACTGAAACCTGGATTGGCCTTTGTCTTTACTTTTTGTTTCACAGTTCCCGCACTAAGTCTAACTCCAGTTTGTTTCGTCCTACAGCTGATGCCATCAATAACGCTGCAGGCTTTGGGTTTAACGGCTACGACAGTGACGGTTCTCCTCGCTGGGACCTCATCTCCAACCTGAGGATCCTAAACATTGAGGTCAGGAAGAACAAGAACGTAAATCCAACTGTAGCAGCTTCAAACCTGCAGTAGGTCTTATTAGACTTTGTCCTTTTCAGTTCGCCACTAGTTTTAAAGTTTTCCTGGACAACTGGAACATTCAGACGGTACACTGGCTCAAAAGGTCAGTCCAGGAAGTCCTTCCTGTTTACATCTCAGCTGGACCAACGTGTCTTACCTCACCTGTGTGAAAAATGTTTGTGTTTGACTTTTGGTGAACAGGGTGTGTTACGAGCGATGTCCCTACCACCCGACAGCAGCCACATTCATCCTGTCAGCCATGTGGCACGGTGCCTATCCAGGGTACTACCTCACCTTCCTCACCGGGATCGTCGTCACGCTGGCTGCCAGAGCGGTGAGCTGCTCTGCCAAACCGTTGACTTCACTAACCACGAGACACAGACGGACATTTACAGTTTAATGTAATGATTGGTTGGTTGGTTGGTTGGTTGGTGAATGGTTGAGTTGCTGGTGTTTGTTCGTTTGATGGTTTGTTTGTTGGTTGGTTGGATGGCTGGATGGATGGATGGATGGATGGACAGACTATTTACAGATGGATGATGGTTTGTTGGTTGGATGGATGGTTGGATGGATGGACAGACTACGTATGGATAGATGATGGTCAGTTTGTTGTTTGGTTGGATGGATGGATGGATGGATGGATGGATGGATGGATGGATGGATGGATGGATGGATGGATGGATGGATGGATGGAAAAACTGTACAGATG
>NC_056509.1:47406487-47409923 GCF_014905685.2 Nematolebias whitei
GTTGGTTGGTTGGTTGGTTGGATGGATGGTTGGATGGATGGATGGATGGATGAATGGTTGGTTGGTCAGTTGGTTGGTTGGTTGGTTGGATGGATGGATAACAATAGATATTTTGTCCGTTCAGGTCAGACACAAAGTTCGGCCGTACTTCCTCCGGTCTACGACCTACAAACTGGTCTATGATGTCATCACGTGGGCGGCCACTCAGATCGCCATCTGTTACACGGTGGTTCCTTTCATCCTGCTGTCCGTGGGGCCATCTTTAAAGTTTTACAGGTCAGTCGTTAACTCGCGTCATTCTACTCAACATCACCTTCATTATTCAGTCACGTCCAACTCTGAACATCTTTGTAATCGTCCAGTTAAATGTGACAGAGGTTAACCTTGTGATTGTCAGGGTTAAGTCTTGAAGTCAGGTCTTCCTGGGGTCTCCTCCCTGTTGGTCATGTCCAGAGCACCTCCCTAGGGAGGTGTCCAGGGAGCATCCTTACCAGAAGTCTGAACCACCTCAACTGGCTCCTCTGGAGGTGGAGGAGCAGCGGCTCTACTTCACGTCTCTCCAGCTACCCCGCAGAGAAAACTCATTTGGACCACTTGTATCCGCCATCTTGTTCTCGTGGTCATAACCTAAAGTTTGTGACCGTAGGTGAGAGCAGGAGCGTAGACACACCCCTTAGATAGAGAGCGTCTCCTTCTCCTGGCAGCTGACTTTGGCTTATCTTGACATAATACAAATTCAGTCAGCAGGACGTGACCCTTAGTAGGAAAGTTGTACCAGTCCATTAAGTGAATGCAGTGGCTGATGGGGCGCCGCTAAAATATGGTGCAAATACATATTTTATTTAAAACTAAACCTAAAAATTTAAATCTTGTCCCCCTGAAGAAGGACATCTAACATCCTCAACATCAGGAAGCAGGGTCTCAAGAGGTTTCATGCCTTTTTTATGTATATAAATACAAATTTAAGAGAAGACAACTTAGATAAGTTGGGTAGTGACCATGTGATGCATATCACGAGGTGGTTCCCAAACTACCGTATTGTTGTAATTTTTGAATAATCTTTAAACGACATAACAAATTTCCTGAAATTCTGTTTTGGCTTTTGAGTTTTGTGTGCCACCCCAGGATTTCCAGTGGCCCCCACATACCCCCACACCCCATGAAAAACTTTCTGGAGGCGCCCCTGGTCGCTGAGTGTTGTAGAGCATTTTGTTTAGCTGGTTCCCAACCGTGGTCCCTGAGGAACACCATCCTGCATGTTTTAGTTGTTTCTCTGCTCCGACACGCCTGATCCATGATTTCATTACTTCATCAAGTTCTGCAGAAACCCGTTAATCACCTTCCATTCAGATCAGGTGTGTGGGAGCAGAAGAACAACTGCAGGATGGTGTTCCTCAGGGACCAGTATTGGGAACCACTGGTAGTTTATATGCAGATGTTCCAGATCCAGCTCCTGACTTCATGTGTGTATTTAGAGCTCCACGTTTGTCAGAACCACTCGTTGCGGACTCAGTCTCGGACGTGTCCTTCCCGTTCTCTGCAGGTCGTGGTACTTCAGCCTCCACATCATCTGCATCCTCCTGGCGGTGGCGATGCCCGTCAAACCGCGACATCTGCGCCTCAAAGAGCAGCAGAGAACCAGCGCCCAGGATCCGGTCCAGAACCCGCAGGAGGCTGCAGACAGCGCCTACGTGCAGAAAGAAAAAACATCATGAGGCAAAGGTCTAAGAATAACCGTTTACATCATTTTTCCATGGACTTGTGTAGGAGGACGAGGAGCCAGACAGGCTCGGGGTTGTCCCTGCTGGTTTAGGTTCAGAAACACAAAACGGCCAAAACACGGTTTTATTTGGATTCTGGGGGAGGCGTAAAGGAAAGCAGGTCCTGGGTTGGATTTTCTTTCAAAGGGAGCTTGACTGCCAGAGCTGAGTACCGGCAGATTCAGAAAATCAAACAAAATCTGCCTCTTAAGAGAAATTAAAACAAAATGTGAGTTTACACGGAGCAGCCCGAGCTGCCTGAACTGCCACGGTGGTCAGTTGAATTTCTCAGAACACTGGAAACAAAGAGAGGAAATTATGGAAATAAATCTTTGGAAATAATAGAAATACAACTGGATGACTAAATAAAGTTTATCAGTATATAAAAAACCTTCAAAGTATTTAAAGAAGATAGTTTTGAAGAAAGTGCCAATACTTGTTCCACTCAGTCACCTTAGTTCTTCTGATTTGTACAAAAAAAAAGAAAGAAAATGCTGCTTGGAAGATGAAATGTGTCTGGAAGTGTTTACATTTTTAGTTTTAGTTAAAGTTCTTGGTGTGATTTACATCGAAACATGAAAAATAAAAAACGATTTCAACGTTTGAGCGTTGGCTGAAGCTGAGGTCCAAACCCCACAATGTGAACGGGAACGCTGCTCAAACCACGTTTCTCCACGAACACGATAAGAATTTACTGCTCCTCAACTGTCGGCTTATTGTTTATTTTAATAACCGAGTCGTTAAAAGCCCACGTTGACGGAGTTTGAGGGACGGTAACGGTGAAGCACTTGGAGTATGAAAGGTTCAGACGTCAAGGTCAGCATGAAACGTCCACAGCCTCGTTGTTCTCAGTGTTAATATTGACGTGTCGAAACAGAATCATTTGTAACATTTCCAGCAGAAAATATTTTGGGAACAGATTGTTACTGAATTTTATTAAGCTAGCATAAACTCTATCGTGTCTTGGTACGTTCTCCTTTTATTTCCTGTACATAGAAAAACAACATAAACAGTGTTAGCGTCTAACTGTCACAAACAGGGCGACTCAAACCAAAAGGCTGTTTTTAGGAGTTTAATGGTGGCGTTAGCGTCGGCCAACATTTCACGAAAAAGTTCACGTCATCCATGAACTTGAATGCTTTTCATTTTCTGACTGTTTTATATGTTTAATTTGAATTTTCTTTCCCCTGCTCTGAAAAACGAGACTAACGAAACAACTCACCTGGAACAGTTTAACCTTGTTCTCTAGTGGTTTAGTTTAGCTACGAACGTTTGTTTTAGTTTAGCTAACTGATTTACGTGAAACTCAGATTTTACAAAGGTTTTTAATAGGGATGCACGATATTGGATTTTTGGCCGATGTCCGATATGTTGAAATTTATTTGGCCGATAACCGATATCAGTACCGATGTTTTCCCCTAGACCTACTTACAGAGACCACACGGCTTTCTCTGCTGTGGAATTAAAACACGACATTACTCTGCAGGTCTTTGTCAGTTTGGCCTGATGCCAAATGCAGATGCCAAAAGGGACTGAAAATGACGTAACACTTCAACTTGGATTATGTTTAATGACAAATTTATTCATGATATTTACTCTAACACAATAACAACACTCAGTCATACAAAAACAGAACAGCAATTTATATACATATATATATATACACACACATATAT
>NC_056509.1:47410023-47414454 GCF_014905685.2 Nematolebias whitei
TATATATATATATATATATATATATATATATATATATATATATATATGAAAACAGCGCCTTTTATATCTGATGGAATGGCCGATATCCGATATTTAACTTTATCGCTAATAACCGATACCGTGCTGATAATATTGTGCATCCCTAGTTTTTATTTTTGCTTTTATATAATTTGAAGTTCAGTTTAGCTAAAAGTTTGTAGTGACATCACAGATTCAAAATGGATATTGGTTTGACTACCGTATATAAAACTAGCAGCTCAGTGAGGATGCTAACAAATTCAGACATGTTTGGCTAACGGTTGATAAAGTTTAGCGAATAGCTCAGGACGGATGCTAACTAGTACATCTAACGGATTACTTGCACACACATCCGGTGCCAGACTGGAAACAGCAGAGGTCAAAGGTCACTCTGAGACAACTAAGTGCTTCTTTCATGTTGTGTTCTTAGTGTTAAGAATAATCAGCATTTATTTGTAGTGTGCTGGTACGGTTGTTGGCCATGTTTGCAAAGTCAGCATCATAACGCACATCATTGCATTACATAGTACACTCTTATCTCATAGCTGTGCTTTGATCACTTGAATATCTTCGCCACACAGTGTGGTCAAAAATGTGTGTGAAATTAATAAAAAAATTATAAATACACTTTGATTTACTGATTTTCCCAACGTGTTCATTCACAATAGCAGCCGAGCTGAACATGTCCCAGATTGACCTCTGACCTTTCTACCTTCGGTCTCGTCATGCACGTCATCCTTGTGCGAGTGAAGTATTCGGACTAGCTAGTTAAAAGTTATCCAGATGGACATTTCAAACCTGCCGCTGACACCTCTACGAGCTGTAAATCTTATTTTTACACAAACTGTTTATTTCAAACTCCTGGTTTTGAGCCTGAGTCCCGGCTCTCTGAGCCCAGTGTTGTACTTCCCATCAGTAACTGCCTGTGTTTTTTTAGACTTTTGTTCTCAGAAAAGCATATTTCTAAATATAGGTGTATGTTTTACTATTCCCACATTTGTATTTCTGGTGTTTAGTTTCTTTCATGACTCCTGGTTTAAGATGTGAGGATGATAATTATATGTGACTCAACGCTGTGCAGCCATCCACGTGTCTGTAGGTTTGATAAATGTTTGTTTGGACTACATGTTTAGTTTTGTTTGTTTGTTTTTGTAAATGTTGTGAATAAATGTTGGATTTTTTAACACTTTACACCAAAGTGTAAAATATTCAGTTATTGTTGTTATTATCACACAACATAAGATCATTCCATGAGTCTAGACGTCCACTCCCACTTTATTAAACAAGTGTAGAGATCCAAAGTTTTGTACACAGCAAACAAAATTAAAACAAAATTTTATAACGATAAGTTTAGAGAAGTTCACAATGTAAAGCGTCCACTGTTATAGTATTCAACGCAAAAAAAGATGGGTTTTAAGATGAGATTTAAAAGACAGAGTGTCTCATTTTAAGAGACACATAAATCCGACATCATCTGCATAACAATGAAATAAAACTGTTTTCTTAGTAAGTAACCAAACAAAAAAAAAGAAGAGGGCTTAAAACTGAGCCTTGTGGGACGCCACAAAACAGGAACTGAGGAACAGTATCTAAAGCACCCATCCACTTTACTCGCTTCTTCCTTTTTCGGGTCCCGGGGGTCACTGGTGCCATTGGAGCCCATGTCCAGCCATCATTATGTGAGTGGCGGGGTGCATGCTGGACAGGTCTCCAGTCCATCAGAGGGACACATAGAGACAAACAACCATTCAGTCTCACCTAGAAACAATTACCAGTCAGTCTAACATGCATGTTTTTAATCTGCGGGAGGAAACCTACGCAGCACGGAGAGAACATGCAAACTCCACACAGAAAGGCTCCAGACCGGGACTTGAACCAGGGTAACCTGCTTGCTGAGAGGCAGCAGCTCTACCAACTGATCCACCGTGCTGCGTCTAAAGCAGCCGTAAGATCTAAAAGCACAAGGATTACACAGTCACTGGAACCAGCAGCTAAAAGAACACAACTTTTAGAAGCAGGCTCAGATCTGTGGAGAGATTTACACGTATAGTTCTTCAAGTTATTCAAATGAAAACATTAAATAAAAAACACCCTGACATCAGCGCGCATCACGTTGTTAAGAGACGGAAATATGGCAAGGTGTTGAAGGGACATCATTTTTATAGGAATATCAAGGATGTTGCTTGATCCAGTATTAATCTGTGCATTCATAAAAACAAAGCATGTGTTTGGAGTTTTATTACTGCAGAATATCCACCCTGAATGAGGTGATAAATGATCATCAGGGTGGACTAGAGATAAGGCCTCACTCAGATCTGCACTTTCACCTCCATGAGCAGGTCATCTCAACTTTATAATTTCCAAGAGCTACTCACTTACATATCTTTAATTACCTGCTGAGACATGAGTTTATATCTGCACACCAAACATTAGAATAACTATTTCCAATAAAGAACAATTAGTTTTCTTCAGTTTGTGGATTAGATTTGGCTGAGTTACTTTTAAATGACTATATATTTTATGCTTAGTATTAAACTATAATTCAAAAGATATAGTAAAATTATTAGGTTGAGTTTAAATTAAACTAGCATTTTAGCTGAACAAATTTCAATTATTTGAAGCAGTGGCACATATTTTGGGCAAATAGAAAATATTTTTTAAATATTTATTTTGTCCAAATATGTACTTATTCATGCCTTTTTAACACTTACATGCAAATTAAATTGACGAATGTGTTTCAGCCAATCTTTATTCCCATCAGAATTAAAGTCTGCTCCATGTAAAAATAAAAAAAGACATTTAAAATACAGCATTTTTGCACAAATTTTGTCTTCAATCATATTTTGGTTTAACATTTATTTAAAAATTTAAGTTTAAAATTGAAAGACAGTAGTCTGTACTATTAATCATTTATAAATAAAATTATTTTATATTTTAACCTCAATACGTGGGCGTTCAATAAAATAACAAGGTCTGCTAAATCTGCACAAACCAATGCAGACATGTTCCTGTTTTTAGTTTTCTACACCGCCTTATAATCTAGCTGTTTTATTTATTTATTTATTTTTTTTGTTGCTACTTTCCCTTTTGATTGTCCTTTTGGTTGCTATTTTATTTTAACTTGTTTTTAAATAAATAAATTTATACGCATATTTCATGATTGTCCATTGTTGTCGTCGTTGTCATCAATCTTTGTTTAAAAATAATAATAAAAATCAGTTCTCTTGTAAATGAGTCCCCGAGGCTCAATGGGATTAACTTGTAAAAATAAAGGTTGAATGAAAAAAAATCTGGGCTCGTTTTATTTTTCACAGGAAGTAATCTTTGCAAACGCTTTTATTTTGAAGGTAATAACGGAAATGGTGTCCTCGGATTGGCTAACTTGATGCGGGGCGGGCTGTGATTGGCTGCTCGGCTGTCGTCTTCTCGCTTGTTATTCTGATCAAGATGGCTGCTGTTGTCGGGATGGAGAGTAGCCGAAGCCTTTGATCCGAACACAGGCCAGTTCCAACCCGACACGCTGCGGACACCTAAACCCGCCCGGACCCGAACCCGGACACCTTCAACTGGAATTAAGTATTTTCTTCAGGTAAGCGCGGCTCTTTCCGCTCGTGTCACCGCCAGCATCCTTTCTGTCCTTCGATTAATTATTTATGATCGATCGACACTTGTCGGATCTGTCGGAATGAGTCGGATTCTCTTTGATGTTTCCGTGTTTACACATTTAGAGACGCTGAAAATGGAAACGGGATTATTACTAATAATTTGCTTTAAACCCTGCCCTGCCGGATTAAAGCGTGAGTGTGTCTGAAAACATGAAGGTTATTCCGGTTCTGCCGTCAGAACGGTTATAAGGAAGGGGCGGGGCTTATTTAGCGCTAAAGAGGCCAATATCAATTTTATTAATATTTTATTATTAATATTAGTATTTTATTATTATTATTAATAACAGAGTTGACTGATGTGTGATCAAACAGCACGGAGACCAAAAACATCCAGCTCAGGACACTTGATGTTTAGATTTTCTTTAGTTTTGTCTTTGAGTAAAATTATATTTGTTTTATTTTATAAACTAAATTAAACTTTTAAATCCAGATTTCAATAGAAATATTGTCCGAGTCATTTTAGTCAGAACATAATGGTCCAAAACAAAAGGTCCGTTCATCGTTTTTAGACATCACAATGCTAATGTTTCATTCAGGACAGGATTATAAATCAATATTTAATCAATAAAGATGATTTTTAATCCCAGTTCTGGTGCATTTTGGCGAGCTCTCCGCCATCTTTGCTGCTAATGATGTTCTGTCCAAAAACTCAGTCATGTTGTCCATCCTCCTCTTCATCACCTCCCAGAGGTTTTCAGCTGGGTTCTGGTCTGGAGGTTAGACCCATCATGACAGGATCTGGTTCTGG
>NC_056509.1:47414464-47420324 GCF_014905685.2 Nematolebias whitei
ATGACAGGATCTGGTTCTGGTCTGGAGGTTAGACCCATTATGACAGGGTCTGGATCTGGTTCTGGTCTGGAGATTGGACCGATCATGACAGGATCTGGACCTGCTGGTTCTTCATCCTCACCACAGCTGAACTTTGAAAAGTTTCTGGTGAAGCTTCAGGGTCGTTTGTGCTCTGAAGACTCCCTAGTTTTCTGAGGTCCACTGTCCGATGATCCAAAGACCCAACAACCTGACGTGGACTTGAACGGAACCAGAAGGGTCTAGTGATCCAGTTTGAGGCCTGGTCCCACCCTGGGGGTTTAAGAGGGAGGAGTTGTTCAGACAGCACCTCTCTTTGATTTAAACCCTCATGAAACCAAACGGACCAGGTCTAAGATCTGGACCACCAGGTTTTGTTTCCATCCTGAACCTCTGAGATCCTCTGAAGTTCAGCAGATCTTTTAGGTCCAACAGAACCTCCATGGATTGGACTAATCAGTCCAGAATGAAACCAGCACATAAAACTGTGGGGTTCAGGGAGCAACATCCTGCTGAATGAGACCATCAGGGAACACTGTGGCCAGGTCCAGGTCCTGGTCCAGGTCCTGGTCCAGAAGGTTCTGTAGGAAGCGCTTGTTGTTTGGGGTCAGTTTGGTGAACATGCTCCTGGGCTCACAGGGTTTTCTCTGAACCATGCAGGAACTCCATTAGTATTCCTAACCACGTCTGTGTGGCGGGGAGGCTGTTGTCGTGGCGACAGCTGTTGTCGTGGCGACAGCTGCACGTCTCATCGTTGGATGAGGCTTTTCCTCCTCTGATGGTGAAATGGCGGCTCTGCCTCCGTCGACACTCTGAAGGTTTTATCATCTGCCGGCAGAGTCCGCTGGCTGACCTGAGGTCAGTTCAGTCGGGTCGGATCGAATCAAGCAGACGCCTTAAACAGGCTCCGCCTCCTCCCTTGCGGGGGTCGTTACTGCAGAAAACGGCAAACATATTTCTTGGAGCTGATGTTTGAGCTGTTGTGGCTCCAGCAGGAAGTGAAGAAAACAAAAAGAGCCGAAGCACCGAGGAACTGACCCGAACGCGACCACCAGAACTTCCCGTGTCCTCTGTCTGTCAGCAGGGGGACGCAGTGACGGAGCGCAGACATGGACACCACCACGTCCATCAAGATGACCACGCTGGCCATCCAGAACCTGTTCAGCTACGTGGAGGAGGAGAACCTGGCAGCTCTGAGGGTCCACCTGGACCGCTTCAAGGAGGTGGACGGACGCAGTGACGTACGTACACCGGGCCGCCCGCCCGCCCACCGCGCCCGACAAACCACCTGCTTTATTTATTTATTTATTTATTATTTGTGACTGACACTAAACAAGTTGGGCTGTTCTGAAATTATTTATATTTTGTTTACTTCGGTGTGATTAGTTAAATAATTCTTGGTCCTGTTTGTTTACTCGTTTGTTTACTCCCCGCCCACAGAACGGTCAGACGCCCCTGATGCTGGCGGCGGAGCAGGGCAGCCTGGAGATCGTCCAGGAGCTCCTCAGGAGGGGCGCCAACGTCAACCTGGACGATGTGGTGAGACGTTTGTGCCTGTTGTTGGTAAACAAAGAGGTTCAGTGACGAACGAGCCCCTCCCCCCCAGCTTCCTGCCTTCCGGTGGTTGCTAGGAGATGGGCTGCGGCTCCTGTTTCCATGGTAACGCAGCTCGTGTGTTTCAGGACTGCTGGTCGGCCCTGATCTCTGCAGCTAAGGAAGGTCACGTGGAGGTGGTCAAGGAGCTGCTGGAGAACAGCGCCTACATCGAGCACCGAGACATGGTGGGAGCAAAGACTCATGGGAAATGTAGTCTGAAAGCACTGCACTGCTTCGCCCGTTTCATTAAGATGTTTGTGTTCGCAAGCAAAGTGGCGACAGCTGCGTTGTTTGTTGTTGTCAATTATTGTTTATTGTTGATGCTTTTATTTTTTGTTGTGTTGCCTTTTATGTTCAGTATTTTTGTTAGGTGTTTGTATGTTGTGTTGTTTTGTTCATTGTTTATTTTTGTTGTTTTGTGTAGTAAGCTGTGTTGTGTTTGTTGTTAGTTTGTTTACTGGTTGTTGTTTTGTGTAGTAAGCTGTGTTGTGTTTGTTGTTCGTTTGTTTACTGGATGTTGTTTAGTGTAGTAAGCTTTGTTTTGTTTGTTGTTAGCTTGTTTACTGGTTTATTGTTGTGTAGTAAGCTGTGTTGTGTTTGTTTGTTTACTGGTTGTTGTTTGTGCATCAGGGCGGCTGGACGGCTCTCATGTGGGCCTCCTACAAAGGTCGTGTGGAGATCACCAGGATGCTGCTGGAGGAAGGAGGGAACCCCAACACAACGGGACAGGTGACACTCTACGCGAGGTCGTAACACAAACAGGAGCACTTGTTGTTGTTGTTGTTTACCTCCGCCCCGTCTCTCTGAGCAGTACAGTGTTTATCCGATCATCTGGGCGGCGGGGCGAGGACACTCTGAGATCGTCAAGCTGCTGCTGCACCACGGAGCCAAAGTCAACTGTTCAGACAAGGTGACGCAACAAACACAAACGTAAACATTTTGTTGTTGTTGTTGTTAAAGGACACACACAGAAACAACAACACACGTTCAGACACAACGTGACACAAAACAACAGCAAACTTTTTAAAGTCGTGTTTTTCAGCCTTGAAGTTTGACACAAAGATTGAATGCGACATGTTTGTGTTCAGAGTGCGTGCAGGGACGACTCTCAGCTACTACCACACGTCTGCTCCGTGTCTCACTGCACGAGCTGCCAGCCGCTTGGGACCGTCCACAAGTTAATCACTTGAAGACGTTCATTTAATTTCTACTGCCTGAGAGTTTCAGTCAAATCCATCTCGAGATATTTTGCTAACAGAAATACAAACACACTGTTACACGATCGCTCGCCTTTCACGGCAACAACAAACAACACGAAGACACAAAGATTGTTTATTAAACAAACATGTTAAATACAATTTCACACATTCTAATTTTCAGTAAAGAAAACGAACCAAAGCTAATGTGCGTGTGTGTGTGTGTGTGTGCGCGCACGTGTGTGCGTGTGACAGTACGGAACCACTCCTCTGATCTGGGCTGCCAGGAAGGGCCACTACGACTGCGTGATGCACCTGCTGGAGAAAGGAGCGGACGTGGACCAGGAGGGGGCGGTACGAGTCCCGAACACAACAGCCAATCAGCTGCAGAGTTTTGTTTGGGCTCGGGTTTAGCCGGAGACCCATTGAGGTCACGGAGGGTGAAAAGTAAAGTGGCGCTCTGGTTTCTGTGGCGTCCTCAGAACTCCATGACGGCGCTCATCGTGGCCGTGAAGGGCGGCTACACGAAGGTGGTGAAGGAGCTGCTGAAGAGGAACCCCAACGTCAACATGACCGACAAGGACGGGAACACGGCGCTGATGATCGCCGCCAAGGAGGGCCACACCGAGATCGTCCAGGACCTGCTGGACGCGGGGACGTACGTCAACATCCCCGACCGGGTGAGGCCGCGACCTGGCCTTTTGTCCTGCGCCGCCACGGGGCGAGCCTTAACGGGGCGAGCCTTAACGGGGCGAGCCTTAACGGGGCGAGCCTTAACGGGGCGAGCTCTAACGGGGCGAGCTCTAACGGGGCGAGCTTTAACGGGGCGAGCTCTAACGGGGCGAGCCTTAACGGGGCGAGCTCTAACGGGGCGAGCTTTAACGGGCTGCTGTGTGTTGCAGAGCGGGGACACGGTGCTGATCGGAGCCGTGAGGGGGGGCCACGTGGAGATCGTCAGAGCTCTGCTGCACAAATACGCCGACATCGACATCAGAGGACAGGTGAGTTCAGGGGGGGTGGCCAGAAATGAGCATCCAGGTGACTGTTTCCCAAAGTTTAACCCAACTTATAAAAATAAATAAGTTTGTTATTTTGTTTTGAAAAACTTCTTTATGCTTAAAAATCAAGACTGGTTCAGAACAAAGGTCCAGTTTCACAGCTAACTCTAAATTTGTCAAATATTGAATGGTGAAAGGGATTCTGGGTAAATTTTTACATCATCATCATTTCAACTCACATGGAAAAGAGATTTTTGTGGAGCGGATCCAGTCCTGATGAATTCAGCAGTCCTTAGAATTTAACAAATCCCATCGGACCAACAGAACCGGGTCAGACTCAGCAGCCACCTAAAACTTCAAAGAAAACCTATTTGTTTTAAATCAGTAACAGCAGCTCGTTCACTGACAACATAGGGCTCCGGTAGACCAAAAAGTGGGCGGTCTCAGGCCCAGAAGTGGGCGGTTTCAGGCCAAAAAGGGGGCGGTCTCAGGCCCAGAAGTGGGCGGTTTCAGGCCAAAAAGGGGGCGGTCTCAGGCCCAGAAGTGGGCGGTTTCAGGCCAAAAAGGGGGCAGTCTCAGGCCCAGAAGTGGGCGGTTTTTGGCCTAAAGTCTTTTTTTTTTTTTCAGAACTGTGGGTGGTCTTAGCCAAAATATTGGTGGGTTTATGTCGAGAGCTGGGTGGAGCTAAGCCAAGTTTAATGTAGATCTAAGTGTTTGGGGGATGGGGGGGGGGGGGTTATTGTGTGTAGGAGAAGAACAATAAAAATTAGCTTTAAGAAGTTAAGTCAGATTTAAAACCAGCGTCTCTTTTTCGTATTTGTAAATGTCTGAAGAAGTTTTTCTGTAAATGACGATGCGCGACTTTGCAGGATAATAAAACGGCTCTTTACTGGGCCGTGGAGAAAGGAAACGCCGCCATGGTGAGAGACATCCTGCAGTGTAACCCCGACACCGAGACCTGCACCAAGGTGGGACCCCATGATCTGTGATCAGCCATAAGATTATGACCAGTGGATTATAGCTGGCGTGTTTCAGTTTAAGATTAATGTGATGAATTTAGATGAAACTGTTCTCTCTCTAAACCTTTCAACTTAAAATGAAGCAGAATTAGTTTGAGTAGATGTTTTTACGACTGCATTTACACGAAGGCGGTATTCATCTTCATCTTTTCCGTTTCAGGACGGAGAGACGCCGTTGATCAAAGCGACGAAGATGAGGAACATCGAGATCGTGGAGCTGCTGCTCGATAAAGGAGCCAAAGTGTCGGCCGTCGACAAGGTGGGAGCCTCAGACGAGTTCTCTTCACTGAAACTCAATGGAAATTTGTCAAATTTACTTCAAAACTGTTTATTTATTACGGTTTAAACGTGTCGGATGTTCGTGTTTCGCTCAGCTCTCATCCTGTTTTAACAGAAAGGAGACACGCCGCTCCACATCGCCATCCGCGGTCGGAGTCGCCGCCTGGCCGAGCTTCTGCTCCGAAACCCCAAAGATGGCCGCCTGCTGTACCGGCCCAACAAGGCCGGAGAGACGCCGTACAACATCGACTGTAGCCACCAGAAGAGCATCCTGACCCAGATCTTTGGAGCGCGTACGTTAAAACAAACCAACGTTTTCACACGAACTAGTCGAGATGCTTTTAAAATTAAAATTTGTTTTCACGGAAATCTGACAAAAACAAACGTTCAACAAAGAAATAATGTTTTTTTATATGGCTGAAAAAAACAACGAACAAGATGAACAAAATACTGAGAAGATTAATCAAACGGAGTCGATCTAAAACTGGACAAACAAAATCAGGACGTAAACCGTTTTACTGCTGAGAAACCTCCTGAGACGACCCGTCAGAGACAACCTGTCAGAGACAACCTGTCAGAGACAACCTGTCAGAGACGACCCGTCAGAGACGACCCATCAGAGACGACCCGTCAGAGACGACCTGTCAGAGACAACCTGTCAGAGACAACCCGTCAGAGACGACCCGTCAGAGACGACCCGTCAGAGACGACCCGTCAGAGACGACCCGTCAGAGACGACCCGTCAGAGACGACC
>NC_056509.1:47420724-47421770 GCF_014905685.2 Nematolebias whitei
GAGACGACCTGTCAGAGACGACCCGTCAGAGACGACCTGTCAGAGACGACCTGTCTGAGACGACCTGTCAGAGACGACCTGTCGGTTATGACCTGTCGGAGGTGACCCGTCTGTGGCAACCGTTCTGAGACGACTTGTCAGAGACGACTCGTTGGAGACGACTTGTCGTAGACGACCCGTCGGAGACGACCTGTCGAAGACGACCTGTCGGAGACGACCTGTCGGAGACGAACCGTTCAGCGCTGAACGTACCATAGATTGTTTGTTCTTCTGTTTGAAGTGGTCTCAGACTTTTGGTCTTTTTTTCTGCCTGTGTTCACCCGTCCTGCTGTGTCCCATCCCCCTGCAGGTCACCTGTCCCCCACAGAGACGGACGGGGACATGTTGGGTTACGACCTGTACAGCTCTGCTCTGGCCGACATCCTGAGTGAACCCACCATGCAGCCCCCCATCTGCGTGGGTCTGTACGCCCAGTGGGGCAGCGGCAAGTCCTTCCTGCTCAAGAAGCTGGAGGGTGAGTCCGCACACAGGGACACGCACACACCTCATGGACACGTGTCAACGCGTCTCGTCCTCCTCAGATGAGATGAAGACGTTTGCTGGTCAGCAGATCGAGCCGTTGTTCCAGTTCTCCTGGCTCGTGGTCTTCCTGTCTCTGCTGTTCTGCGGCTCTGTGGTCGGCGTCCTCGGCTTCACCGTGGACCCCAAACTGGCCCTGGCGGTGTCCCTCAGCCTGCTGGCTCTGCTCTACCTGTTCTTCGGTGAGTCTTTGACCCGAGCTCTGGTTCTGTCTCAGACTGCGCAGTCCGAGCGCCAACTCAACATCCACCGTTGGTTCTTTGTTTTCTCTTCGTCGTTCTTGCTGCACTCTTTGTCTTATTTCAGCTGTTCGTCCAGCTGTTCGTCCAGCTGTTCATCCAACCGTTCATTCAGCTGTTCGTCCAGCTCTTCGTCCAGCTGTTCGTTCAGCTGTTTGTTCAGCTGTTCGTCCAGCCGTTCGTTCAGCTGTTCGTCCAGCTGTTGGTTCAGCTGTTCGTCCAGCTGTT
>NC_056509.1:47421780-47426206 GCF_014905685.2 Nematolebias whitei
GTTCAGCTGTTCGTCCAGCTGTTGGTTCAGCTGTTCGTCCAGCTGTTGGTTCAGCTGTTCGTCCAGCTGTTCGTTCAGCTGTTCATCCAGCCGTTCATCCAGCCGTTCATTCAGCTGTTCATCCAGCTGTTCATTCAGCTGTTCGTCCAGCTGTTCATCCAGCTGTTCGTCCAGCTGTTCATTCAGCTGTTCATTCAGCTGTTCGTCCAGCTCTTCGTCCAGCTGTTCGTCCAGCTGTTCATTCAGCTAGTATTTTTTATATATTATTTAGTTGGTTTTTTTTGCAGCTCTTCTCTGTGTTTAGTTTATACCTAGTTTTTCACCTTTTGCTACTTGTAGCTATTAGCTCATGCTTTGCTTTTAACAACCCTTTCAGGGATTTAGCTATCCTTTAGCTATTTTTATCTAGCGTCTTTCTGCTTTTAGTTAGCATTTTGTTACTTTAGCTTTTAGCTCGTGCTTTTTAGTTTCTAGCAACAAATTGTTTGCTGCTAAAAGCTGCTTTTTAGCTTTTAAACTTTCAGCGTCTTCGGCAGGTTTCAGCTGTTCAGATATTTCAAACCATTTTGTTCGGAACACGTTTGTGTCGTCCGCAGTGGTCGTGTACTTCGGTGGGCGCAGGGAGGGCGAGAACTGGACGTGGGCGTGGCTCCTCAGCACCCGTCTGGCTCGTCACATCGGGTACCTGGAGCTGCTGCTGAAACTGATGTTCGTCAACCCGCCGGAGCTGCCGGAGCAAAGCACCAAAGCTCTACCGGTCAGGTACGGCTCACGGTCCTGTAGTTAAAACCAGAGGGAACCTCCAGAAACTGACGCCAGACCAACTTGTCCTGCAGGTTCCTGTTCACGGACTACAACCGCCTGTCCAGTGTCGGAGGAGAGACGTCGATGGCCGAGATGATTGCGACGCTGTCAGACGCCTGCGAGAGAGAGTTTGGCTTCCTCGCTACACGCCTGTTCAGGGTGTTCAAGACCGAGGAGACACAAGGTACGGCTCGCTGGAGACCCAGGAGACTCCTGGTCCTGAGGTCTCGAGTCCTGCTTGATTTCTCGTTGCGTTTTGGCAACATTTTGAGGAAACGTGTTTCCATTTTCTTTGCTTCTCAGGCAGATTTGGAACGTGTTGGTTTTGTTTTTGGACAAACACAATTTGTAGAAGACCTTTAACGAAGCTAGAAGTAGCTGACGGCTGGAGCAAGAAAAGAATCGTTCAAGTAAAAGTCAAGTCTGAGATTGTCATTGTACGTTTCTATACAATGGTGAAATTAGTCTCTGATCGCAAGTCGGCTGCTCTGCCTCGACCCCATCTCGGCCCCCAAAACAAACAGAACAAAAGTTAACATTGGAAAAGCAGTAGCTTAAAGCTAAAATTAGCCTAAGAGTAGCTAAAAGCTAAAATAAGAAAAGCAAGATCCAAAAGTTAAAAAAGTTCAACCTTAAACAAACAGAATCGATGCTAACACTCAAATTAGCAGAAGAGCTAAAGGTTAAATCTACAAAAACACAGCTAAAAGATTCTTCTATGTCATTTCCTGCAGGAAAGAGGAAGTGGAAGAGGACATGCTGCCTGCCGTCCTTCGTCCTCTTCGGCTTCGTCCTGGTCTGCCTGGTCACCGGCATGGCGCTGCTGGCCGTCTTCAAGGTGGACGGCGAGAACCAGACGGTGAACGCCGTCCTGATCGCCATCGGCAGCGTGGTGGGGCTGGCCCTGCTTCTGAACTGCAGGACCTGGTGGCAGGTCACCGACTCGGTGCTGAACTCGCAGAGGAAGCGGCTGCACGGCGCCGCCAACAGGATGCACAAACTGAAGAGCGAGGGCTTCATGAAGGTGAGGGGGCGGGGCCTCAGAAAGGACAGTCAGCCGAATGAGTGGTTTTAGCTCATCGGTCTGTCTCTCTTGTCGTCTTCTTGTCCTGGTTTTGTCTCCAGGTGCTGAAGCACGAGGTGGAGCTGATGGCGAGGATGGCGAAGACCATCGACAGCTTCACGCAGCACCAGACCCGGCTAGTGGTCGTCATCGACGGTCTGGACTCCTGCGAACAGGACAAAGTTCTGCAGATGCTCGACACGGTGAGGACTGAACACCGTAGCACCAATGTTTTATTGTGAAAGGACAGGAAGTTGATGGCATGTTTGTGTGCAGGTCCGCGTGTTGTTCTCCAAAGGCCCCTTCATCTCTGTCTTCGCCAGCGACCCGCACATCATCATCAAAGCCATCAACCAGAACCTGAACAGCGTCCTCAGGGACTCCAACATCAACGGACACGACTACATGAGGAACATCGTCCACTTGCCCGTCTTCCTCAACAGCCGCGGACTCTCCAGCGCCAAGATTTGTGCCGCCGCGCCCGCCAACGGGGACGCTGCCAACTCTGAAGGTAACCACGGCAACAGACGGCAGCCTAAACGTTCAAAGGGATCTGTGACTTCCTGCACATGTTGACCTTGAGATGTAACTTCTCTATTTTCCTAAAGTTGTTGTTTGTGACACGTGAAAACTCTTTGTTCGTTACATTTTTCACCCGAGGACGTCGCCGTTGTTTTACCGGAACAATGCATTCTGTGTTGATGGCGTACATCGGTTGTAGCAGAGACTGAAACACGAGGAGTCGGGGACGAAAAGTTTTAATGTGACGATAAAGAACGTCTGAGATTAAGCTTCAAGCTGAGCGGAGCCTCGCAGCAGCCTGTCGACGTCATTTACCCACAATGCATTGCAGAGTAACAAAAATAAAATGTCAGTGTGTAATAAGTGTATTTATTTTAAATTATAAATCAAAGCGGTCTACGGTGTTTTTACGGTCTTGTTTAATAAATAAGGTCAGTTGTTCCGACGTTTTACTGAAACGTTTGTGACGTTTTGTTCTTTTCAGCCGGCTGGCACGAAGAACTGGACCGGAAACTTTCCCAGCACAGTTTGGGAGAACTCACAAAGTTCGGCAGCAAATCGACTCTGAACCGACGGGTAAGATGGAGAGGTTCTGTCCAGCAGAACTGACCGGGTCGACGACGACGACGCTCGTGTTCCAGAGCCAAAAGAAATTCTTCTAAAAAGAGCAAAATGAGAGAAAACCTCAGAAATCACAACTTTATGTCTTTTGTTTCTGTGGAAAATAATTATAATATTCCCGTCTTAAATTCTCAATCAATGTTCAAACAAAACCTGAGAATTTTACTGAGATTTATTTTAAAATTTTCTAGAAAAAATAAACTTTTCTGGGTCGTTTTGCTGGAACTTCAAAGCAAAAGAAACTTTTTATATTTCAATCTCCTTGAAAACACCAGAAAACTCCGTTTTAATCTTGAACATTTTTGTCTTAATTCACAGAAAATTTAACTTTTTTCTCTCAAATTCAGGATTTTCCAGCGAAAGAAGTTTTTAACGTAAATACGTGATATTAATGTCGACCTTTAGCCCCGCCCACCTGCTCGTGTCCTTCAGCGCGTCAAGATGCTCTTCAAGATGGCCGCTGATTGGCTGCAGGTTTGACCTTTCAGTTCGGTCTCTTAACGTGTTGGTGGTCATGTGACCCGTTTGGCTCCAGGACACGTACCGGCGGCGCCAGGTGCAGCGCTCGGTGACCCGTCAGATGTCCTTCGACCTGACGAAGCTGATGGTGACAGAGGACTGGTTCAGTGACATCAGCCCGCAGTCCATGAGGCGCCTGCTGAACATCGTCTCCGTCACAGGTGAACCAGAACCTCCTGAGCTCCGGGTCCGACCCGGTCCTGGCTGTAGATAACTCCGCCTCTTTCTGTGTGTGTGTCCAGGTCGTCTCCTGCGGGCCAATCAGATCAGCTTCAACTGGGACCGCCTGGTGTCCTGGATCAACCTGACGGAGCAGTGGCCCTACAGGACCTCCTGGATCATCCTGTACCTGGAGGAGACCGACGGCGTCCCCGACCAGGCCACGCTCAAGTCCATCTACGAGAGGTCAGAAGTCATGGTCACTCGGGTCGGTGTTGCCGTGGGAAACCTGAACCAGAACTGGTCCGACAGCAGCTGACATGTTTTGTTTCTCAGGGTGTCCAAGAACATCCCGACCACCAAGGATGTGGAGCCGCTGCTGGAGATCGACGGAGACGTCCGCAGCTTCGAGGTCTTCCTGTCCTCACGAATGCCCGTCCTGACGGCCCGGGACATTCGGACCTTCCTGCCGTGTACCGTCAACCTGGACCCCAAACTCAGAGAGATCATCGCAGGTAAGACCCGGAGTTTTACCTGGAGCTACAGATTACAGGTCCATCAGGGGGTTCCTCTGCTGGCTGAGCCAGGTGCTAGAACGTCCCGCTAGGACGTCCCGCAAGAACAAGCTTGTCGACGTCAAGCTAGGATGTCCCGCTAGGACGTCCCACTAGAACGTCCCGCTAGGACGTCTCGCTAGGACGTCCCGCTAGAACTAGCTTGTCGACGTCCCGCTAGGAC
>NC_056509.1:47426216-47433771 GCF_014905685.2 Nematolebias whitei
GTCGACGTCCCGCTAGGACGTCCCGCTAGAACTAGCTTGTCGACGTCAAGCTAGGACGTCCCGCTAGAATGTCCCGCTAGAACTAGCTTGTCGACGTCAAGCTAGGATGGGCGCGTCAACGTTCTTCGGTTTAACTAATCCAGATGTCTCCAGCTGTTTTTGACGTTCTCCTTCTGCTCCAGATGTTCGTGCGGCCCGGGACCAGTTGAACATGGGCGGAGTCACGTACCCGGCCATCCCGCTGCAGGAGGTGCAGCCCCGCCCCACCTCGGTCTACAGCCAGGTGTCGTCCACCTGCTCGCCGTCGGCCTCCTTCAGCGGGCCCTTCAACCCGGTGGCGGGGGGCATGGTGCCCCCGCAGCCTCACAGCAGCTACTACAGCGGCATGGCCGGCCCCCAGCACCCCTTCTACAACAGGGTGAGTGCAGGCCCCGCCCACTGGCAGAGCGATGACATCATCACGCCACGTGACCCCCTGGTTCAGCATCATTTGGATTCATTTTAATTTCCGTTTCACGGTGAACCTCTGCTGCCGCGTCGAAACAGCCAATCAGCTGACGGGCCGTCGTCCAATCACAGTCCAGCTCTGCTCGTTGACCTTTGACCCGTTCTGAGGTTCTGCAGTTGGACGCGGCAGCCGAGATTTACTCTTTAATTTCAGTTATTTTACGTTGACCCACCTCCATCAACATTTTTTTTAATTTTCTCCCCCCACCTCCACCTCCTCAGCCATATTTCTCCCACCACCTTTACCAGCTGCCACGCCCCCTCATGGCCTCCTTCCCACCTCACCTCCATCAACGCCCGCCTCCCAAAACCTTCAGCCGAGATGCCGCCGCCACCGTGAGTACGACCAGCTGCAGGAAACTTCAGAGAATCAATAATTTACATCCAAAAACAAAGTTTATTCTCATCACGGAATAAAAATATTATTTTATATAATAAAAGCAGAACAATTTTTAGCTACTTTAAATTTTAAACATCAGCCAAATAAGGAAGTAATAAACATTAATGGAGTTAAAAATCACAAGAACTGAAATGAAAATTGGTCAAATTTTGAATGAAGTCTTGTTTAAATGTGTTTTCTGATACTTTAAATGTAAAAATCATTTCTTAAAGATGTTACTGATTTAATGTTATGTCCTTATTTTATCTTGTTTAGTTTTCTTTTTTAGTTACAGGATCCAGTTTTTAGCTCCTGGAATAAATTATAAATTTCTGTAAATATCACATTTATTAGCATTTTCAGTCTATTTTAGTCGAATCAAATTGATTCAGTAACTTCTATTTATTCTGAAATGATTCAATTCACATTTTTTTACACGTTAAAGTTTAAAAAGTTCACATTTCTGTTTTTTTGTGAATGATTTTAGATTTAAGGTTTTAAAATTAATTGAAAGAGATTTTCTTCAGAAACAAACTGGATTTATTTCAAACACGGGAGTTATTTTCAGTTCGAGTCTCGATAAAACTCTTAGTTTCTACTTTTCTTCTTCTGTGGTTGTTGGAGTTGTATCTTCAGGAAACAGCTGCTGATGTTTGTGCATCGATCTGATTCACTTCCTGTTTGTGTCTCATCTGTGCTCTGATGTTTTCATCCTCTGTCTGTCTGTCTGTCTGTCTGCCTGTCTGCCTGTCTGCCTGTCTGCCTGCA
This sequence comes from Nematolebias whitei, assembly GCF_014905685.2. Taxonomy (NCBI): domain Eukaryota; kingdom Metazoa; phylum Chordata; class Actinopteri; order Cyprinodontiformes; family Rivulidae; genus Nematolebias; species Nematolebias whitei. The sequence continues at coordinate 47,427,871 of NC_056509.1, forward strand.
GTCTAAGAACTCGTCTTTAAAAAGGAAGCAGGTACTGGACTCTCCCCGACAGTCGTCCCACCTTTCCTTCTCATGTCCACAACAAACGGTTTTGGGTCTGTTTGGCGGATGAGCTCTTCTTTCTGCGGCGTCGTTCATGTTTTGAAGTTTCTCCAGACAGGCCGGATTTTAGCAGCTTCGTCTAAAGGTCCATACCTTTTGATGTTCTTCCTGATGTTATCCATAAACCTTCTTCTGGCCGCCTGGTATTCTGTATTCCTTTACCAAGTTGGGAGTGGAGGACTTGCTTTGGGAGGCGAGCGTCAGGAGGACGCCTCCACCTGAGCTGGAGTTGGGTAATGGTGGCAGCGACGGTAGAAGTGGAGCCTCCTCTACACCGCTGTGGTTTGACCTAATCTGAGGACTTTTCACAGACGGTGCAGATGAGACGCCTCAGGTGCTTCTGTTTGCTGGTTTCTGAGCCACTACAGCTTCTAGACCAGGTTTTGGTCTGTGCTGGGACATCGCAGTTCTCAAAGACTCTTTCCGTGAGCTTGGAGAAAGCCCCACTGGTGCAGCTGAGGCCGTGATGAATTCCACCGTCAGTGAGAGCTTGAGGCGACAGGAGGCTGGTCCTCAGTTTTCAAGATGGTGTTCATCAGTGGAGATGTTCAGATGCAGGACAGGAGCTCGGTGGTTCAGTGGTGGCTGATGGAGGATTTGAGTCTTTTTGTACAATAAAGGGAAGGCCAAGCTGTTGGTATGTCGTTGCAGAGGTGGACAGAGTCCGGTGTAGTTAGGCCTGTCACGATAACAAATGTTGCTGGGCGATTAATCGTCTCAGAAATTATTGCGATAAACGATAATCTTGTTTGAAATTTGACAATGATTATTAATTATTGTCAAATTTAAGGAGAAATGTTGGTTAATTTTTATGTGCAGTACCGTTTGTTGACCACAGGATGTCAGTATAAGACTGTCTGAACCAAGGATGGATAGTGAGGGAGCGAGCAGCGCGTCTCTTTAAGAAAAATGTGAGGGAGGCCCCTTGACGTGACATGGGCTGTCTCTCCTTCCTTTTTTTTTTTTTTTGAGCCTCAAAATGGCCGACGCTGTGTGGTTTGAGCTCTTTAGCATTTTTCACACAAAGCTTTTAATAAAAAAATCAGTAAACAAGTTCTCAGCTTCTTTTTGCAGAGAAAAACAACTTTTTACACGAAGGCACGAGTTTCAACCGTGAATGTTGGAGCTTCAACAAGACGGAGGTTTGTTCCCGAGGTCGGCCTGTTAGCTTAGCTCGTAGCTTAGCTTCTCAGCTTAGCTGCTTTTAACGACCCAAAAATGTGATTCTGGATCGTTAAGACTGATTTTAAAGAGAAAGGGCGGGGTCAGTGAAGAACCTGAGTTGAGCCTTTTGTCATCGAGTGTCTTCAGTAGAAAGAGAGAGACACGAAGAAACGATAAAGCCGATAAATGAAAATGAGGTGGATACTTTTCATTCATCATGCGATTAATTGATTTATTGATTATCGCGACAGGCCTACTGTAGTTCCTCTTTGAAGAGGACACGTCATCTGAATACTGGTGGACATCGCCGCACCACGACCTTCAGCCACCAAACGGTCGATACCGACTTGTCGGTTCTGTGCATCATTTGGAGTTCACACAAGAAATGAAGATCAGCTGTTTGCTGTGGACATAACAAGGACTGCACATCTCCCAGCATGCACCTGGACAGCCTGCATCTGTGTGTTGTCCTCACTCTTCTGTTGACACCTTAACGTTACGAAGCAGGAAAAGGGACAAACATGAGACCAGTGAGAACCTGTTGGAGGTTTACCTGCTCCTGACAGACTGGGGTCACCTGGTAAACAACAACTAGTTAGTCTCACTTTTGTTTCTTTTCCTGTGAAACTACCACCTGCTTTATTTTGAAAGGTCTCTGAGTTTCTTATCAGCCCGTGACACAACGTTGACCTCGTTTTTACTCCTGACGTCTGTTCTCGTCGTGTCGTGACGTTAAACCCGTTTAACTCGTCCGGGTGTTCGCTCAGGGCTCCGCCTCCGTCGTGTCTGGCGCTCCCGCCCTCCTCCTCAGCTCCATGACGACAGACGCCATCTGTGAGCGCGTGCGGCAGATGGAAGGCATGGACCAGGGCATCGTGGGGCAGTACGCCGCCACCATCAGGAAGGTGAGTAGGACCGCTTCCTCCAACGCCGCAACGCCAGAAACCTGAGATTAAACGAGACGTTCTTCGTGTTCTGGTTTCAGGCCAACGTGAACGGCAGAGTCTTGTCTCAGTGCAACATCGACGAGCTGAAGAAGGAGATGAACATGAACTTTGGGGACTGGCAGCTCTTCAGGGCCATGGTGGGCCCAGAACCTTCAAAATCAGGTTCTAAAGCCAGTCCCAGGTTTGACCCATTGTCTGCTTGTAGGTTCTGGAGATGCGTCACATCGAGAGCCAGATACTGCACGAGGAAACTGCCAGCGAGCAAGGCAGTGTCGTGGGCGGTCACATGGAGCCAGGACGGCGAGTGATGGCTCCGCCCCTCGCCGGCGCCGCCAACACCGACGCGTCTCCGATGTACAGCTTCAACCTGAGCTTCGAGGAGCTGAGCGGCGTGGGACTGGACGAGCCGCAGCGCCACGGGAATGGGCCGTGGATGGTGAGTGACCTCTGACCCAACGGAACCGGCACCCTTTGAGGAAACGGTTGGTTCATGGTCTTGTTGTGCCGTCTGTCCTCAGGGCGGCGCTCAGCGGACCGCCAGCATGACCAGCCTGAACTCCCAGGAGTCGTCCAACGACATCGCCAGGCTCACGGACAAACAGCAGGCCGAGTACCGCAACGCCTACCAGGAGTACGTGGCCCAGATGGCCCAGCTGGAGATGGGCGGGATCACGGAGAAGCCCGTCCAACCACAGCCAGGACAGTTCATGACGTCATCGTCCTCCGAGGACAAGAGCAAAGACGAGCAAGATGGACGCAAGTCCTTCAACAAGAGGAGTGGCACCAAGCCGGCGTCAGACGGCAACGACTTCACGTCCAACGGCGACGCACTCGACCCGATCACCGAGGAGGACGAGAAGGGCGACCACGGGTCCTCCAAGTCCCTGCTGACCCGGAAACTGTCGGCGGAGAGGGGCGGCTTGTTCCAGGGTGCTGCCGACTTGAAGGTGAAGGCGAGCGGCGGGCAGAGGTACCAGAAGCTGACCAGCGATGACGAGGAGTCCGAAGAGTCCGATAACCCTCCGCTGATGAAAGACGGGAAGAAGGCGGTCGATCCCAAACTACCTGGCGGGTCGCTGGCGCTGAAGGGGAAGGACTACCTGTCCGACGCCATGCTGGACAAGAAGGACTCCTCAGACTCGGGGGTTCGTTCCAACGAGAGCTCTCCAAACCACTCGCTGCAGGACGAGGAGGCGGATCTGTCCCAGCTGGAGGGGGCCAACCTGATCGAGCTGGACGAGGAGAGCGCCGCCAGGAAGCGTGGCCTTCCCAGCAGCCTCAGCGGCCTGCAGGACCCGGCCGTGACCCGGATGTCCATCTGCTCCGAGGACCAGTGCAGCCTGCTGGCCAGCAGCCCCGAGGAGAGCTGGACGTCCTCCAAGTCCTACAACCTGAACTGCGCGCCCAGCAACGTCACGCTGAACAACAACACCAACGCCCAGCAGGGCACCAGGCCCCGCCCACCCACAGAGGGCCCCGCCTCCTCCAACAAAACCACCTCTGGGGACGTCATCATTCCCCCGAGCTCCGCCACCACCAGGCCGGGCCCGAACAACGAGAACGTCCGCGTGGTCCACCTGAAGAGGGGCCTGAAACCTGGAGACCCGCCGGAGATCTGCACCGTGTCCTCCGACACCGTCACCTTCGGCGAGGAGCGCGAGAGCATCCTGTGAGGTTCTGGTGGATCCCAGGGCCGCCTTCACCTCCAGAACATCGTAACAAGATCAAAGTTTAGCCTGTTGTCCTTCAGAGCAGAGATTAGATGTTCGGAGGTGAAGACCTCTCGTCGTGGTCGTTGCATGAGCTCAGCCGTAGACCAGATGAGCACAAACCGTTGTGGCGTTGAACCCTGAAGCATGTTGGTGTCGTCAAGTGATTTAAAGAAGCTAGCTTTAGCGCTGAAGCTCGTGTCGTCGCTGCATGAACGTTGGATGTGAAGTAGATTCAGGGCTGGGCGATCGGGGGACGTTTGTCCAAAGGCCGTCTTCGGTCCAACAACCTGGGAGTTGACCTTTTAATGGGGGGGGGGGGACTCGGGTGGTCCCCCGACACCCGGTCGGGGTGCATTTCAGAGCGTTTGTGTTGGAATTAGAACCGTACGGTAATTTACAAGAAGTGAAGTTAATGGAGATGAACAAAGTTGGACAAAAGGTCCGGTCGCCCCGCCCTCTAGAACTGTCCCGTGTCGTGGTCGCTGCTCGTTAACCCGTGGTTTCGTGACGAGTCTGAACAGGAAGTGGTTTTGGACCCGCGGCGTGCTCCACAGACGGGTCCTGACGTCTGAGCTAACGGATCTGATGAAACGAGTTTTTAGAAACTTCTGGACGGTTTGAAGACGTCGTCACAGAAATCAGGAATTAAAATTAACTTTTGATTGGATATTTAAAATGTTGAAACCGTTTCATTGGAGGATTTTGAAAACTCTTCTTTGGAGATGAATTAAAACTGATTTTTAGATTAAATTTAAAACGTAAAACCTGAATTAAAGTCTCTCCTTCAGAATAAAAGCCAGACTGAAGCTGCTGCTGAATAAACAGGCTCTTAATTAAAAACGTGATATTTATTTTAAATTAATGTTCTGAAGATGTTTGTGTCTCGTCTGTGATCATGACTCGTGCACTAAAACGAAATAAAACTGGATGTTAAATGTTGCTGCTGTTCCCAGACTGATCATTTACATTTTATTTACTTTTTTCACATTTATACAGAAAAACTTTAAAACTAAATGTATAAAATAATGGGATTAACCTGTCTAAATAAAGATTGAATGAATAAAGTTTAATTTTATTTTTATTACCCTATACCTTCTTTTCATAACATAAGAAATTAAATACATGTGTGTGTGTGTATTTTTAAAGGTTTTAATAAAACCTCAAATTATTACAAGTTCCATGAGTTTTGAAAACATGTTTTTATTGTCAGCTGTAACGAAGAAGCTGGCAGAGAGGATCATGGGAGTTGTTGTCCAGCAGGTGGAGCTGTAGTCCAGCTAACATCTGGGTGAGAATTAAACTAGGCAGATAAATGTTTGTATTATTTTTCTAATTTAGCTGTATTTAAAACTAAACGAGGCCAGTTTTATAGTTTTCTATACTTTTCTGCTCTAAGTCAAAACAAGTGGGAAAAACTAGAAAGGCATGATGGGAAATGTAGGAAGTCACTTGTGTGGTTTATAAATCTGTTTTACATGTTAAAGTTCAGAGTGGCTGGTCGAGATGTCGGCTCTAAAGACGACCGAGCTGAAAGATGTTTCACATAGAAGTGACCTCCCACGTCACCGTGCGTCGTTTCCCTCATCGTCCGCTGACAACAGATTGAAGGTGCAGTGACAGTATGCAAATAGCAGCAAGAAGCAGATAAGAGGCCGAGTTAAGCTGCAGCACCGCCATGGGACTCGAACCAGCAACCTGAGATGAAGGCGCAGCTGCTGGTGTTAGCCTAGTCCAAGCTAAACATGCTAAGAAAAGTTAAACGATGTTTCATTCTACGTGAAGTGAGTTCAGTCCTGCAGGTGGAACCAAAGACGGTGGAAATGCATAACCTGTTCAAAACATATTTAGCTGCTACGTGTCATTGTAACTTGAAGATCAGGGAATTTTTAGTCAAAGGTTATGGAAGCTGCCCATGAACCACGTGTTTGTGTTGCTCTCTGCCCATGAACCACATGTTTGTGTTGATCTCTGCCCAT
>NC_056509.1:47433781-47433968 GCF_014905685.2 Nematolebias whitei
TGCCCATGAACCACATGTTTGTGTTGCTCTCTGCCCATGAACCACATTTTGTGTTGATCTCATGAACCACATGTTTGTGTTGATCTCTGCCCATGAACCACATGTTTGTGTTGCTCTCTGTCCATGAACCACATGTTTGTGTTGCTCTCTGCCCATGAACCACATGTTTGCGTTGCTCTCTGCCCAT
>NC_056509.1:47433978-47451506 GCF_014905685.2 Nematolebias whitei
ATGAACCACATGTTTGCGTTGCTCTCTGCCCATGAACCACATGTTTGTGCTGTCAGAAGGCTGCAGTTGTCTTCAAGGACTCCTCCTGAACTCTGAGCTGAGCGGAGTATAGAAGCGAGCAGATAACGCGGCTCGTGGCTCATTCTGAGACTGGTTTTCATGGCATGCATCATGCGTTTATATATTTATGTATATTTATGTATATTTATGTGAACTGTCCTGAAGTCTGATCTTGCAAGTTAAAGTGCCGGTTAAAAATCTTCACCTGCAGTGAGAGTGGGTTTTTTCGAGTAAACGTCGGAGAACGAGAGAATTTCTCCAAGAATTTTTAAAATCTAAAATGACAGCTGGCTTCGAATGCACTCGTTTTTATAATCTCGGTACAGATTATCTGAGTTTTAAATAAAACATCTGGTCCTGCTTTCAGACTTTGTCTGCTGTTAGCATGTCCTGCTAGCTAATCTGCTAGTTGTTAGCACTGGTAGCTTTTGGCTTTCAACAGTCTGCAGCCAGTGTTAGCATCTTCAGCTAGCTTTAGCTATCATTGCATCAAAACTTTGGATTTCAGGCAAACCTTTGCAGCTTTTCCTGATATTTACTGACTGTCATTTTAACTACTAAAAGTTGATGTATAATCCATGAAATATGCAGAAATGTTGCATGTTTTGGAAGCAGCCTTCAGAGCTATAGTGTTAGCATGTCCAGCTAACTGTCCATGTAGCATCAGTAGCATTTTGATTATTTTTATCTTTACCACTGAAAGTTTCAGGCATTCCTCACAACATCTTTGTCATTTGAATCAGTTTTTCTGTTTTTTAGTTCGTTTGTATGAGAATGTTTTTCTTTGTTGGTTTTTGTCTTCAACATCTTTGTTCTTAGCCTGTTTTATCAGTTTAAATACATTTTCACGTGAATTTTCTCATTATAAGCTCAAACTGGTGCCGCGGCTGTAATCGGCACCCTGTTTGGTTCTGCTGGGTCTCTGGTACGGTTCAGGTCGTGACGGGGAACCGCCGTTAGAACGTTTCATCAGTTTGAACTCATTTAAAGTTTGCAGCTGCCGATGCTGGGTTTACGTCCTGGATGCGGGACCTCGCCTGGTGACCTGAGCTCGAACTCGTCCTTGTTACCCAGAATGCCCCGGAGCCGGTCTGAGTGATCCCGAGCAGAAGCCCCAGATTGATCAGACTGGAGAGGATCCAGCTGAGCGCCGCCGCTCCCTTTGATCGGCTGATCTGAGAGCAGCGACATGGAAACACCAGCAGATCGTTTCCACCGACCCGAGGCCGATCACTGCGAGAGCAGCAGCCGCAGGTGGAAACAGAGAAAAAGTTCAGTGTCTTCATGAGGGATGACTCTCAGCTACTACCACACCGAGCATCTGGGTTCAGTCACATTCCTCTGCTCGTCACTTCCTGCCTGACGAGAGAGAACTGGTTCACAGAGTCCGGGTCAGACGGGGCCAAGAGCCTGTTTCCTGTCCCCCTCCCCCACGCTCCGGGGCTCAAACCTGGGCTTAAGGTTCTGGTTGGAACCTGGTATGTGGTTCTGGGTCCTGGCAGACTGAGGCGAGGCCACCAGAGCTCGGGTTAGTGAAACCTGGAAGATTCAGAATTTGGGGTATGTTGTAAATCTACGACGGTTTAAAACTATTTATTTTAGTTTTAACACCAAACAATAAAAACACGAAGAACACAAATATAAAAATATTAAATACAAAAAGGAGCACAAAGAACCAACAAAACGATCCAAACAGGAAGAGTCCAAACAGACGCACTGCTTATCGTGCACGCCTTACGAGCCTTAAGCTCAAATCCTCATGATCCGTCAGCTCATCTGTTCAGGATGACTCTCAGCTACTACCATGCCAAGCTTTAGCTCATTTTCTGTAAAAAAAAAAAAAAATAAAATGACTCAAGTGGCTATACCCATGTGGTGGCCATCTTGAATTGGCTCCAGATGTTAACTGTCTACAGACCTTCACCCAGTGACTAGTTTCACAGTTCCATTAAAATATGTCCACATTGGTCCAGTGAGATATTTTGCTAACAGACAGGCAGTTACACAATCGCCCACTTTTAATGACTGCAGGCGATATCAACAAAGAACAGAAAAGAAAAAGTTCCTTAAAGGAATAAAAATAAGGACTCAAAGCTCAAACCAGTTAGCTTTAGCTCCCAAGCTAATGTACCAAATATCACAAGTTGAGTGTTTTGACCCACAAGAGCTGATAAATTAAAGATCACAAGTTGATCACGTTTGATCATCTCAACCCACATTTTGTGCATAAGGACTTATATAAAATATAACTTTATAGTCGCACCTTTGAGCCCTGACAGTGTTTTAGTCTCCAACTACATCCGATATGTCAAAGCGCCACGAACTTGTGAAACAGTTCCACTCGTTGGGTAAACCAGATGTTTGGCCACAAACTAGGGAGAGAAAATGAAGCTTACATGAATAAATACACAAATGGCCTGCCATACAGTGTTTGTGTTCTGCTGATCCTTACCAGCCCCAGTCTGGGACTGGGTCTCTGTTCCGGGCAGGTTTTGGGTGTCAGGTGATGGTTCTGATGTGGTTCTGACCTCGCTGAGCTCCAACACTGAGCCTTTGTCTGCTGCTGGAGGGAAAACCAGCCTCTCCGTCATCGGGGCCTTTAAACGGATCCAGACCCGGCTCATATGGACCCATCAGTCACAGCAGGTCCTGATGGACATAAACCTCTGACCTTTGACCTTGAGACTGAAAACAGAACGCTCGCAGTTCAGCTTGAGAAGCTCTGTTCCGAGCGCAGGTTGATTTTAGTTTTATGTCTTTGTTAGTAAAATACTGGGACGTTATGAAGATATCTGTAATTTCTGTGAAGTAAAAATATTAAATTATATTAAAACTCTACTAAACTAAAGGATCCAAAACATTAAAATTAGTTCTGAAGCTAACATCAAATTTATTAGCTCTAAAGCTAACATTGTATATATATATGTTGCTATTATATATATATATATATATATATATATATATATATATATATATATTAGCTCTGGAGCTAACATCATAGACATCAGCTTCTACCCTGAAGCTGTTATTCATGAATCTCTAACCAGGATAATGAATGTGAAAAATCACATCATGTTGCTGCTGATCTGTTTCATGTTGCTGCTGATCCGTTTCATGTTGCTGCTGATCCGTTTCATGTTGCTGCTGATCCGTTTCATGTTGCTGCTGATTCGTTTCATGTTGCTGCTGATCTGTTTCATGTTGCTGCTGATCCGTTTCATGTTGCTGCTGATCCGTTTCATGTTGATGTGTTCATTCGTGCTGCTCACTCAGACTCATGTTCGTGCTGCTGTTCGAAGTAATGTTTTATGTTATGAGTGCTTAGTGTATATTTAGTTGATGTTGTTCTTAGTTCATATTTTAGATCTTGTTACTGTTTTTCATTTACATTTATTGTTGGATGTAACTGGGACCCTGTGAACATAATTTCATTCCACCACATGTACCACGTGAGGTGGGATGCCTTGAATCCTTGAATTATCTCTGGAGCGAACATGACAGCTGATTCACTTCTCCGTTCTTCTTTCCGTCAACATGAACTTCAGATAGTCCAAAATTAAATTCAAGCTGAACGGAGCGAACACGGGAACAAGCCGTCTACATAATGTACCCAGAATGCATTGCAGTGTAAATAAAATGGTGACGTCTTTGTGGAATTACTTTTAAAAAATTAATAGAAACACTAGAAAGCCTACTTTATTTTTAAATCTGAAGTATTCTTTAATCAAATAAGGTCAGTTGTTCCATCAGGTTGAAGATGCTTTAAGTGGGTTTATGCTCTTTAGTCTAGTAGTTTTAAAACTGGGTGAGCCGGACCCCCATGGGTCTGTGAACCAGTGCCTGGGGGCCCACAAAAAAAACCTATATATATATATATATATATATATATATTGCAGGGAACTGCATCTATTCACATGTTTCTAGGGGAAGCTCCTCTGCACTCGCACTATTTTCATACCGGCATCAATCAGTTTACAAATATTAAGTTTTATTACTCAGAATGGCTCCTGCTGTGATTCTGTTCAGTTTCATGTCATAATATGAAGAAGTGATCATTCATTTATCTTCAATGTGTCAAGTTTTAAAGTGTTTTTTGATGCTGTTAATTTTCTTAAAACTGTAATTGCTGGAAGTTGAAATTAAAAATGTCTTGAATGAAAAATATTCCATGTTTAAAAGTATAAAAACACTATTAAAGAACAGGTCTTAAGTATTTGTTGTAGAAATATTTCCACAGCGTTAAAGAGACAAAGTGAGACACGAGGGGGTCCCTGGACCCGAGAGTTTCAGAACCCCGGCTTTAGTCCCGCAGCTCGTCACGGAGGTTCTGACTCACCTGGATCTGGATCTTTCCAACATGAACGCCAGCCCAAGTTTTAAACTGACGGGAATGGCTTCAGGTGTAAACAAGTTCCTGAGAAAATAAGAAAAAACTAAACAAAGAAGTTTTAAATTATGGTAATAACTTCATCCTTATGGATAATTTTTTTATCCACTAAAGCCGTTTCCTGAAAGTTACCCCCATGTTCAACATTTTTAAAATAATTTTATTTAAGGAAGTGTTCAAACGCTGCAACCTTCCAAAAGCCCAATAGCTTTTTTTAAGACTTGAAACTCGTCTTGCATTTGTAACATTTTTTATTTTGCCCTTTCCTCTAATTGTTCTTTTTTTAAATTATATTTCTATTCATAATTTCTGCTTAGTTTTTTTGTCATATCAACTGTGAACATGTTTTTCTTGTTGTGTGCCTTGTTATTACATTTTGGGTTTTCAACAAAGGCAAAAATTAAAAAACTACTGCTATAGTGGGTGTAACTGAAAGATCCCGCAGTCATTGAACGCACCATTCAAGTCAACTGGCTCCAGTTCAGATAAAAGTCCAAACATGAGCCAAAGTACCTGAACGTGTTTAAATAAAAGCTCATGAAGCTCTTCAGGAGGCCAAGAGGAGACGGTGTGATCAGTTCCAGCTGATTTATTTCATGACACTTCATCACAACAGCTGCCCTTCAGCTACAAACGCTCACTTCCTCCGTTTCTTTGAAAACACATTCTGAACATATTGCACCAAAACAACGAGCGACGGAACGGCTGAATAAAAACAGACAAACACGTGCTGCGTTTGAACGGCTGAATAAAAACAGACAAACACGTGCTGCGTTTGAAGGGCTGAATAAAAACAATAGAAAACTGAAAAATCCAGTTGGTCTGAAGAAACACCTGAACTAGTTATTTACAGTCGGTAAACATCTGTCTGTACATCGGTAAACATCTGCATCGAAGCGCGGAGCCGCTCACCCGCCACGTCCCGGACGTTCAGAACACGTGTTTATTATTTACCTGTCCTCCAGAGTTCAGCCGATTCACCTGAACGCCTCAAATCAACCGTTCGGTCGACCCAAACGACTTTAGGTGAAAATAACTGATTACTTTAGTAAATGTAAAGTTTTGGTACTGGGAGCGGTGGGGCAGCGGTTAGAGAAGGTGGGCCTGTGATTCGAGGGTTGCCGGTTCAACTCCCTGGATCGACAAAAGCAAAATGTGGGTGTGAAAGATGAAGCACTCACACCTGCCACACTCCGAGCCCTTGAGCAAGGCCCCTTTACCTTTTCTGCAGCTAGCAGAGCTCTTTTTAAAAACCAGCTGGGGAATCCTGAGCTCCAGACCTGGTCTGAGGTTCCCTCGTCCAAAACTAAGATCCAGACCCGGTTTCCAGGAGTTCCCGAGCCGGATCACTGGGTTCAGGAGCGTAAAAAGACAAAAATCATAAAAGAGTTTAGTTTGAGCTAATCTGATTTAATCCCCGATTTTAACGAAGCCTGCAGCAGTACCTGACACCCAGGCCCCGCCCACTGAAGTGCTTCATCAGGCCCCGCCCACTCAAGTGCTCCATCAATCATTTGGTGTGAATCTTGGAGGAACAGATAAATATTAATCCACGTTTTGACTTGGTCTTTGAAAACTCAACATCTGGCGACTGATGTGCTCCCATCATGGCGGGCGGGAATCGAACCCGCACACATCAGAAGGAACCAGGGCCTGACACTCCCCAGGTGAGTCTAGAAAAATAAGCTTGAAAATATTTTTATTCTGGTTTTATTAAAAAGTTGAGGTAAGTTTGGTTCATAAATAAAACCTGCAGAGAAGGATCTGGTCTGAGGGGGTGCATAGTCCTGGTTCTGGTCCAGACCCGGGAGGCTGAAAAGAAAACCCTGTTTGTGTCATAGTCCAGGTCCGGTCCTCCTCCAGGGGACCCGGACCCTCAGTAGGTGAAGACCAGGTCTGAGAAGTCCGGTGCTCCTCCAGGGGACCCGGACCCTCAGTAGGTGAAGACCAGGTCTGAGAAGTTGGCCTCCAGCCAGTCCCCCGCGATCATCTCGCTCAGCTCGGGGGTGCAGAAGTCTGGGAAGTCGAAGTGGGACCCGAGGCTGCCCTCAGAGTCCAGGTCCTTGTCCACCAAGGACAGGCTCAGGTTCCCCGCAGAGGAGCTGGACGAGGAGGACGAGGAGGAGGTCCAGGGGTCGGACAGGAAGCCCAGGGCCAGGTCTGCACCATCGTCCAGGTCTGAAGTGGACCCGGACCGGGAGGAGGACGTGGGGGACCAGGAGGAGGTGCTGGTCCCCTGCCGGGTGATGTTCTTGAAGCTGTAGAAGAGCCGGCCGGACGGCTCCAGGTCCGGTTCTGTGGGGCTCAGAGTCCGGCTGTACCGGTCCGGTTCTTCCTCCTGCTCCTGTTTGAAGTCCTCCTCCTCCTCTTCCTCCTCCTCCGAGTCCTCTTCATCCTCCTCCTCCTCCTCCTCATCGTCAGTAAAGTCCCGTCTCTTGAAGCTGCTCAACACGAACCGGTACCGGGGGTCCGCTCTGCCGGTCCCGGACCCCTGCTTGCCGGGCCTCACCTTCCTGGAGGTCCCGGGGTTCCTGCTGGCCGGCCTGGAGGAGCTCTTCTCCGGGGACTTCCCCGCCGGGGGGGCCCCCTCCCCCGCCTTGGGCTTCTTCTTGGGCCGGTACTTGTAGTCCGGGTAGTCGGCCATGTGCTGCAGCCGCAGCCGCTCGGCCTCGCGGATGAACGGGACCTTCTCCGAGTCCTTCAGCAGCTTCCAGCGCTTCCCGAGCCGCTTGGAGATCTCCGCGTTGTGCATGTCGGGGCTCTGCTCCATGATCTTCCGCCGCTCGATCTTCGACCACACCATGAAGGCGTTCATGGGCCGCTTGATGTGGCCCGACGCCGTCCGGCACCAGTCCGGCCTGAGCGGCGCCGCGCGGCGGGCCGAGGCCGCCAGCAGCTCGCCCTCCTCCGGCTCCGTCCCGTGGCGGGAGTCGGTGACTTCCGCCCCGGCGCGTTCCGAGTGCTGGACCATGGTCCGGAAACTGGGTCCAAACTCACAACGAAAGACTTTAAAATCCACTTTGGCTCGAATCGACGCGGAATGTTTAACTTCGGAGGCGCGAGCTGCTCTGACAACATCTCACACTGTTTGAACTCTCCGAGCGGCCGCTTATTAACAGGCGGAGCGTGCGCGCGACGCTCACACCGTCAACCAATCACCGCTCTCCTTCGCTCCAACCTTCCCCGCCCACGGAACACTTTCATCCAATCAGCGTTGAGCTCCGTGTCTTTGTGCCCGCCCACCGGCGTCTGTCGGTTACTTTAAAATTAAATTTCAATTGGAAAATGATTACAGGCTTAAAGTCGATTTAAAGCGCTTTTATTGGTGTTTAGCAGCACAGAATCGTAAAATCAATAACTATGTGGCCTTTAAATTAAAATTAGGATGCACGAGTACCTCTTAAGTTTCTTTGTGGGAATTTAAGAATATAAGGAAAAAAATTAAGTTATCTTTCAGTACCAGAAAAATAACTTAACTCACAATATCACCCCCAGAGTATTTGTTGAGGATTACTTTCAGCTACTGCCACACCACATTTGAGCTCAAAACCTTTAAATTTGACAGACTAATCGCCGTTTTTGTGCTTGCTGTTGTCGACTAGCTGTGGCGGCCATCTTGAGTTGATTTACTTCATAAGTTGGTCAGTTGTAGATGTGCATCCATTCATTACTTCCTGAGGGTTTCATCAAAATCCATCCGGTTGTTCATGAGATATTTTGCTAACAGACAGGTTGACGCCAACAGTTAATACGAAACTTTAAAGCAAACATCCCCCTCGAAGAGTAGCCCTCAGAGTATGTGATGAGGACAACCCTCAGCTACTACCACACCAAGTTTGAGCTCAAAATGTGTAAAAAAAAAAAAATCAACCTAAAAGTTTTATTGAAACTCTTCCAGTGGTTTATGAGATATTTTGCTAACAAACACACAAAAAAACACACTTTCTCCCGCCTTTCACCTCGTTTTCAACTTTAATCTCTAAACATTAAAAAGCTCATGCTCAGGAATCTGAGATAATAATTTAATCTCTAAAACAAAACTTTCGGTTCCACATTTGAAGGCCTTAACTGAAGATACAAATCTCTGCGAGGAGTTTTTGAGGCAGCCCTGAATCACGAGGAGATAAATGAGAAATGTTTTGGAATATTTACAGTGTATTTCAGTATCTTGTTGAAATGGTTCCGCTGATGTTTGAGTGTCCTTCAGTCGAATCCCTGAGGGTGGTTGGGATGGTCCTGGAGGAGCAAACAGAGTCCTTGAAGGGTTTCCAGGAGGTCTGAAAGGAGATTCCTGGAAAATCTAGAGATGTTTTTGTCCCACAAGATGTCCTGATGTGGGGGGCTGTAGTGGCTCGGTGGTCAGTACCGCGGTCTGGTATTCCTGTAGTCCTCAGGTGCGTCTGTTTCCTCCTTGACCTCCTGGATCTCGCCGGCTGACGGAAGGCGTTCAGCTGAAGACCAGATTCTGAAACCGCTGCAACCTTCACATCAGCAAACGGGCTGTTTCAGCAGAAAGAGCCATGAAGTCTCAGTTTACCGTTTCTAACGTTCTCGTTTTTCACATCCCGGAACAAAACGCCTCAAATGGGTCAAACAGAGGAAGGACGGTTTGTTCAGGCGCCGCGAGCGTTGGAGCCCCGTGGTCATTCAAGAGAAAGTCTCTGAAACGTCTTAACATGTTCGCGGGTGTTCTTGCTTGAATTTCAAATATGCCAAAAAACAATTCTTCTAATTTTCTTGTCTTAAACGTTTTCTCTTTAGTTTTTATCAAACCCAGAGCACCAGCTCCGCACCCTGACCCCTGCAGGGACCCATCCTCTGGCAGGAAACCTGAGTCCTGCATGCCCGGCTCTAAAACCCGCTCTGATCATTAAAAATATTTATTAAAATTGGTCCCGTCTCCATTTATAAAATGTACTCCAGTAGATTAGATCATAAACGTGGGGAAGTTGCCGAGGTGGAGATAAAATGGGCCGAGCAACAATAATGTGCGTGGCCAAGAATACAGTTGTGCAGGTCACGCGCGTGAAGGAAGACTGGGATGTTCTTTAAAAAATGGCCGCTCAAACCACGACCACGTGGTTTGCTGTTTGTCTTGTCTGTGACTCCACGGTCCAAAGACTTCCTCGCACCCTAGACGACCCAAGACCCTTAACGAGACCACAGAAAAACCTGAATCTTCTTCAGTTTACACGCCAGGTCACTAGGTGGCGCTGTGATTGTTGTTGTTTTAACAACACGCACTCCGATTATTTTCAAGCATGAAGACAGTTCCATCCAGCATGGCGGGTTGGACCGGCAGTGTTTGTAGAAGGTCTGACATGACGATGACATGTGTAGAACATATAACATTTCTGTCAGACACAAAGGGTGAGCAGGACAAACAGCACTCTGCTAGTCGCCGTTCCACTGACCCAGAAAAACTGATGACTGCAGCTGTCCGTCGTGCTCATGTGCAATTTCACACGAATGTCAGGCTTTTCCAAAACCCTTGACTTCAAGACCTGGATTCAAAAGTCCTTCCTTGGTGTCAGAGAAAATGGCAGCTGTCGTCTACGATTGGTCGAAACCCTGCAGGGGTTGGCTCCACCTAAAATGGTGTTACGTAAACAGGGCTTCAGCAGGTTTCCTAGAAAATGACAAAGTATCGTAGAGTGGGGTGTAAGATGACGGTTGTGATTGGTGAACGTCAGTACAGGAAGGAAGAGTTGCTCACCTGGAGAACACGGTCTGATCGGTTGGACCTGACGGTGATACTGTAGGTATTATACACAGGAGATTTTTAAAAACTATTTATCGTATATTTATTGTATATTGTACAGATACTACTGTAAAAGTTGGTTAATGATTAGGACAGAACTGTTAGTATTTTTATCTAGACTGACCCTGGGGTTTTGATCTGCTCAGAGACGGGATTATAATGAAATTATGACCCGGTTCTGACTGGGTTAACCGGGGCCAGCAACTCTAAAACGAGTCTGCCTGGGATTCAATATCCGTCAAGGAATAGTTTATTTTGCTTGCTACGTCACGCAGAAAGGCTTTTCATCCATGTCTCATTTTTTCCTTACACGTTAAACCAGATACGGTCCAATGAGACCACACTTAGTCCCTCCCCCTCATCCATGTGATAGGCTGTGCACCCTTCTGAAAGGAGGAGTCTAGGCTCTATAAATCTGTAATGCCACGGGACATACGGCCCTTCCGGTTCCTGATCTTGCATCGTGGACCGGACCGGCCAGCGCTGTAAACCTTAACCTTCTCCTGCCTTGATTTAATACAGTTGGTACAACTGAATTCACGTTTCCTTGATTTATTAATAGTGTGAGTTGCAGCTTCTGAGGGAGGTCCGAGCCGGGGGGAGCGTGAGCTGGAGGCGGACCTGGGGTCCACGGCTAACAACAGCTAGCTGCAGTAGCTCGGAGCCGCATTCAGCTCCCATTATAACAGCACAGTGGTGCAGCAGGTAGGGCGGCCACCTCTCAGCAAGAAGGTTGCTGGACCGAACCTTTCTGGGTAGAGTTTGAACGTTCTACCTGTGCACACGTTTTCTCCAGGTACACCAGTTTCTTTCCACAGACCAAAACATGCAGGGTCGGCTAAACTGTCCCAGGTATGAATAGTTGTTTGTCTCTGTGTGTCTCTGTGATGGACGGAGACCTGTCCACCGTGTCCCCCGCCAGCTCAGAGTTCGGTTGGAGGCTCGTTTCTGCTGCTTTCCATGTGAAACCAAACTGCAGCTGCTGAGGCCACTGGTTAGGCTCTGTGTGTGTGTGTGTGTGTGTGCGCGCGCTCGTGTGTGTGTGTTACTCAGGAATGCGACTGCTGTCAGGTGGGGTCAGAGGTCAGGCCACTGCAGAGGTGAGAGCTCCTCAGGTGGAAACAGGAAGCAGGAAAAAATGCTGTCGTTGATCAATTGCGTGGTTACCATGGCAACAGGAAAAGCTGATCTGGACAGACATTTTGTCCAATGCCCCGAAGTTCTCCTGGACTCTGCTGGAGTCCACGTGGTTTTTCGTAAGACTTGCGGTCTGCCTCGATGTGGGCAGGACTGTCAGAGCGTGGTCGGGTCGAGGCCACCTTCCCTCCGCTGGTCAGAGTCGACCCCTTTGGTCTAACTCCGTTTGAATTCTGTCAACGAGCACGGACACGTCTGAACTTCCTCAGAGCCACAGTTGGTTTAAGATGTGTCTTAAATGTAAATAATAAAACTGAGTGCTGCAGATTTTCAAGATGGTGGTTTGATCATCGTCAAGGAGACGCTCGGAGGATCGCCGTCTCTCTCAGCCGATCAACGCTGCAGTCTGCTGGGGTCCCATCTTTAGCTCGCCTGGAACCTCACAGAGACCGTCCTGAAAACCGCTCTGGAAGACGACACGATCACTCGATGGAAAGACTGATGTCGATCCGAGTCAAGTCCAGACCAAAAACATTACGGCCCGACTGGCTCGGCCTTCACTCGTTGGTGGACGACGTCAAAGGAACCTCGAACAACCTGCACCTCTTATTTCTCTATTCTACTAAAAGTTGTTTGTGACACGTAAAAACTCCTAATTACTTTAAAATGATATGTTCTTTACATTTTTCACCTCAGGACGTCACCATTACTTTACCGCAAAACCTGCAATTTACCGCAATGCATTCTGGGAGAATGACGTACTGTACATGGGTTGTAGCGGAGACTAAACTAAAATCCAAGGAGTAAATACTAAAAGTTACAAGATGAGACAGTAAACTTATAGTTTCTATTGGTCCTTAAACACAAAAAAGGGTCAAACTTGACCAACTTGTGATATTTATGAACTTTGGCGCTAACCTTATTACACTATGATGTCGAGCTAACATCATATTCATTAGCTCTGGAGAGAACGTGAAAGTTGACTCATTTCTCATCCTCGTCTCTATCAACACGCTTCGGTTCAAATTAAAGGACTCAACGTGAGACAATGTCCAAAATTAACATTCAAGCTGAATGGAGCTCACACCCAGCAAACAGTCTAGATCAATTACCCAGAATGCATTGAGGTATAAATAAAATGGCAATGTCCATGTGTCATTAATTTCCTAAAACACAAACAAGACTGAGGTTTTGGTTTTTGGACCTGAGCACCTTAGGAATGAATGTTTCAGTCTTTCTCCCTCCTTAGATGCATTAATCTGTCCTCCAGCTCTAATGTTAAAAATCTTGGTGTTATTTTTGATCAGGACATGTCTTTTATCCCCCACATTAAAAACGTTACTAGAACCTCCTTCTTCCACCTGCGTAATATCACTAACATTAGAAACATCTGATCTAAAGATGATGCAGAAAAACTGCTCCATGCATTTGTCACGTCTAGACTGGACTATTGCAATGGTTTATAATCTGGGTGTCCAAATACTTCTTTAAAACGTCTTCAGTTGATCCAACATGCTGCTGCCAGAGTCTTAACTGGAGTTACTGGGAGAGATCATATCTCTCCAGTTTTAGCTTCTCTCCATTGGCTCCCTGTCAAATCCAGAACTGAATTCAAAATCTTACTTCTAACCTACAAAGCTCTCAACAACCTAGCTCCATCTTATATTACAGATCTTATTGCTCCATGTTTTACTAACAGAACACTTCACTCTCAGACTGCAGGTTTACTTGTGGTTCCTAGAGTTTCCAAAAACAGAATGGGAGGCAGATCTTCCAGTTATCAGGCTCCTCTCTTGTGGAACCAACTTCCAGGTTCTGTCCATGAGGCTGACACATTGTCCAGTTTTAAGACTTTCCTTTTTGATAAATCCTATAGTTAGGGTTGACTTGGGTTTCCTGAGCTGTCCCTTAGTTCTGCTGCTATAGGCTTAGACTGCTGGAGGACAAACTGACCACATGTCCTCTCTCTGCTGTCTTTATCTACTCTGCTCAATCTGTTTGTAATTATTTATATCTTAACATGTTTTTTGTTTTTCCTCCTATAGAAACCACACCTGGAATATAGAAACCACACCTGGACTATAGAAACCACACCTGGACTATAGAAACCACACCTGGACTATAGAAACCACACCTGGACCTGTCATTCTGTGTCTGTTTCTACTTCCTGTCCTGTCAAACCCAGCCCGTCGAAGCAGATGGTCGCTCGTCCTGAGCTGGTTCTGCTGGAGGTTTCTTCCTGTTAAAGGGAGTTTTTTCTTTCCACTGTCTCCTTTGTTCTCGCTCAGGGTGGAGACGTGAAGCTTCAACACAATCTGCTGCTTCCTCAGATGGGACCTGTCAAAATAAAGGCTGAATGAATACAAAACTTTTATTAACTGACTTTATTTTTATGTGAATGTTTCTGTTCAATCCCTGAGACGACTCCTGTTGTGACTTGGAGCTACAGAAAAAAAACTGAATTGATTTTTAAATTATTATAAAAACTTAAGAGCTTACAGTATTTTTAATGTCTCGTTTTTATACTTAAAGTATTTTTGTTTATTCAGTAGTTCCAACTAGTTGGAGATCCTTTTAAGATCATCTGGACACAAACAGCTGCCAACTTGTATTTTTGGGACCAGAGTCCGATGAAAGCAACTCCTCGGTAAGGAAAGAACCTGTTGGCTGTTGTCTACTGACGATGTATGATGTCATCACCTCATCAGCATAATTAATCAGGTATTTATTAGTCATGGACGTATTAGGAGAGAGGAACTCGTTGTTTAAAACATTGTCCAATGTTACACTTAGAATTAGAATCAGACATGTAATAAATGCTGTTTTTAATAAATTAAAATTGTTGTTGTTTATTGCAGTTTATACACCAGTAAGGACCGGACCATCCCCCTGAACGTTGTTGATGGTCAGCTGACCGTTTTGTTCCAGAATATTTGGTTTGACTTTCTTGGATTATCGTGTTTTATGTGAACTACTGGTTCTGAACATCCTTTATTATAATTTGTATAAAGAAGCTTTTAATTATAATTTATATAAAGAAGATTTTGGAATAAACTCTTTAAAATGTAAAATATTACAAAGTGATGAAGACCGCCGTGGTCTCTGTTGTCAGCAGGGTGAGATTTTTCACAAACGAAACCTGATTTATCTCCTCCCAGCATCGGCGCTGGGAGCACTGGGGGCTGATTGGTGGAGGGGTGGGGGTACAGTCGGGTGGGGGTGCTGATGCTGATGGATGCGTCTCCTCCAAGAGGAGAATTCAGAACAACTCGGTTTCCGTGACGACCAATTATGTCTCAGGATTGGTTGGGCGGGTCGGGTTGGGTTTTGGTGTAACCTTGGATTTGCGTTGCCGCGGCAACGGGCCTCATCATGCATTATGGATGTTCATTGAAATTCAGCACCAGCTACCAGATGACGGGCGGGGGTCCATACCATGTGTGAACATACACATGCTGACTGCGTGTGTGCATGCAGAGAACATGTGTGGCTTCGTGGACGTCTCCGAGGACGTGAATCGAGTATTTCTGGTCATTTTTAACCCCTGGACGTGGTGCGGTGACGGTTCTCTTCAGTGTTTGGGACTTGGATGACGACCACAGGTCCATTCACGTGTGTTTGCTTTTACATGTAGTTCAAACAACAGATTTCTACTGAAGTGACTGATAAGTCTTACAGTTTGCAGAGATTCATGTTACAACAAAAACTGATCCACATTCTTCTACTGTAGTCCGAGTCCCACGGGTGGTGCTGGATCCCATCAGGGCTACTTTGGGGTCCACAATTTGAAGTTAAATAACAACCAGTCAATCACTGTAAACTATATGACGCATCGCTGGATTCAGTACGAATTCAAAGGTTTTCTAAAGCAGCGATCAAAGTGGGGCCAATTTTAATGGACTTCCCTGAGTCAGGAGGACCCCCACGACACCCCACCTGCAGGCCGGCTCGGGTCGAAGACTCAACGTCAGCAGACTGCACCCGTTAATTTGTCTTTCAGGGATACTCAAACAGAACTTGAGTACAAGTTTGGTTTCTCAGATCACACCATTGGTTGGTTCTCTAACTATCTCTCAGACCGGAGGCAATGTGTTCAACATAATGCTACTTCCTCCAGTTATTTAACAGTCAACAGTGGTGTACCACAAGGCTCAGTCTTAGGACCCACCCTCTTTACAATCTACATAGGTAATGTAGGTCAGAGCATCCCTGATGCATCCATACATTTCTATGCTGACGACACAGTTGTTTATTGTCGAGCTAAAACTGTTGCTAAGGCTTTCCAGCTTTTGAAATCTGCATTCAACATCATCCAGACAGATTTGCTCCGCCTCAAACTTGTCCTAAATGCCGATAAAACCAAAGGGATGCTTTGTTCAAACAGGAAGTTGGTCCCAGCAGTTCTTCCTCTGATTTTATCCTCAAATGGTGTCTCTATTGAGTTTGTTGATTCCTATAAATATTTGGGTATCTTGGTCGACTCACATCTCTCTTTTAAGCTCCATGTGTTAAACCTAGTAAAGAAACTGGAAGTTAAACTGGGTTTCTTTTTCAGAAACAGATCCTGTCTAACCCTGAATGTTAGGAAACACCTTGTATCTGTGACTTTCCTTCCCTCCATTGATTACGGTGACATTATTTACATGAACGCTCCTACAAGAACCCTGCAGATGTTGGATGCTGCAGATGTTGGATGCTGCAGATGTTGGATGCTGTCTATCATGGTGCACTAAGATTCATAACTGGCTGTAACTACCGTACCCACCACTGCACCCAGTATTCACTGGTTAACTGGTCATCATTAACTTCACACGGACTCTCCCACTGGTACATTTTCATCTTTAAATCACTTCTTGGTCTGCTGCCTTCATACATCTCCTCCTACATGTCTCTGTGTGAGTGCAGCTACAGCGTGCGCTCTCAGGACATCATTACCTGCAGTGTTCCCTCAGTGAGGACTGAACTAGACAAAAGGACCTTCTCCTACTCCGCTCCTGTTTCCTGGAATATCTTGTAAAAAGATCTGAAGCTCTCGACCTTTGACCTCTCGCAGTGGGGGTCATGGCCAGCCCACCCCTGGTGCACGTTGTGCCACGAAGCGAAGTAGTAACAGAGGTAGTAACAGAGGCAAAACGGCCAAAATGTGAAACAGTAAGCCGGTGCAGAAGCTCAGTCCGGTGATCTTCAATCTGTGTGACCAGCTGGACCAACAAACGATTTGTGACCCGACTGATGAGGACGCAGCAACTTTGGGTTCAGTTGTAAAAACTACAAACGGAGTTAAACCAATGTCTCTTTAAATATTATGAGGCAGACTGCTGTCACGTTTAATGCGCTCCACTTCAGCCCGGCTGAGTTCAGCTCCACGTCTCGTTTAGTTCCTCGACGCTCGCTTCATTCATGAAGTTCCCATCTGAGCTGACGGGGCGCTCCATCAGGGATTTATGAACGACCAAAGGGAGACGGGATCTGCTCTCTCTGCTGCGGCACCGAGAGGTTTCTGAACTTCACGGGATTATAAATCCAGCTGCACAGTCGGCCATGACAGGTGTTCGACTGAAGCTGAGGAGTTGTGAGCACTGAGGCGGAGATATCTGGACGACCTTTGAAGGTGCAGGTCCTGCTCACCAACTCTGCCAGATGAGGAGAAGGAAGGAGAAAGAAAAGCAAGGAGTCCTGAATCCTGACGTCTCCAGGAAGTGTGGGAAAACTTTTTCCTCCAGAGACAACACAGTTGAAGAAAACAGCCGAAACGTTTCTGGATTAAAGAAGAATCCATTTAACATCACCTCTGAATGACTGTCCGCCTCGGCAGCTCCGAGGAGCTTCCTGTAATTTACTGCCCGCTGACGTTCAGGTGGTGTCACCGCCCAACAGGCTTCAAAGCTCTGAGTAAAGGTCCACGCTCAGCAGGAAGTCACTGATGACAGGGAGCCAGGGGGGCCGAGATAAACCCCCGCTGAGGAGGAGGAGGCAACAGGGCAGCTCCTCCAGGGTTCACAGAAACATCAGGGCCGAGAAGCTTTATGTTCACGGATCAGCAGAAGCTGAAAAATCTGTTTAAGAAACTGAACTCAGGATTAAAACTAACCAACATAATGTGAACAGATTAACATCTTTTAAATAGATTAACATAATCTGAACAGATTAACATCATCTGAACAGATTAACATCATTTGAACA
>NC_056509.1:47451516-47451759 GCF_014905685.2 Nematolebias whitei
TCATCTGAACAGATTAACATAATCTGAACAGATTAACATCATTTAAACAGATTAACATCATCTGAACAGATTAACATCATCTGAACAGATTAACATCATTTGAACAGATTAACATCATTTAAACAGATTAACATCATCTGAACAGATTAACATCATCTGAACAGATTAACATCATCTGCATAGATTTAACATCATCGGCAGATTAACATCATCTGAACAGATTAACATCATTTGAACAGATTA
>NC_056509.1:47451769-47452709 GCF_014905685.2 Nematolebias whitei
CATCATTTGAACAGATTAACATCATTTGAACAGATTAACATCATCTGAACAGATTAACATCATTTGAACAGATTAACATAATCTGAACAGATTATATTAAATTAGTTACTGAAATTATAAATTCCATTAAAACTGATATTTATAATTAAATATTCAGACTCATTGAAACTGATCAAGGACAAAGATGAACACTGAGACTAAAACTTTATGATTGATATGACCATCCAACCATCCATCCATCCAACTATCCATCCATCAATCATCCATCCATCCAACTATCTATCCATCCAACCAACCATCCATCCATCATCATCAAACAACCATCCAACAATCATCCAACCATCCATTCAACCATCCATCCATACATCCAACCATCCATTCAACCATCCATCCATCATCCATCCATCCATCCAACCATCCATCCAAACATCCTTCCATCCATCAGTCATCCATCAATCATCCATCCATCCAACTATCCATTCATCTATCCATCTATCCAAACATCCATCCAAACATCTATCCATCCATGCAACCAACCACCCAACCATCCATCCATCCAACAAATCATCAAACAAACCAGCCAACCATCCAACAATCCATGCATCTATCCATCCATCAAATCCATCCAAACAATCATCCAACCAGTCATCTAACATCCAACCATCCATCCATCATCTATCATTCATCCAACCATTCAATCAACTATCCAACCATTCCTTCAAGCATCCTTCCAACCAATCATCAAACAAATCATCCAAGCACCTATCCATACAACCATCCATTAATTTTATTAATCTTTATTTAACCAGACAAATTCCACTGAGATCAGATCTCTTCTGCAAGGAAGGCCTGGGCCTGAAGGCATCCTAACATCCATCCATCCATCCATCCATCCATCCATCCATCCATCATCATCAAACAACCATCCAACAATCATCCA
>NC_056509.1:47452719-47455844 GCF_014905685.2 Nematolebias whitei
ACAACCATCCAACAATCATCCAACCATCCATTCAACCATCCATCCATACATCCAACCATCCATTCAACCATCCATCCATCATCCATCCATCCATCCAACCATCCATCCAACCAATCATCAAACCAACCAGCCAACCATCCATCAAAAACCATAGCTACAGACCAGTTTTAGCTAAATTATAGCAAAAAAAATGCACTTTTGTAAAACAGTTGCTAAAACTCTAAATTGTCATAACAGTGGCTAAAAGCTAAAACAAAGGTTGGCAACAGTAAAACTCACTTTAATTGAAAAATACAGTAAAACAGTAGCTAAATGGCAAGACAAACCAGTAGCAAATAGCTAAAACGAGCAAAAATCAGTTGAAAGCTAAAACCAGTAAAAAGTAGCTAAAAGCTAAAATTAGCTAAACCAAAACCTAACAGGCAAAATGTAGTAAAACAGCTGGTAAAACTCAAAATGAGTTTAATCAAAACAAAAAATAAAAGAGTAGTTATAGTGGCAGCAGGTTTACTGAAGAAAACTTCAGTTTTAATGATTTAAAGTTTAAAGAAGAAAAATATTTTAAAAATAAAATAAAATGACAGAAAACAAAAACTTGTGTCTGACTCAGAATTTTAAACCAAAATATTAAAAATATTACAAACTTTATACTAAAAATAATAAATATCTTCATTTATTTAAGACATTTTCCGACCAGTTAGTTCTAAGTATAAATAAAATAAAGATTATTTTAAAAACTAACCAAAACTAAACCAAATTAGAAATGTTTAAACTCATTCTTTTATGTTTCTTCTTTTTCTCATCAGTTTATTTTCAAAGCGACTCAGATTATAATCCAACAAACAATTTGCTTCGACAGAGGACAACATGGACAGATTAGCTGGATTACGACGAGGCAGATTGAGATTAACTGATGTCACTTTGATCTTTTTCACATTTGAAACATTAGAGCACTTCCTGCAGGATTCTCTTTTCGTTGTTAAATATTTTGTTGGTTTTTGGAGTTAGTTCTGTTGCTCGATTATGAAGGATTGGAAAGAGCGTGGGAACATGTGAGCAGGTGCGCAGGTGAACAGATGAACAGGTGAGCAGGTGTAAGACCAGCATGCAATGGGGCAGGCCTCTGGTTTGTACCAGAGCAGAGATTAACTCTGGATTTTCAGAAATCTCAACAACCAACATGAAATAATTCAGAAAATAAAATAATCTGTTCAGGAGGACAAATGGAATTAACCAGGAATTAATCTGAGCCCAACCAGCAACTATCCAGAGTCAGGTGAGGAATAAAACCCTCAGGATCCAGACCAGGATCTGTCAGACCTGAAGCTTTTTCTGAAGCAGCTGCTTCTGTGGGACCAACCCCCCAGTTCCCTGCAGGACCCTCCATTATGGTGAAGCTGAGGGGGAGGGGTGACACTGGGGGAGGGGAAGCCTTCCTCCTCCTCCTCCTCCTCCTCCTCCTCCTCCTCCTCCTCCTCCTCCTCAGGAAGATCCAGGAGAAAACGCTGAAACGACCAGACTGAAACAACGAAGAATGAAAAGACATAATTTTAGACATTTATTTGTTGGTTTGTTGTTTTCTTTACTGTAAACGTTTGTGCATTCTTTAACGATATTTATTATTATTGTTATTAATAATTATTATTATTATTATCATATTTAATAATATTTTTAGACAAGAAACAAACAGAAAACCTGTTTTTAATAGAAACAAACAACAGAAACAGGTAAACATGTAAACACTGAGCGCTGAATATTTAACGACAGCAGCTGAACTTGGTTAAAAGTTTAAAAAACAATAAAAGTAGCTAAAGAGTAGCTAAAATGGAAGTGTGCAAAAAGCTTAACTTAAAGTAGCAAAGTCCGAGCTAAAACGAGCCAAAGAGTAGCTAAAATAAGAAAAGAACAAATGTTTATGTAAGAGTAGCAGAAGTCTAGCTAAAGAATAAAAGTAACCAAAAGGTAGTGTTAGTATTTTTATCTGGTCCTGCGGTTTTGATCTGCTTGGAGACGGATTATAATGAAATTATGACCCGGTTCTGACTGGTTAAACTGGGCCAGCAACTCTAAAAAGACTCTCCCAGGAATTCGATATCCGTCAAGGAAAAGAGTTTTAATTTTATTTCTTTATTTTCTCGTTCATCACGTAGAAAGGCTTTTTAAGCACCGTCTCGTTGTTTCCTTACACGTCAGATCAGATCCAGTGACATCACACTCAGCCACTCCTCCTCATGCACGTGCTCTCCTTCTGCGAAGGAGGAGTCTAGAGCCTATAACTCTGTAATGACACGGGGCAGCGCTGTAACCTTCTCCTGCCTTGATTTAAAACAGTCGGTACAACTGAATTCACGTTTCCTTCATTTATTATTATTGTGAGTTGCAGCTCCTGAGGGAGGTCCGAGCCGGGCGGAGCGTGAGCTGGAGGCGGACCTGGGTCCGAGGGGAGGCCTGAACAGCTAGCTGTTGCTCTCGGGGCCGCATTCAGCTCCCGCTGTAACAGCTTGGTGCCGAAACCCGGGACCTGTCGCACCCCAAGCGAGAATCATACCCTAAACACAAGTGGAGTAAACGCCTTGCTAAAAGTAGCATAGAACAAGCTAAAAGCTAATAGCAGCTTTATGGTATCTAAAAGTAGGAAAAGTCTGGCTAAAGGCTAAAAGTAGCAGAAATTTATCTAAAGCCTAAATGTAATGAAAGGTTAGCTAAAAGTATCAAAAGGACAGCTAAAATCTGAAAGCAGCAAAAAGCTAAATAAAAGCTAAATATAGCAAAACAGTAGCTTAAACTGAAGAGTATGAAAAGTTTAGCTTAAAATAGCAAATAAATAAAATCTAAAAGGAATAAATATCTAAAAGAAGCAGAATGGCAGCTAAAGACTAAAAGTAGCAAAAGTTTAGCTACAAATAGCTAAAGTTAGAAGCCGTGCTGAAAACAGTTTGAAATGATAAATTCCTGTTTTTAAAGTAAAACGATTAAATTAATTTTGTTTACTTCCTGTTTTTATATGTTTTAATAAAAATGCTGAGTCGCTCTGAAAGAAGCTAAAAATTAAAGATTAGTTTTAAAAGTGGAACGAGAGGTTCTGTTGACTGGTTCTGCTGACTGGTTCTGTTGACTGGTTCTGC
>NC_056509.1:47455854-47461131 GCF_014905685.2 Nematolebias whitei
GGTTCTGTTGACTGGTTCTGCTGACTGGTTCTGTTGACTGGTTCTGTGTTTTCTGTGATGCAGGGTTTAACGCTGGACCTGCAGCAGCCATGCTGGTTCTGTTCGGGTCAGACCGAGCTGGTTCTTGTTCTGCTGCAGGAGAACGGAGGTTCTGAGAACAAACCCCCCATGAGCGCGACACACGACGCATTAGACAACGAAGACAGGCAGATTTTGTCTGTCTGTCCATCTTTGTCCTCTTGGTCCAGAGTCGGTCTCAGGGGCAGTTGTAGCAGGGAGGTCCAGTCTGGACCTCAGAAGACACTGATGTCTCAGTCAGGTCAAATAGTTTCCAACAAACCAGGATGATGTAGCTTCACAGAACTGTTCACACTTCTAGGAAGATCTGAGGTACAAGATCGTCCCACCAGAACCATGAAGACACTCGGCGGTCTCCAGTACCGGACTGCAGAAGTCCCAACACTGCAGACAGGAGCTCCATGGGTGACAGGAAGGATCTTTCACCTTTTTAGAAATCACTTCCTGTTTCAAAGGATCGCTGTGGGCGTGGCCTTGAAGACGCCCAGAAGGTTTAAATGGACAATGGTGACGCTGTCCCAGCCTTACCAAGACATTCAATGTGCACTGGGGTGGATGGACAGATGGACGGATGGATGGATGAACAGATGGATGGATGGATGGATGGATGGATGGATGGATGGACAGAAAGATGATGGATGGTGGGTTGTTGGATGGATGGACAGATGGATGAATGTATGATGGCTGTTGTACAGATGGATGGATGGTTGGTTGTTGGATGTGTGGATGAACGGACAGATGGTTGAATGGATGGACAGATGGTGGGTTGTTGGATGAGTGGATGAACGGACAGATGGTTGAATGGATGGACAGATGGTAGGTCATTGGATGGATAGATGGACGGATGGATGAATGGACAGATGGACGGATGGATGAATGGATGGAGAATTGTTGGATGGATGGATGGATGGATGGATGGATGGATGGATGGATGGATGGATGGATGGATGGATGGATGGATGGCGGGTTGTTGGATGGACAGATGGTTGGATGGATGGATGGATGGTTGGATGGATGGATGGATGGATGGATGGATGGTTGGATGGATGGATGGATGGATGGTTGGATGGATGGATGGGTGGATGTTGTCAAATTTGTTTTCTAAAATATTTTTTAAAGAAGAAAACAAACAAACGGCAGAAAAAACTTCAAAAAACTGAAAAATCTTCAGTTTTCTCTAAAATCTAAAACAAAACGTTTTAATTTAACTTCAGAGTAATCTGATTACTTCAAAGTCTCTGGTTTTTACTTTTAGACAGATTCTTATGAAGTAGGATTTAATAAAATAAAAACAGTTCTCGTGGTTCAGATCAAATCCACACTTTCAGGATTTTCTAAAATCCAAATCAGAAAAAAGTTCTTTTTGATTTGTTCTTTTGTTCTTTGTTCTTTTGTCTTGGAGTCTTGGTGTTTTGTGCTTCCTAAATGGATTTATTTTAGCCGGTTCTGAGAGCTCTTTGTTGGGACAAACGGCACCAATAAAGCTGCTCCGGTTCGAGTTCTCGATGGAGGGAAACATGAAAAGAGGAAGGAGGGAACGAACGCAGCTGAAGAAAAGGAGGAGGAGGAAGAAAAATGAGGAGAAACCACAAGAAGTCTTTTCTTCTTCTGCGACTTTCTCTGGTTGGACAAACAGAGCGAGGCTTTCTGCTGGAGGCGCTTCACCTCTGAGGGTTACAGGCCGTCTCCCTAACAAGCACCGAGACAAAACCCCATCAGGCCGAGGGTGGGGGCCGCGGAGGACTGAAGAGGCCAGGGGGAGGCAGATGCCAGACTCGGGACCCGGCAGATGGAGCCTGATGAATCCTGAAAAGCAGCAATTGAAACCCGGAGAAGTTTGCCAAGCGGCCGGCTGTAATTATCGCCGCGCCTTTGGGTTCTTTGTCCATTAGAGTGGCGGTTGGGGTGAGCGGCAGCTGCGGCAGATGGCGAGGGTCCGGAGAGAGAGTTTTGGTGGGGGTGGGTGGGGGGGTCCCTGAAGGCTTCCTCTTTATTATCAGAATAAAAGTCCAACCTTCACGATTTCTTAAAAATCACGTCAGGTTTGGATTAAAACGGCAAAAAAAAGTTCTGCTACAAACAAACCTGAGGAAAAACAGAACTGCTGGCCCTTGTTGAGGTTTTTATTGATGTGAAGGAACAAGTGGACTCCAGGGCTTCTAGCTTTTATATTAAAAAGTCCAAATCTGACGTCCAGACAAAGACAACGGTCCAGAACAACCAGCAACCAGCAACCTGCAACAAGTTTATTCAAAGAATAATGAGATGTCCTGAGACAAAAATACTCAGATTTCCCGTCAAGTCTAAATTCGACAAAATTCTTCTTTCGTTTTTCCCTTCACAGCGAGTCGTCCTCCATCTCCCTCTGCATCCTCTGTCCTCCCTCCAACTACCTCCATGTCCTCTCTAACTGCATCCAGATATCTTCTCTGTCTTTTTCCTGGAAGCTGCATTTCTAACATCCTTCTGCCAATATACCCACTGTCCCTCCTCTGGACATGTCCAAACCACTGTCCTTCCTCTGGACATGTCCAAACTACTGTCCCTCCTCTGTTCTTGTCCAAACCATCTCAGTGTGTCCTCTAACTTTATCTCCCAGTTGTTCAACCTGTGCTGTACCTCTGATGATCTCATTCCTGATCTTCTCCATCCTTGTCTCTCCTAAGGAGAACCTCAACATCTTCATTTCTGACACTTCCAGTTCTGTCTCCTGTCTTTTTGTCCATGTCTCAGTCTCCTGACCATACAATGTAGCTGGTTTCACCACTGTCTTGTAAGCTTTGTCCTGTGTCCTCATCAGAATCAACCTTTATTATAATTCCATTGAAGCACAACAAAATTACATTTCAGTACAGCCGTCCAAAGTAAACATAGGTAGACGGGGATGCCTGAGGCTGCACCCTCGTGTGAAGCGCTGCCCTTTTTGTTTAAAACATGAAGAATGGGGAGGTATAAAAAAAATCATATCTCACAAGGTGTCTTTGATGGGACACAGTGTGAGGTTGCAACAAAAACCTCAGCACAAGAAAAAGCAACATGCTGGTGACATAAAGACATATGCGTGTGGAGTGGGCGAGGGTGGGGGTCCTAGCACAGGCCACCCAAGTGAGCGATGTAGCCACTGGCGCCTTTGCATCTAGCTAGGTTGCTGCACCGGGAGGCAAATGAGGGAGGCCAGCGAAGGCGATGAATTTGAGGGGAAGTAGTCCATGAGCACTGTCCAGATCCCCCGCCCCCAAGCTAGAGCTGTCATTTCTAACCCGGAGCCCGGCCCCGCCCAACCCGGATTTGGACAGGGACAGACCATAATAATGTGCTAAATGTGTGGGCCGGGTCGGTGTCAGGTTTGTATTGTGTCAGGGACGCGTGTGGCCGACGATGCCATGTATGCAAACATAGCTTGCCATACTACACCTGCTGCATGCGGCCATTTGACCGCGCGCTGACTGGCTGGTTGAAAGAAGCAAAAAGTTCAGTTAGACTTCAGATGGACTACTGCCAGCAATCCATCAGCCCAGATGGACATTCATTCAGCCACTGCACTCAGCAGACGTGCACAGCCGAGACCCAAACAGGTGAGATGACAATATATCCGACATGTCAGAGCAGGATGCAGATAGAAGTAGGGGAAGCATTTAATGCGCTTTGATGGCTCCTTAGCTCCGATCTTCTGCCCCCTCAGCTGGACGAGTCCACCAACCATTAATAATAGTCGGTGGTATAAGTAGTCAAAGCTTAATTAAAAATGTCGGGGGAGGGGGGGGGTGTTCTGTTTCAAACTTGTAATTACTGTTAATTTGTCAGATCGGGTGGAGTTCAGAGACGATGGCTGTGGGCTGGGTCCGGATTGTTTTGGATTATTTGGACCCGAGTGCAAGTCTACCCCCTGCCATAGTCCTGATAAGTGATGGTGCAGTGTTTATCAGCCGGTTCGGGAGCCAGATTCAGATAACATTTGTTTTGGGTCAGTCCGAGCTCTGTTACTTTCCATCTGTCTTTTACAGTCTCGCTAACACATCTCAACGGCGACTCCAAAGAGCCAAATTGTGGTCACATACGCCGAATTAAGCTTACAGATTCTCCGAGATCTATTCATTCCTGCCAGCGAGATTCAGGAGCCGCAAGTAGCCTGCGACTCTCAGCAAGAATCGTATCCAGCTTACAGCATCTGAGTTTGAGTGTTCACAGCACGACACATCCCCTCACACAGGCCGGGCAGCTTCACAATGACCAGAACAGCTGCCGACTCTTTCTGAATTTGTCGATGTGCCAGGTAACCACCAACTGCAAAAAGCAGAAATCAATTATGAACACATCTTCAACATCCTTGACCGACAAGATGGACAGCATGATCTTCTACTGCCCCCAGGAATCCATCGTGTGTCCAGCTGCCAGTGTCTCATGGGGCAGGAGGGCTCTCCTTCATCCTGTCCTCTTGTTGAGAAAATTTGATCAATTGATTGAGACCAGATGACCAGATCCATGATTACAATTCAGAAGATGTGCAGGGAGAGGCTCCGAAAGGTTCTCAGGACAAAGAGCAGAAGCAGGGATGGAGCAGGAGGGAAAAGTGTCTGCCTTCACCGAGAGCATGCATGTCCTGTCCTGGTCCAACATGTCCTGCTGTCCTCATACATGTCCTGTCCTGGTACAACATGTCCCGCTGTCCTCATACATGTCCTGTCCTGGTTTCACATGTCCTGCTGTCCTCATACATGTCCTGTCCTGGTCCAACATGTCCTGCTGTCCTCATATATGTCCTGGTCCAACATGTCCTGCTGTCCTCATAGATGTCCTGTCCTGGTCCAACATGTCCTGCTGTCCTCATACATGTCCTGTCCTGGTCCAACATGTCCTGCTGTCAGAGGAAAAGTTGATTTAATGAGCAGAACGTGAATTGGACCGGACCGTCCACAGAACTGGAGCAGGACCTGACTGAGGAGACATATTCTAGTGGGACAGGGAGGCAAAGAAACAAACTGAGCACCAAGAAAATAAAAATAATTTTTATAGGAAATAAACACAAAAACAGAAAAAAACACAAATCCTGAGGATTATTTTTCAGATTTTACCAAAACAGAAAGATCTCCATGTTCTTTGATGTTTAATCCAGCCTCATTATATGAACATATATGGAACATGGTTGTTGATCTCATGCTGCTGATTGTTTCATGCTGCTGATTGTTTCATGCTGCTGAC
>NC_056509.1:47461141-47461491 GCF_014905685.2 Nematolebias whitei
TTCATGCTGCTGATTGTTTCATGCTGCTGACTGTTTCATGCTGCTGACTGTTTCATGCTGCTGGCTGTTTCATGCTGCTGATTGTTTCATGTTGCTGATTGTTTCATGCTGCTGATTGTTTCATGCTGCTGGTTGTTTCATGCTGCTGATTGTTTCATGCTGCTGATTGTTTCATGCTGCTGGTTGTTTCATGCTGCTGACTGTTTCATGCTGCTGGTTGTTTCATGCTGCTGACTGTTTCATGCTGCTGATTGTTTCATGTTGCTGGTTGTTTCATGCTGCTGACTGTTTCATGCTGCTGATTGTTTCATGCTGCTGATTGTTTCATGCTGCTGACTGTTTCATGCTGC
>NC_056509.1:47461501-47464079 GCF_014905685.2 Nematolebias whitei
TTTCATGCTGCTGACTGTTTCATGCTGCTGATTGTTTCATGCTGCTGGTTGTTTCATGCTGCTGGTTGTTTCATGCTGCTGTGTTCATTAATCCTCTTCTGCTCACACAGACTCATGTTCGTGCTGCTGTTGTTTTTGTACCATTAGTATATTTAGTTCATGTCTCGGATCTTAATGTTTTTCTTTAGTTTGTGTTTGTGTTGGATGTAACTGGGACCATGTGGACACAGCTTCGTTCCACCTCATGTACCACATGTGGTGTGTATGACAAATAAATCTCTCTGACTAATAATTATAACTTATATACATAATGTATAACTAATGATGTAATAAAGGTGTAAAATATAAATAATTATTTTTAGGTTAGTTTTGATGTAAAGTCTTGAGACGAAGAACGAACAGATTTAAAACGTTCAGGAGGATGACCTCGTTTCCTCTTCATCCTTGAAGCTTTCAGGAGGAAAATGTCACCCAGAGAGGAGGGGAAGGAGGGGGGAGGAGAGGGAGAAAGAGAGGAGGAGGAGGAGGGGAGGAGGGGGAGAGGGAGGAGGAGGAGGAGGAGGGGGGGAGGAGAGGGAGGAAGAGAGGAGGAGGAAGAGGAGGGGGAGGAGGAAGAAGAGGGGAGGATGGGGAGCAGGAGGAAGAGGAGGAGTGGGGGAGGACACCCAGCAGGACCGGAGCGGATCGATGCTTTTAAGCAGAGAGAGCTTTAAACCTGATTATGGATCCTCTGCAGGACTTCCTGTTACACTGGTTTTATTGAGCAGCAGGTCCCACTGCAGCTGGGTCCAGTTACTGTGCTGGGAACTGACACCCAGAACCACACACCGAACTGGGCCAGAACCAGAACCCAGTGTGAGGTCAGGTGAGCGGTTCTGGGCTGTTCCATGTTCGCGGGTTGTGGAGCCAAGAGGAGCAGCCCGACACGAGGAGCTCCACTCAAACATTCACTCGTCTTTAAAACTCTTGGAAGCTCTCAACAATCAGACTCACATATTTGTTTATTTGTTTATTTATTTATGTGTGGTGTTGTCAATAAACTTGACCGTTGACGAAGCTTCACCAGAAAAGTTTTGAAGGCCGCCTCGCCTCAGTGGGGCCCTCTGGAGTCCTCCAGAGGAAAACAACCACATTGAAACCCTTTATAAATGTTCTGATCCGTGAGCGTCACGTCATAAATTAATGATTTGTATTACACCACTTCACACGATGGGGGGGGGGGGGGGGGGTGCAGAGGTTAGAGAAGGTGGGTCTGTGATCAGAAGGTCGCCAGCTCAACTCCCCGGACCGACAACATCAAAATGTGGGTGGGAAAGGTGAAGCACCCACACCTGCCTCCAACCTCACTTGCCCCACCCTGGGCCCCCGAGCAAGGCCCCCAACCCCCACCCTCTGCTCCCTCTGGCAAGATGGCAGCTCCCTGCTCCACACAGAGGGCTGTGGTTGTGTCAGGAAGGACATGGGTGTAACAACAAGTGACAAGTCCTCGTGTGAGTTCGTTCTCTGTGGTGACCCTGAAGAAGGAGCAGCTGAAAGAAGAAAACTTTGGAAGATGCTCCTCTTTCATATTCGAGGGCTCCCGTCAGAATCACCAACTGGAGGCTGAACGTACCTGCAGGAGGTGCGTCCATCGCAGCGGGGGTGCAGCTGTGGAGTTCTGCCTCCATCAGTCAGCTGTTTTAGTTCAACTTAACAAAAACACACGAGATGAGCACGAGTAATGCAGCAGAGCCACGTGCACGTGCAGGCTGAAGAGTCAGAACCACTGACTCCTGCTGGCTCCACCCAAAACACGGCACCGTGAGGACCGGACGTGACTTGAAGCTCACGCAGCGTCAGACCCATGAGCAGTGACACGCTGACGGATGAGGTAAGTGGCTGCAGCTGAGACTAAAGGGAACGGTGAACAGGTGTGAGGAGCTGAGGCTAACGGTGGAAAAGTACCAGGAACATGAACTGGTGGCACAGGCAACTCCAGAGGGACAGAACTAAACCTTAAAACACAAAAACACCAAATTAAACTAAACAACAATGAAAAATACAGACAATAAACACATTACATCATCAACAAACAATGATGAGTCCAGCTACAGGCAGGAGGTGGAACACCTGGAGAGCTGGTGCAAAGAGAATAACCTTCACATCAATGTGAAGAAGACAAAGGAGATGATTGTGGACTTCAGAAGGAACAAAAACACCTACACCCCCCTGAACATAAGAGGATCTGCGGTGGAAGTGGTCTCCAGCTACAAGTACTTGGGTGTACACATGAATGACAACCTCAGCTGGAGCAACAACACCACCAGCCTGATGAAGAAAGCTCATCAGAGACTCTACTTCCTCAGACGGCTGAGACGAGCTGGTCTGGAAGCTCAGTCCTCACCTCCTTCTACAGGTGTGCAGTGGAGAGCATCCTGTGCTCCAGCATCAACGTGTGGCATGGAGGCTGCACAGCTGCAGAAAGAAAAGCTTTGCAGAGAGTGGTGAAGGCTGCACAGAAGATGTTGGAGTCAGCCTCCCCACCATCACAGACATCTACACCTCCAGATGCAGGAAGAGGGCCACCTGCATCATGAAG
>NC_056509.1:47464479-47467040 GCF_014905685.2 Nematolebias whitei
ATCTGCTTCATGTTGCTGCTGATCTGTTTCATGTTGCTGCTGATCTGTTTCATGCTGCTGCTGATCTGTTTCATGTTGCTGTGTTCATTCGTGCTCACTCAGACTCATGTTCGTGCTGCTGTTCAGTGTAATGTTTTATGCTGTTAGTGCTCAGTGTATTTTTAGTTGATGTTGTTCTTAGTTCATATCTTGGATCTTATCACTGTTTTTATTTTACATTTTTATTGTTGGATTTAACTGTGACCCTGTGAACATAATTTCATTCCATCACATGTACCACGTGTGTATAACAAATAAAGAACCTTGAATTCTTGAATATATATAAGTATAAATATATATATATATATATTTATAAAGTGGGCTGGATTGAAGTGACCCGCGGGCCGCCAGTTGAATAGCTCTGATTCAGAGTTACTATTCAGTCTAACGTAGGTTTTTGGTGTGTGGGAGGAAACCTGAGTATCTGGAGAAAACCCACAGAACAAACTCCACTCAGAAAGGTCCTGGGCCAGGATTTGAACCAGCAACCTGCTCACTGAGAAGTGGCAGCTCTGTCAACTGTTCCACCGTGCAGCCTGTTTTCACTGAGTTCATCTTAAAAAAAATCTAATTCAAATCAACAGCCAAAAGAAACCTCACCAAAATTTCTAGGTCTGCAGATCGAATCATATGGGTTGGTATGACCCACCCCCCCCACACACACACACACACACACTCCTCCTCCTCCTCCTCCTCCTCCTCCTCCTCCTCCTCCTCCTCCTCCTCCTCTTGTGTTCTGGTGTTTGCAGAGCGGCGGCTGCCTCTTTTCTCATGTAAATCTCAGCAGTTAAGCAGCATCAGCTGCTCCTTCACCTCCTCTCGCTCTGTTTGTGGCCGTTGGCCCCATAATCAGGTTAAAGGGACTCGGGGGTCTTTGTGGGGTCTTTGTGGGGTCTTTGTGGGGCCCCTGAGGCCTGACCGCACTGCTGCAAACTGCTCAAGGACCAAACCCTCAGAAAACGTTGAAAAAGGAGGTTTCTCTGAGCGCTTCGGTCTTCTGTGGTTCCAGAGTCTCTTTTTCTTTTTCGTGAGATTCTACCTGTTGTGAAAACCGTTGTCTCCATGGAAACATGGACACTAAGCTTCGGTCCGTCTCCCGTCTCGTGTCCTTGGCAGCAGCTTTGGACGATGAGTCCAACGTGTCCCTCAGAGCAGCTGATCGTTTGTCTCTGGTTCAGTCAAACTCATTATTTCAACAAAATGTCTTTAATTTGGTTGTTTCTTCATGTTTTTAGTATCTGGCAGTCTTCTTCATGATCCATCAACTCAGTGACCATTTGTTACATAAAGTTGTTAGAAATACTCGTTCATAGTCGTTCCCTTCATCTGTGAATAATCTAAAGAACCCTCCTTCAACCTAAAGAACGTTCTCCTTCAGGGTTCTTTCCTGTGAATTTGGGCTCGAGAGCCCTAAAGGTTGCTCCTAGAGGTAAAGTACTCCATACAAAGAGGCATAATCGGCGCTCATTGACGTAGTTGGGTGATGAAAATCTCGTCATTTTGTTTTCAGAGAAGCTCCGCCCCTTCTCAACACAAGGCCTCGGCCGAACTGTGATTGGTCAAAAGTTTGTGGGCGTGTTCATCGAAGTGGAAATGTGCTCGGACATTCAGCTGCTCTTCAAACACTAAATTAGTCACACGGTCAAAAACTCCTGGATGGAGATCGTGCACACATCGTGCACACATCGTACACACATCGTGCACACATTGTGCACAGAGGAGATCGTCTTCAGGAAAGTGTGGCGCTCTCCTCATGACAGATCTGTGGCCAAATGGCGGCTGCAGGGGCGGAGTGGAGAGTCTGGGAGAAACCCGTGGGGTGACGTATACCGAAGGGGGCGGGGCTTCCCAGGAGCTCTGCATCTAGTGGACTCAGGAAGGTGTACTACGAATCTGAACGTCCAGCAACCGTGTGACCGTGAGTCGACTGTTGGGCTTCAGGTGGAGTTCGCTGAGGCCTTTAGACATCTGTTTCTGTTGACAGGGTTGTGAGACGTTCGCTTTCTCGTGCATAG
The DNA here is from genome assembly GCF_014905685.2 of Nematolebias whitei. Classification (NCBI taxonomy): domain Eukaryota; kingdom Metazoa; phylum Chordata; class Actinopteri; order Cyprinodontiformes; family Rivulidae; genus Nematolebias; species Nematolebias whitei. Next base: position 47,466,534 of record NC_056509.1, read on the forward strand.
TTTATACGCTAAAGACAAACTGTAGCATGAAGTCCTGGTGAGTCGTCCCGGACAGGACGGTCCACAGACAGATGCTGGCATCTCCATGTGTCTCCTTGCACAATATTTAACTCTGGCGACGGCGTCTTTGACCGTCTTTTCAAGTCCAGCAGGGACAGTTGTAAAGACGGCTGTATGTTCTAACAGCCTCCGCTGGCGGCTCCGTTGATTTTCAGCTCATTAAGTTCTGCAACATCATATTTGATGCTAGGAGGATCACGAGTCTTCAATTACCCGATAGTCACTCCTCAAACTGTGGACCTGGAGTTCAAACCTCGTTTCCTTTGGACCTAGAAAGAAGAACACAACCCATAAGAACCTCCTCCATGACAAAGAAGGATTGTGATCTACTGACCTCACCTGAAAACCACAAACTCACCACCTGTTGCTGTCTGCAGGTCCTCCAGGTGTCCCTGTGATAGACTGAGACCTGTCCAGGTGTCCCTGTGATGGACTGAGGCCTGTCCA
>NC_056509.1:47467050-47469818 GCF_014905685.2 Nematolebias whitei
CCTGTCCAGGTGTCCCTGTGGTGGACTGAGACCTGTCCAGGTGTCCCCTGCCTCTCTCACAGTGACAGCTGGACATGGACACCAGTGAGGAGGAAGCGTGTACAGACGATGGATAAATAAAAACAGATGCTGCAGATTCAAACACCATGTGATGGAGATGCTCTGATGTTTGACGTCTAGCTCGGTCCAGTCTATGATCTGCAGTCTGCTCATGGTCCAGTCTATGATCTGCAGTCTGCTCATGGTCCAGTCTATGATCTGCAGTCTGCTCATGGTCCAGTCTATGATCTGCTCATGTCATATTTCAGCTGGAACTGAAGACGAGGACGTCCTGAGTGGAACCAACGACTCTGACCCGGGCAGAGCAGAGTCGAGTCCATGGACAAGGGCCGAAGTTCAGTGACTGTGGGAAGGAAAAGGTGTTCAAACGAGAGCTGGTGAGGTCTGTGACCTCCGTGACCTCTGTGGCTCTGGAACATTCAGACCAACAGATCCCAGATCAGCAGCAGACTCTGAAGATAATGGTTCAGAATCTTCTTGTCTTCTGAACCAGTTTGACTCCAGAATCTAAAATCTAAAAACCAAGAACCGTATTGATCAGTTAACTTTATAAATAGTTGTGTGCACACACAAGGTGCACGGACGGACAGTATTTATAGTTCCCGTCTTCGCTCCACGACAGGATTTCCTGTCTGAAGCCAAACCAAAGCGAGCCCCGTGGGTTCTGCTGGTCCTAAATAAAGAAACGGTTCTGAACGTCTGCATGGTGGAAGTTCCTTAAAGCATCACGTGCCTCAGGACTTGTTTCACATCTGATGGCTCAGCTGGCCCCTCAAGACCGGACCAGGACTTGCTCTGAACAGAACCGGAGCCATCGTGGATGCTGTTTTATTTCTTTAAACTCGTTCCCTCTGAAGCTTCTGCTGTTTGTTTCAGTCGACCTGACTGAAGCTTCAGAACAGACCATGTGGGCGCTGAATTCTTTTGTTCTTGTTCTTTTGTTCTTGTTCTTTTCTGTTTAGTTCTTATGGTTAGGAGGAGGTTTAATAAAGACGACGGACGGTGGTTAGCAGGAGACAATAAACACACTGCTGAAAGGATTCTTAATTATCTTAATGAGGTCCATTAACGCTTTCAGCCAGTGTGCACGTGTGTGTGTGTGCACGTGTGATTAAATAAAACTGATTTAAGGTTCTTCACGAAGCAGTTCAGCTGAACGCACGGCAGAAAAAAGAAACAACTGAGCAGGTTTGGATGTTTAGGTTTTACACTTTAAAGAATTTGAAACTTTTAGACGTGTAAAAAATAAACGTTCTGTAAAACGTTAAAATATTTAAACCTCCTCTGCATCTTTTAGAGGTTCTGGGGGCTCGTCACCGAGAATCAGGTTAACTGATGCAGCTGGAACGATTTAAACAGTTTTATGTTTTCATCGTCATAATTCTGTCTCCAGTGACCTTCAGTGACCTTCAGCGACCTCAGTGACCTTCAGTGACCTTCAGCGACCTTCAGTGACCTTCAGTGACCTTCAGTGACCCCTGACTGGACGGACTCAACTCCTCCTTCAACGCTGATTTGTTCTTCACGTTCCTCGCTCCTCAGACAGTGATTAGTTCTCACCTGGTTCCTCAGGTCGTCTCTAACTCCTTGATTCTTTAGTTTTGTGGGACGCTCTGCGTGTGAGCGGTGTCTGTGCTTCAGGGACAGTGTTAGCTTGATTGTTATCACCGTTAGCTTGATTGTTATCACAGTTAGCTTGATTGTTAGCACCGTTAGCTTGATTGTTAGCACCGTTAGCTTGATTGTTAGCACCATTAGCTTGATTGTTAGCACCGTTAGCTTGATTGTTATCACCGTTAGCTTGATTGTTATCGCCGTTAGCTTGATTGTTATCGCCGTTAGCTTGATTGTTAGCGCCGTTAGCTTGATTGTTATCGCCGTTAGCTTGATTGTTAGCACCGTTAGCTTGATTGTTAGCACCGTTAGCTTGATTGTTAGCACCGTTAGCTTGATTGTTAGCACCGTTAGCTTGTGACAGCTGAAGGTGCGGTGGTGCCTCACAGGTGTGCGGGGGACGTGGAGGGAGCCTGCAGGTCCTCCCCCCATATATTTTTGAACAAAGCAGATGCTGTTTCCTGCATTTTGGTGTGGCCTGTTTTACATTTGTAAACATTTGATTAAATTACTGTTTTAGAGCAACAGCAGGTTTTGTGGCCAAGTGGCCCATTAATAGCCACTTTTACCACATGTCTGGCTATTAATGGACCACTTTGCTTGCCATATAGATGAAGACACTTCATCCCCGCGGGTCATGCTGTCAGTGTCTCTGCTGGGCAGGAGCGTGTGCACGAGCTGGTGCGCCTGCTGCAGCCGTAACATCCACAGACTGGACAACGTCTCCTCTCGTTGTATTTTTAATAAATAATCTAAATTAAAATGTGAGATAACTTTGGACTTTTAGGGGCGGAGAACTGAGTTGCCAGATCCGAGCAAACAGTTGCTGGAACACACCCGGTCAAAATGAGAGAGTTCCCGGATCTTGTTCCAGCAGGATCCGGCTCAGATAAAGTCCTGGATTCAACCTTGCAAAGACGGAAGAGTGTCGTCGATGAGAGGCTTTGTGCGTCTGGGCCAGTGGAGACCAGTCCTGGTCCTCAGGGGAGCTGGATGAACATCCTGCATGTTTTAATATAGGGCTATTCAACTGGTGGCCCATGGGCCATTTCCAGCCCATGGGCCATTTCCAGCCCATGGGCCATTTCCAGCCC
>NC_056509.1:47469828-47472975 GCF_014905685.2 Nematolebias whitei
ATTTCCAGCCCATGGGCCATTTCCAGCCCATGGGCCATTTCCAGCCCGCGGGTGACTTCAATCCGGCTCAGTCCATTTAAAAACAACAAAATGTTTTTTTGGGGGGTGGGGTTTTTGTTTTAATTTATAATTTAATGCAATAAAATAAATAAATTTAAAAGGCAACAGGTCATTGTAAACTTCGGTTTATTTACATAATGGTTTTAATCTGGAAGTCCGGCCCCCGAGCTGCTGGCTTCCAGAAACTGTGGCCCCTGAGCCGTTTGGTTGACTAGCCCTGGTTTAGCAGCTTTCCTGTTCTTCAGCAGGTCTTCAGGTTCTGCAGAAGCCCGTTAATCATCATTCATTCAAATCAGGTGCGTCAAAGCAGAGGAACATCTAAAACCTGCAGGACAGTGGTCTTGAGGACCAGAATCAGGAGCCACCGGCCCAGGATTCAGTTTTGAAACCAAGAACAGCCAACAATTGAAAAAATGGCCTCTCAGAACATGGCTGCTAGTCACGAACGTTGAAAAACTCCACGAGGCTGCAACAGAAAATGTGTTGGTGTTTCTTTCGGTTTGAGGAAACAGCTGGTCTCCAACAGTCCCAGACCAGGAAGGAACCACCGGTCGACGTCAAGAGGCTGAATTAGCTCCAGATTTATTAAAAGTTGTTGTTTCCAGTTAGCTTTATGGATGACCAAATCCTGGACTTCTTCTTTTCTTGCAACAAAACACATTTAAACTGAGACACCGCCCAAACCTCCTCGTCACGACTTACCTGCCTCCCCACTCTCCACCGAGTTCTCGAAGCGCCAGACTTCATCTGGATTCACTCACCCCTTGAATTACGTGTTCAAACCGTGCGTCACCGCCGTTCGGTTCAGTATCTCGAACGTTAAAAATAAAGTTTGTTACGAACCGTTATCCGTCCCGAGTCTCGGCGGTCAGTGAAACGAGTCCTGGAACGAAGAATAAATAAATTACATAAAACACGTAAACTGAGGTGGGACGGAAGTGATCCCCATCAAACCAGGTTCTTCTGAAGTTCTCTGGTGTCTGGTGGATCTGAAGGAACCTCCACAGTTCCCTTCATGAACCTGCTGCCTGCAGGACTAGAACGATGGATTCACACAGATTTATTCAGCACCTCCTTACTGAACGAGTCCGGCGAGCAGCTGAGCGACTCTCGGTTTGCAGCGCCGCTTCTGGAACCGTCCCAGAATAATTCTTCAACCTCTGAGCTGTGAACCCGATCTGCAGCAGAACCAGTGAGCTGCCTGATCGGGCCGGCGAGCAGGAACCACCAAGGTGAAACCAGGGGGCGGCTCACACGGGTCACTTCCTGTTTGTGGTGACTCAGACGCCAACTTTAGTTCAGGCTGCGTCACTTTCAGTCGTTAAGGTTCTGCTTTGGTTCTCTTGAACCCGAGTCCTCGTGTCTCCATGAGACCTCCTGGAGTCTTCAAGGAAAATAAACGTTTTAGTTCTTTACCGTAGAACTCACTCCACGGTGGTACCGATCAGCTCCAACAGCTGGCGTCAAATGTTTTAGGTATTTCTTTCAGATCTGAACACAAACTTCACCTGCAGACGAGTGGAAGAGAAGCTGGGAGGAGCAGGAGGAGCAGGAGGAGCAGGAGGAGAAGGTTTGGCTCTGTGACAAACTGTGAGAAATCATCTCGAGGAGCGATGAACTCATGAGTCTGACGCTGACGGCTCCTCTGAACTCAGCAGGAAGTCTCTTTGCATGTCTCACCATCTCCATCTGTCCCCTCCTCTCCCCCCCCCCCCCCTCTCTAATTGGCAGGAAGTTCGAGAAGTTAATTTCACCATCTGTGTGGTGGGAAACGAGGAGGAGGAGGACGAGGAGGAGGAGGAGGTGCAGCGGACGATCGACGAGCAGGTTCACGTCAGAGAACCAAACTCACCGAACGGACCTCGTTTGTGACGTCCCAAAGTTTGTTTTCTGTAAAAGACGCTGAGAGCTGAATGAGTGAACAGCTAAAATTGACAAAAAGTAGCTAAAATTTTTAAATAGCCAAACTCTTAAATTAGCCAAACTGTTGCTAAAACGATTCACACAACAAAAATGTAGCTAAAATGTAGCTAATGGCTAAAATGACCTAAACATTAGCTAAAAGCTGCAAAACCTTATGCAAATAAATAAATCTAAACTAGAACTAGCAAAACTGTGAGAAGCTAAAATTAGCAACATAACAGCTCAAAGTGAGAATCAGCAAAACTGTACATTAAAGTTAAAAAAGCTGAATTGTTACTAAAAATACTAATTAGCAAAATGCTAGCTCAACAATAGCTAAACACTAATATTACCTGTACCAAAGTAAAGCGTTAAATTACATCAAAATGGTGCAAAAATTACAGTTAGAAAAATGCAGCTAAAGGCTAAAATTAGCGATTGTTGTTAAAATCCAAATCAGCAAAACAAGAAGTGAAAGCGGCAGCACGGTGGATCAGTTGGTTGAGCTGCTGCCTCTCAGTGAGAAGGCCACTGGATCAAATCCCAGTAGGGGGACCTTTCTGGGTGGAGCTTGCATGTTCTCTCTGCTGCGTGGGTTTTCTCCCACAGACCAAAAACATGCATGTTAGGCTGACTGGTAACTCAACTGTCTCCAGGTGTCCCTCTGATGGACTGAGACCTGTCCAGGTGTCCCTCTGATGGACTGAGACCTGTCCAGGTGTCCCCCACCTCTCACAGGTACTGCTGATTGATCTTTGGATGATTTATTTTCTGAAACAATCCAATTCAAGATGGCTGCCACAGTCAATCAAAGTTAGAAAACACAAAAACGACTCCAACGCTGTTTTCTTCAGAAACTGAGGTAAAATGTGGAGTGGTAGTAGCTGAGAGTCATTCTCAAGAGAATTTCATCAGTGACAGATTTACAGTGTTTTGACAACAAGAAAATAATTTCTGAAGACGTTTTCAGTTTCAAACTGTCGTGATGAAGGCAGCGGGCGATATGCAGTCCTGTAACCTCCTGTAACCTCCTGTAACCTCCTGTAACCTCCTGTAACCTCCTATAACCTCCTGTAACCTCCTGTAACCTCCTATAACCTCCTGTAAACTCCTATAACCTCCTGTAACCTCCTGTAAACTCCTATAACCTCCTGTAAACTCCTGTAACCTCCTGTAACCTCCTGT
>NC_056509.1:47473075-47473959 GCF_014905685.2 Nematolebias whitei
GTAACCTCCTGGTAACCTCCTGGTAACCTCTTGTAACCTCTTGTAACCTCCTGTAACCTGCTGGTAACCTCTTGTAACCTCCTGGTAACCTCCTGTAACCTCCTTGTATGTCTACAAATCACTGAACAGTGTCGCCCTCCCCCATCTCTCTGATCTGCTACAACTGTATGTCCCACCACGCTCCCTGAGGTCAGCAGACCAGTTGCTCCTCACAGTTCCAGGAACTCGTCTTAAGTGCAGAGGTGACAGGGCCTTCTCTGTAGCAGGACCAAGACTCTGGAATGAGTTACCTCTGCTTGTCAGACAGGTCCCCTCCCTCTCAGTTTTCAAGTCCCGTTTAAAAACTCTCTACTATTCAGAAGCTTTCAACACCAGATGATCTGTGTTTGATCCTGTATGCTCCACACTGGTTTGTCGTCATTATCTGCATCGTTTTTATGTCTATATTCTGATTTACCTCATTTTGTATTTTGCTTTGTGTGTTACCTGTTGTTCTGTCTGTACAGCACTTTGGTTGGCCTTGTTGCTGTTTTAAGTGCTTTATAAATAAAATGGTATGGTATGGTAAGAAGTAACTTAATACTAGTTACATAGAGAGATAACTAAGTAAGAATAATTACCTTGAGAAGTCACTAAATAAAACTAGTTACTTGAGAAGTAACAAAGTAAGACTAGTTACCTCGAGAAGTAACTTAATACAGTTACCTCAAGAAGTAACTAAGTAAGACTAGTTACATAGATAAGTAACTAAAGAAGATTAGTTACTTAGAGAAGTAACTAAAGAAGACTAGTACTTAGAAAAGTAACTAAATAAGACTAGTTACTTAGAGAAGTAACTAAATAAGACTAGTTACTTAGAGAAGTAACTAAAGAAGACTAGTTAC
>NC_056509.1:47473969-47476478 GCF_014905685.2 Nematolebias whitei
TTAGAGAAATAACTAAAGAAGACTAGTTACTTAGAGAAGTAACTAAAGAAGACTAGTTACTTAGAGAAGTAACTAAAGAAGACTAGTTACTTAGAGAAGTAACTAAAGAAGACTAGTTACTTAGAGTAGACTAGTGACAGGCTCTGTCCGTCTGTTTTCTTGATATTTATTGTGTTTCCCTCTCTGCTCTTTATATTTTTGTTGTTCTGCTCCTTGTGTCATTCGGTTCTTGTGTATCTGATTCTGTTTTCTCTCTCCTTCCACTCCCTCCTCAGCCTCCATCCTTCAGTCTTAATCATTCACACCTGTCTCCCATCAGTCACCTGCCCAGGTGCTCCCATCACTCACTCTGTCTCATAAAAAGCCTTTCTCTCCTTCATCGTCCTCCTCTGCCTGTGCTGGTTCTGGTTCTGGTTCCGTCCGTCTGATGATTCTCTCTGTTCTACTTGTTATTTAGCTGGAGTAAGTTTTTGTGTTGCCCCGTCAGCCTTTGGTTTTTATCTTTTTATTTAAACTCCTGCCTTCTTGTGCCTGCTGCACACGGGTCGAAAACACGAGGATTGTGACAACTAGTTACCTTGTGAAGTAACTAAACAAGTCTAGTTACTTTGTGAGTAACTAAATAAAGCAGACTATTTTAGTTTAAACCCTGTTGTGATCTGTTTCCTCCTCCTTCGACTCCTTCTCGGCACGGCGTGATTGATCCGTAGATTGATGGACGTGATCAGTGATTGATTCTCGGAGCCGTTTTCCTCGTAATAAATTACTACATTTTTAATGTCACTTAATATGTCGCTTTGTCTTTTTGCAGCAGCCATCGTAAATCTGCCGCGGCCGTCCAGGTGATGTGAACGCATCGTTAGGCGTCGTCGTAAAGACGAGCCGAGGCAGGAGGCAGACAACCGACGTCTCTGTCCCTGAAGGCAGCACGAGGGCGAAACCATAAAATCTCTTCATAAAAACTGAGTTTATGGCTCCACCTCCATCAAAAGATCAGACTTTACTGCTCGAGTGTTTAAACTTCAGCTCATGGGTTCAGCTGATGTTTTGAATAAAAGCTGCTCTGTCTGTAAATAAGAGGCTGAAGAACTCTGTCACTAAAATCCAGTTTTTTTATTCATGTCTGAAAGAAAAGAACTGGAAAAGGAGCAGCTGAAGCAGATTGAATGTTTTCTTTCCTCTCAGTTCTTCAGTGTCAAACTTCACTTCCTGGTTCTGCCCCGCCCACTTACACCTGTCGTCAGTTAGCCCAGGTGTCATGAAGCTTCCAGCTCCCGGAGTCCGTCTGTGATCAACACTTGCTCTCTCTGTTGCTCCGTTTGGTTGCTGTTGCCTTCACGAGCAACTTGCAAGAAATGTTTGGCAATTGTTTTAACCCGAGTGTCTTTCTTCAGCAGTCGGGGTTTGAACCTGCAACCTTAACACTGAACAACACGCTAAAAATCAGCTCAGCATCACCAAGCTGGACAGAGCTGCAGCTGTTCTTGTGTTGGCTAATGGTAATTAGCTGTGGCGGCCATCTTGAATACAGTTGACTCTAAACCAGTTTGAGTTATAAAGCTCTTTAAAACAAAGTGCGGAGAAATGTACAACTAGTTCAATAACACAAAAAATGAAGGATAAAGGAATAAAAACAAGAATTAAACAATAAAAACCAACACCTAGCACGTAACAAAAGACTTGATACAAAACAAAACAAATCATGCTGCATTATAAAACTGTAGAAAACTCAAAACAGGAACATGTGTACGTTGGTTCTTCCAGGAACTTATCAGATGTTTGAAGACACTTAGAGGTCAAAGGTCGAGAGCTTCAGATGATTTTACAAGATATTCCAGGAAACAGGAGCGGAGTAGGAGAAGGTCCTTTTGTCTAGTTCAGTCCTCACTGAGGGAACACTGCAGGTAATGATGTCCTGAGAGCGCACGCTGTAGCTGCACTCACACAGAGACATGTAGGAGGAGATGTATGAAGGCAGCAGACCAGGAAGTGATTTAAAGATGAAGATGTACCAGTGAGAGAGTCTGTGTGAAGTTAATGGTGACCGTGGTGAAGGATGCTCTAGATCATAATCTCAGAATTCACCAGTCGTATCCACTACAGACAATATTTGTTGTTGTTTTTGTTTAGATGTTTGTATCTGAATAATCTGCTGGAACATTTTGACTAACTTCAGTTCATTATGTCAAGTATCTTTAACTTTCTCTGACAAAAACAAAACATGGACACGTTTCATGTCAGCAGAGAAGTTCTGGATTTTGTTTGAGAGTAGAAACAGTAAGGATGTTCACTGTGGACTGTGGCACCAACACATTGCTGCCTGGGTGAAACGTCTTCTTCTTCTTCTGCTGCTGCTCCCTTCGTCAGGGGTCACCAACAGTGGACTAAGTCGCACGAAGACTTGGCGATTGTGTTTACTCCTTCCTGACACAACCACAGGGCACCAATCTGCCACAGCCCCCTGTGTGGAGCAGAGAGCTACCACAGCCGTCTGTGTGGAGCAGAGAGC
>NC_056509.1:47476488-47481937 GCF_014905685.2 Nematolebias whitei
GTGTGGAGCAGAGAGCTACCACAGCCGTCTGTGTGGAGCAGAGAGCTGCCACAGCCCCCTGTGTGGAGCAGAGAGCTACCACAGGGCACCCAGGATGTTTGTGTAAGAAGTAAACAGTTGAAATCACAAACGTTTGTCAGATGACTGACTTTTGTGTTGTGGTTTTTCAGAAAATATTAAATTATAAAGAAAATTTGGTGAAATCAATTCAATGTTGAACTCATTATAAATATCAGTCTCTCTTGTAAATGAGTCCTCGAGGCTCAATGGGATTTACCTGTCTAAATAAAGGTTGAATTAATAAATCCCAATTAATCAAGTAATACAAGCACACACACACACACACACACACTGAGACAGTATTTGGGTGTGGATGTTGTGAACATCTGCTCCCGTCAAATCCCTCAGGAGTCTCAGTGAGAGCTTTTTGTCTTTTTGCTTAAACACAAGCAGAGACTCATTAAAGTTGTGTGTGTGTGTGTGTGTGTGTGTCAGTCCCCCTCATTTAAAACTGTATGAAATTCACAGCAGCCCAAACCTCTGAGGTCTCAGCTTGTTGTGGTTGAACAGCTTCACTCCTGGTTTCTGCAGCTCTCTGTCTTCTCTGTAATCTACGGCCATGTTTACACGGACACGGCGCGGGAAACGTACGATGTTTCAGATGTTGGTTGGATGAAAAAGTGGACACGGCGCGTATTCTGTGTTTACATGAATCCCTTGAATCCGCTGTAATTTCCACGCCAGGTCGTTAGACGGCGCTGTGAATTTAGTAAATTCACCAATGCGTATGCGCGCTGCCTGGGACTGCTCTCAGTAAGGACTTCGACGACTACATATCAGGCTACAAAATCCTGCAGGCATCCAGGTTATGTTTTATTTTCTGTTGCATTATATAGTTCACATTAATCTGTCCAGTCCTTTCCATTCTGGTGTTCTCATGAATGACTTCAGGACCTTGACTTGACCTTTTCCTGTAAAAACTTCTTCACAAATCAAAAATCAAATCTTTTCCTGTTCACTTTCCTTTCTTGAAGCTTTAGTAAGTCCCAATTGATAAACAATGAAAATATGCAATATAGTTTCCCAGTGGTACTTCTCAGTGGCACTAGGTTAATGTAATCTCAAGGGTAGTGGGTAGCACCATTGCCTCACAATATGAAGGTTCTGGATTCAAGCCATTTGTTTGGTCCTTGAGGATGTCTGCTTGGAGTTGGTATGTTTTTCTTGTGTCACCTTGTCATCAGTTGTGTCCCATCCTTTTTGTCACCAGCTGAGTCTGAAGGTAACCTTTAGCACGTCTGACTCCAGATCAGCAGGTTGTATGTTCTTGTCACATCATGGTTTCACACATTCTCTGCTTTATACGACAAAAACTTGCAATCAGGATTGCCTTTTTCCACCAACAGCTCATGAGGCTCGGTGGCTCAATGGTAGAGCATCTGACTCCAGTTCAGAAGGTTGCGTGTTCAAATCACGTCAGGGTCAAACAACTTCCTGAATCTCTCCGGTCCAGCAAATTACTGACTTTTCTTGAAATGATTAAATGTGAAAATATCTTATGTTTGTTTCAAAGATCATTTTTGTGTGTTCAAGTCACATTAGATTCAATCAAGCTCGAAAGCATCTAAAGTCAAAAATATGAACAATTAACTTTAAACAAGAGCAAACCATTTTGAGCCCAAACACCTACTTACAGGTGAACGATCTCATTGATCCAGAGTAAAAACATGTTTAAATACAGGAGCCTAAAATTGTCTCTTATGTTAGACTGTAGGGACTGTTGAACATGCAACCTTCAAAACCCAGATACAGAAAGATTACCACTGCACAACGGGATCAAGTACCTCACTCAAGGACAGAGGAAGACCACACTGACAGCTGTGGGTTGTAGAAGTGAAGAAAGAAAAACTCTTTTCACATGACCAAGATTTGACTCAAACACACAACCTTTAAAGAAGAGCACCCATTTTGATCAAATAAAGGTTGAATGAATCCAAAATATCTGCTTAGAATCAAAGGCTCTCATTGATCCCGAGGGAAAAGGTACTTACATCCAGGATCCTAAAATTGTCTAACCAGTTAAACAGAAGACAGTGTCTGAATCATGTTTCCACTCAGTGTTAGTTTTGTCTGAATTCTCAGAATTATTACCTGACTCACTACTAAATACTGATAAAGTCATAATAATGGGTGATTTCAATATTCATGTAGATGTTGAAAGTGACAGCTCAAAAATGTAATAGTCAATTGGTTTTACCCAAAATGTCAGAACACCTACTCATTCTCATCATCACATTCTTGTCCTGGTTCTGACCTATGGCATCAAGATGAATAACTTATTAATAGTTCCTCAAAAACCTGTTCTGCCTGACCATTTGTTAATAACCTTTGAGTTTACATTAATGACTACACAGTCACTGAGAGTAAATTTCACCTGAGCAGGTTCTTGTCAGAAAACACTGTAACCAAATTTAAAGATCATCTTCCATCATTTTCCTCTGTCTTGCAGAGTAAAACATCAGAGAGCAGTGACTTGGATCATCTAGTTGATAATTTCACAACTACTTTGCAAACTTCACGTGATAAAGCTGCTCCACTGAAACAGAAAGTAATCAATCAGAGGAGATTAGTTCCTTGGTTCAATTCTGAGTTACGTATTTTAAAACAGGCATCTAGAAAGCTGGGAAGAAAATGGCGCTCCACTAATGTTGAGGATTTTCACTTATCCTGGAGAGATAGCCTGCTAACGTACAAAAAGTGATCTGTAAAGCTAGAACTTTATATTCCATCCATCCATCCATCCATCCATTTTCTTTACCCGTTTGTTCCATTTTGGGTCACGGGGGTCGCTGGTGCCCATGTCCAGCAATCACTGTGCGAGGGGCGGGGGACACCCTGGACGGGTCTCCAGTCCATCACAGGGACACATAGAGACAAACGAGACAAACAACCATTCACTCTCTCACTCACACCTAGGGACAATTTAGAGTTACCATCAGCCTAACATGCATGTTTTTGGTCTGTGGGAGGAAACTGGAGTACCCGGAGAAAACCCACGCATGCACGGAGAGAACATGCAAACTCCACCCAGAAAGGCCCCTGGACCGGGGTTTGAACCAGGGACCTGCTCGCTGAGAGGCAGCAGCTCTACCAGTTGCACCACCGTGCTGCCGAACTTTATATTATTCATCTGTAATTGATGAGACTAAAAATAACCCCAGGTTCATTTTCAGTACCATAGCTAGTCTAATGAAAAATCCTGTCTCTGTTGATTCATGTGTTCCAGCATCAACGTGTGGCATGGAGGCTGCACAGCTGCAGAAAGAAAAGCTTTGCAGAGAGTGGTGAAGGCTGCACAGAAGATGTTGGAGTCAGTCTCCCCACCATCACAGACATCTACACCTCCAGATGCAGGAAGAGGACCACCTGCATCATGAAGGACCACACTCACCCAGCACACACACTTTTTGCCCCACTCCCCTCAGGAAGGAGGTTAAGGAGCATTAAGTGTAGAACCACTAGACTGAGGAACAGCTTCTACCCTGAGGCTGTTAGACTCATGAATCTATAACCAGAATAATCACTGTGAAAAATCACATCATGTTGCTGCTGATCTGTTTCATGTTGCTGTTGATCTGTTTCAATGTTGCTGCTGATCTGTTTCAATGTTGCTGCTGATCTGTTTCATGTTGCTGTTGATCTGTTTCAATGTTGCTGCTGATCTGTTTCATGTTGCTGTTGATCTGTTTCAATGTTGCTGCTGATCGGTTTCATGTTGCTGCTGATCTGTTTCATGTTGCTGTTGATCTGTTTCATGTTGCTGTTGATCTGTTTCAATGTTGCTGCTGATCTGTTTCAATGTTGCTGCTGATCTGTTTCATGTTGCTGTTGATCTGTTTCAATGTTGCTGCTGATCTGTTTCATGTTGCTGTTGATCTGTTTCAATGTTGCTGCTGATCTGTTTCAATGTTGCTGCTGATCTGTTTCATGTTGCTGCTGATCTGTTTCATGTTGCTGCTGATCTGTTTCATGTTGCTGCTGATCTGTTTCATGTTGCTGCTGATCTGTTTCATGTTGCTGCTGATCCGTTTCATGTTGCTGCTGATCTGTTTCATGTTGCTGTGTTCATTCGTGCTCATCTGCTCACACAGACTCATGTTCTTGCTGCTGTTTGATGTACTGTTTTATGCTGTTAGTGATTAGTGTATTTTTAGTTGATGTTTTTCTTAGTTCATATCTTAGATGTTATTACTGTTTTTCTTTTACATTTTATTGTTGGATGTAACTGGGACCCTGTGAACATAATTTCGTTCCACCACATGTACCACATGAGGTGCGAATGACAAAAAAAGAACCTTGAATCCATGAATGTATCTCTACAACTATGAGCAGTGAAGACTTCATGAGATTCTTTATGAATAAAATTGTTTCAATTAAAGAAAAAATTCAAAACAACATTCCAAGTATCGGCTCTGGTTCTGTGTCAGATGAGACAACTTTAAAAAATGTCTCTAGAAACTGATTTATGTTTGGACTGTTTTAGTCCTGTTGAGCTCTGAATTGTCAGAAATAATATCTTCATCCAAACCATCACATGCCTGCTAGATCCCATCTCAACCAGACTGTTTAAAAACACATTTCCCTTAATTAATAACCACGTCTTGGATCTGCTTAATTTGTCTCTAACGAATGGTTATGTACCACAGAGCTTTAAGATTGCTGTAATTAAACCTTTACTTAAGAAACATAACCTTGGCTCAGGAATCCTAACAATTATAGATCTATATCTGATCTAACTTTCATCTAAAATATTCTAGAGAAAATAGTTGCAGGTCAGTTACATGATCATCTACAAAGAAATAATCTGAAGAGTTTCAGTCAGGGTTTAGAGTTCACCACAGAACTGAACCTGCACTGGTGAAAGTCACTAATGATATTCTCATGACCTCAGACAATGGACTTGTGTCTCTACTGGTCCTGTTAGACCTCAGTGCTGCATTTGATACAGTTGATCACAATATTTTACTACAGAGGCTTGAATATGATATTGGGATTATGGGAACAAATCTAAAATGGTTTAAATCATACTCATCTGACAGATTCCATTTTGCAAATGTAAATGATGAATCTTCATTATGCACCAAAATTAGTCATGGAGTTCCTCAGGGTTCAGTGCTCGACCCAATACTTTTTACCTTGTATGTGCTTCCATTAGGTAAAGTTATTAAACAGCATGGGATAAATTTTCATTGTTATGCTGATGATGTATTTATATTTGTCCATGAAGCCCAATGAATCTGGTCAGCTACTTAGACTACATGTCTTAAAGACATAAACGTTCAATACAAAAATCAACTGGACTTTATTTGTAACAGAAGACGTTTCGCTTCTCATCTGAGGAGCTTTGTCAAAGCTTCAGTTTGATGCTTCAGTATCACATCTTGTTTTA
>NC_056509.1:47482037-47485894 GCF_014905685.2 Nematolebias whitei
CCACACACACACACACACGGAGCCCACAAAGCAACTGGCAATCAGCTTACTTTTATTTTGAAAAGCAAACGGCTGACAGGTTCAGGTTTTCTTCCTCTCCTGCTCTGCAGCTGTTTTTCCTTCTCGAACTCACTCGGTGGCCCTGAATCCCATGTGCCCCCCCTCCCAATTGACCTCTGACCCCGCTCACTGCGAACCGCCGTGAAAACAAACAGAAATGTGATCTGAGTTCAACAGGAGACGAGAGGGGCAATTTTAGAAACAAGAAACTTGGCTGCTAGTTCCTGCTTGAGCTCAACATTTATATAAAAACCATGAATATGGGACAAGTTATCAGAAGAATCATTAATATGCTGATCATTTAAGACTTTTAAATAAAATGTACTTCATCTGATAACTTCGGCTTTTTCAACAAGTTTTTTATTGGATTTAAGAAAGCTGATCGACTCAGTCTGAGCTGGTCGATCCCTAACCCTGTGAACATGTGGATTGTTGGTTTTATTTTATTTATTGGAGCGTTCGGAGCAGAAAATATTAAAATTAGGATTACAGCCGCTCAGAGACAAAACGCTGAGTCGCTCTGAGCTTCTAAAGGAAACAGAAAAACAGGAGAGCTCATGTTTCTGAGTCAAAAACCTCCAGTTTCTGAGGCCCCCAGTGTGTGTGTGTGTGTGTGTGTGTGCGTGTGGGGGTGTGTGTGTGTGTGTGTGTGTGTGTGTGCGTGTGTGTGTGCGTGTGTGTCAGGGGTTAAGTGTGTGTTGTTTGGATGAGATAACTGGTGTGTTTTGGGGACCCAGCTCACTAACGAAGCTGCATTTGAACAAAAACTGAGAAAAGTTCCTCCTCAAAACTCTGAACATCTGGAGCCCAACTGAAGTCCTTTAATCCTAAAGTTTTACTCAGCGAGTTAAAGTCTCGTTTCTGTGTCCAGCATGTCTAAACAGCTGCTGCTGCTCAAACTGCTGCTCACAAAACACAAAGTCACAACTAGAGGATCAACTCGTGCTGCAAAAATCAGTTGGTGCTTCACTCGTTTCTCAAGTTCTCATCCTCACGGGCAGACGGGTGGAGTCCCCCCCACCCCACCCCCCCACGCTGCCATGGGGGACAATAAATACAAAATTATGTTTATTTAAATTAGACTGAAAACCTAAAATGTCAAGCAACAGAAGTTCTCCTTGAGCTTCCTCCCCATGAGACCGAGCCGAACTGATCCTGATCCAGAGCAGCTGAAGACAGAGTTCACCTCAGAGGGTTCAGAACTTATCGACGCTGCAGTGTCAGTTCTGATCTTCTGAAATGATCCCAGCGTAGTGCTTGAAATTACTTTTATTCACATAATTTATCCTCCACATGCATCAAAGTTTAGGTGTTTTTGTCTCCTTTTCACTACTGGAGGTCAAAATGACCCAGGAGGTCAGTGACGTCTTTTTATAGTAATATTTTCAGAACAAGCTTAAATAAAAATGTTTAAAAACCCTAATAACGGACTATTTCTCAATCAATCATAATTTTTCTGATGCATATCCCGATGCATGATCAATAATCCAGGTAGAAAAATCTAAAAAAAAAAAAAGTTAAGTCAGGTCCTCTGGATGGATTCTTCTTGTTGAAACGTTTCATCTTTTATCCAAAGGACTTCTTCAGTCTGAGGAGCTGCAACAAACTCAGTCTTATAAACAAACCTTCTCATGGTGGATCAACCAGTTTGTTGTTGACATCCAGAACCAGCTGCTCACATGATGAAGGAGGACCATGAGCCTAACGATGGATCGTTAGTGCCGTGATGGCCACTTTCTGTCCACAGAGGGCTGAATGATTCTAACAATCACAGCATTGTAAGAGGGGGACAGCTGGACATGGAGGCTCCGCCCCTGTTTAATGATGGACAGGTTCTCTTCACAAAGATGGCCTCCTTCACTCCTCTCAAACCATCGTTCCTCTCCATCCAGGATGTGAACATCTTCATCCCTTAACGAGTGACCGTCCATCATTAAACGGGGCGGAGCCTCCATGTTCAGCACTCAGCCCCCTGTGAATAGCAAGTGGCCAAACATTGACATTTGATAATGTTAATAGAAAAATCAAAGCAAATATGTTCTTGTTTTTAGTATTTCACCGTTTTATTGTTTTATACACTACTCTTATTTTAACTGCATTTTTACAGTACTTTATTGTTGTTGTTGTTTATTGTTCTTGTTGTCTGTACTTCATATGTTCAGTCTGGAACAGGTCTCTCTTGTAAACGAGTCCCCGAGGCTCAGTGAGACCAGCCTGTATAAATAAAGGTTGAATGAACGAACTTATCATGTGAGCAGCTGGTTCTGGATGTCAAAAAAAACCGGTTGATCCACCATGAGAAGGTGCTGTTTATAAGACTGAGTTTGTTGCAGCTCCTCAGACTGAAGAAGTCCTTTGGATAAAGGATGTTTCAACAAGAAGAACCCGTCCAGAGGAGCTGACTCCACCTGGTCAGATTCATGAAGCCTAGTTTCTGCTCGTTAATGAAGCCTGAACATGTTATTTCCACCAGCTGAGCTAACAAGACTCATTCTGTTATAAACTGTTCATGATCTGATTCAAATGTTTTATTTTAGTTTCCTGACACGTCAGGACGTTCTGATCAGTCCCTTTTTATCCACGGCTCTATGATTAGCTGCTTCCACCTCCTCGGCTTGAGGCGCCGGCATCATTCCTCCTGAACCTCCTGGATCCTCCAGCTCCTCTGCCGTCGTTCTCCAGAGCTGAGTGAGCAGACGGAGCAGCCGAGCGTGACGGAGAGAGGAAGTGAGAGGAGCTGCAGAGGTGGTGCAGGGCCGAGCGTGTGCTCTGCATACTGATGGACCATCTGTCAGGAAACACCGAGGACTGTCGTCTGCCGGCGTCTGCTAACCTCACACAGCAGCTCCTGCAGTCGCTCTGTGAAACGACAATTCAGCGATCGGCTGTGTTCTCCTACAGGAACCCAGCGGAGAACCCAAACAGCTGCAGGAGAACGTGCTGACTCACACTACCAGAGGTGAACCGTGACGTTAAGAGCTAGGCCTTCCGTTAGGACGGAAGAGGTTCACGTCAGAGATACAGAGTTATGGTCCTACATCACAACGTTCAGTTCAACAACCTGAGCAGAACCAACAACAACCCACCTGAACGCAGAACCTGCAGAACTCCACCCATTTCTGTCCCAAGATTACCCAGCAGCCCCTGCGGGTTACACAGGCTTTTAAATTCAAGTCCAACATGTAATTTCAATGATTTCCACAGAACTTTAACATCAACCCACAGAACTTACTGGTTCTGTTTTAACTTTACCTACAAACGCGTCACATTGAAAATGTTCTGTAAACCTAAATGTGGTCTTTAACCTTCATTTTTAGAGCAGCTACAATTTCTGTGCAGATTCTTGAATTTACAAGTTGCACTTGAATGCATCACAAACCTTCAAGTGGTCAAAAAATAAGCACACCTTACAAGGCCTTCCTGAAGGCTCAGAGCACCGACATTTGGTCCCGCCCACTCTACATCAACAGTGATTGGTTAATTTTCCCTTCAGTTATTAAGGAAACTCGTCGTGGAGCGGCTCTGACTGAGCTCAGCCTTCGCTCCTGACAGTGAAGTCCTGACCGCTAAGAAGTAACCTTCCAACACGTTATATATTTATTTATATATATATATATATGTATACATATATATGTATATATATATACATATATATATATGTATGTATATATATATGTACATATATATACATATATATATATATGTATGTATATATATATGTATATATATAAACATATATATATATGTATGTATATATAAATATATATATATATATACATACATATATATATATATAT
>NC_056509.1:47495894-47497563 GCF_014905685.2 Nematolebias whitei
ATCCATCCATCCATCCATCCATCCATCCATCCATCCATCCATCCATCCATCCATCCATCCATCCATCCATCCATCCATCCATCCATCCATCCAATCAACCATCCATCCATCAATCCATCCAACCTCTCTAAGGGATTTTAAACATCTGTTAAGTTCAATGCAAAAACCAACACAGACATGTTCCTGTTTTTAGTATTTTACCCCGTTTAATAATGTAGCTCGTTTTAATTTTGTTTTATGTCACTACTTTTATTTACATTTCATTTTATATGCATTTTTTGACTGTTTATTCTTGTGTGTGCCTCATTTTTGATTTTGTTTAAAACGGGTCTCTCTTGAAAATGAGTCCTCGTGTCTCAATGAGACTATCCCGTATAAAACAAGTTGAACGGATCGTTGTTCATATTTTATTAACCCAGGTTTTTATAAATCCCCAACAGTCTGAATGAACGTCGTGTGAGGAGAAGCCGTTCCTTCAGCTCCCACCTCAGGAAACCTTCAGTCCGTCCTTCTTTTCACGGCTGTCGATTGTTTGGATTACAGTTCATCAGCTGCCTCTCCTCCATCACTCAGCTGAGCCTTTCTTCCCAATTAATTCCATGAGACAATCAATGAGGGGTCAGGTGAGAGGGGGTCGATGATGTCACATTTCTGCTCTTCCTCAGAAATTAGTTGTTTAAAAAAAAATCAAACAGCCATCGATCGGGTCCTCATTGATTTCCTTTAGTCTTCTCTGTCACCACTTCTCACCCATTTTCTTCAGGCTTCACGTCAGCTTTAAGCACCTCCAGCTGCTGCTGACGAGCGGTTTGTATTTTACCTGTCAGTAAATAAAGAAACTGAGCCCAGATCAGCCCGGCCCCCCGTCACTCCCCGCTCCACAGCCTGACTCTGACCTTTGACCCCGGCCTCTGCAGCAAGGCGTTCGTCTGCTGCGTGCCAAACCGCTGGCAGCGTTTATCTGCTGGTTTCGACCTCTAATCGACCGCCGCGCCCGTTTCCAGGTGTGACCGCACATCTGCAGAAAAATTAGGCCTCCTGAAAATCAATGGCTTCTAATCTCCTTTAAAACAAGCAGGGTTAATCTGAAACAGCTTTTAAAAGGTCACAAACAGGTTTGTGTTTTAGAAATAAATTAGGAGCAAAAACTTGTATAAAATATTGTTCTATCCACCTTATTCATATCCCCCGTGGTTCCTTGAATGAATTATGGACACGACTTCCGGCTTGGACCAGAACCGGAGTTTGTTTATGTGGAACAGTACGAGCTAATGTAGTTTCGCTGAGCAATCTGGATTTAAGTTAAACATGTGGGAACACCACCTGTCAGAGCTTAACACAACAATATGATCATACAGCTGCCTGCTGAGGACGAGGGAAGGAGGACGAGCTGAAGAAGTGGCAGCAGATTACAGCTACTAGCATATTTAGCTACATCTGCTAGCATATTTAGCTACATGTGCTAGCATATTTAGCTACATCTATTAGCATATTTAGTTACATCTATTAGCATATTTAGCTACATCTACAAGCATATTTAGCTAAATGTACTAGCATATTTAGCTACATCTATTAGCATATTTAGCTACATCTATTAGCATATTTAGCTACATCTACTAGCGTATTTAGCTACATCTACTAGCATATTTAGCTACATGTACTAGCATAT
>NC_056509.1:47497573-47498172 GCF_014905685.2 Nematolebias whitei
CTACATCTACTAGCATATTTAGCTACATGTACTAGCATATTTAGCTATTACTAACATATTTAGCTATTACTAGCATACTTAGCTATATCTACTAGCATATTTAGCTTCATCTACTAGCATATTTAGCTACATACTAGCATAATTAGCTATTCCTAACATATTTAGCTACATCTACTCGCATATTTAGCTACTACTACTAGCATATTTAGCTACATACTAGCATATTTAGCTATTACTAGCATATTTAGCTACATCTACTAGCATATTTAGCTACATCTACTTGCATATTTAGCTACATACTAGCATATTTAGCTACATCTACTAGCAAATTTAGCTACATACTAGCATATTTAGCTACATACTAGCATATTTAGCTACATACTAGCATATTTAGCTACATCTAGTAGCATATTTAGCTACTATTACCGTATTTAGCTACATCTACTAGCATATTTAGCTACATACTAGCATATTTAGCTGCATCTTTGAGCATATTTAGCTGCATACTAGCATATTTAGCTACATCTACTAAAATATTTAGCTACTACTACAGTATTTAGCTACATCTACTAGCATATTTAGCTACATACTAGCATATT
>NC_056509.1:47498182-47500119 GCF_014905685.2 Nematolebias whitei
TTTAGCTACTAGCATATTTAGCTACATCTACTAGCAGATTTAGCTACATCTACTAGCAGATTTAGCTACTAACATATTTAGCTACATCTACTAGCATATTTAGCTACTTCATTGACTCTGTTCTTCAGACGGCGAAGTGATGAACAACCTGAGAAGCTCTGAGGTGGATCAGTGTCTCCACAGTAATAAGGTCGGTGGTGTTTTGTTAAAAGAGGTGGGACACGATCTTATTGACCTTAAATCAGACACAGAGTCCAGACAAAGACTTAAAGACCTCCATCACTGATCTTGGGTTCATTACAGAGAATCTGCAGCTACCATGGTTAGCCAATGCTTACAGCTACTTCCTGTCTGGCAGGAAGTTGTTCCCATACACATTAATAGAGTACAGCCCCCAGAATAAGTTGGATATGATAAAACTTTTGCTTTATTTTTATTCTTTTTTTGGACCAGAAAGTCTCTAAAAGTAGGGGGTACAAAAATAAGAACAACTGGAGGAACATTTTACAGCTAACGAGGTTAACTGGTTAGCAAGATGACGAGTTTCAAAAGAACATTTTAGATGTAAAGATGGGCACAGGTTCACCACTCTGTGATAAACTACTTCTGTCTGTTCCTCAACAGAAACTTACAAGACTTTACAAGTTGCATCTTTGTATTCTGTTTTAATTTGCATTTTACTCTTTTTAGTAATTCATGTGTAACAGTTTGTGACTTTAAAGACCCTAAAGAGAATATTTAAAATTTTTAGCTAAAAGGGGATTATTAGTTTATTTTAATGAAGTAACAGAACAAACTGGGGAAAAAAGATTTGTTTGAAAAATACCTTAACATGTGAGTATCTGGACCCTGCTGGTTCCCCCTCAGACTTCAGAGCAGGACTGGGATCTGACCCTGTTTCTGTGGTTGAGGTCCGATCATGGACCGTCTGACGTTAATAAAGATGAAGCACAGAGAGGAAATGAAAACCCTCCCTGCTCTAATGAGATCAGATCCATCATGATCTGCTCCTTTAACCTTCACACAAACACACACACAGGCGCGCACACACACACACACACACCAGATTCTATCTCTTCATGTTTTCAGTTCCGCTCTGAAAGGAAAACCTTCAAAACTATAATCGAAAGATGTGACAGAACCTCCAAATCCGAGGCCATGGTCTTGAGCCGGAAAAGGGTATAGTGCCCTCTCTGGGTCAGGGAGGAGGTCCTACCCCAAGTGGAGGAGTTCAAGTATCTCTGGGTTTTGTCCACAAGTGAGGAAAGAATGGAGCCTGAAATTGACAGACGAACTGGTACTGCGTCTGCAGTATTGTGGACTCTGTGCTGGTCCGTTGTGGTGAAGAGGGAACTGAGCTGTAAGGCAAAGCTCTACCGGTCGGTCTACGTTCCTCCCCTCACCTCTGGTCATGAACTCTGGATAGTGACTGAAAGAATGAGATCGTGGATCCAGGAGGTTGAAATGAGTTTCCTCTGCAGGGTAGCTGGACTCTTCCTTAGAGACATGCTGAGAAGTTCAGTTGACTCTGAGTAGAACTGTTGCTCCTCCACATCGAAAGGAACCAGTTGAGGTGGTTCAGACATTTGGTATGGCGAACACTTGGACACCTCTTTGGGGGAGGTGTTCTGGACATGTCCAACTGGGAGGAGACCCCAGGGAAAGCACAGGACATGCTGAAGGGACAAATTACTTATTATCTGGTTGCATGCTTGCTTTATGATGTGTACTGTATATGTACAATTATTATTATGTGAATTTTAATTATTTTAATCATTTTTTATTTTCTGACTGTATGATTGTTTTGTTGTGTGTACAGCCCTTTGGTCCTGTGGGTGTTTAAAGTGCTCTATGAATAAAGCTGGTATGGTATGGTATGGTATGGTATGGTGATATAGAAATTATTATTTTAATGCTTTTATGTCAATCTAGACCTA
>NC_056509.1:47500129-47509692 GCF_014905685.2 Nematolebias whitei
ATTTGTGTGTTAAGAGTGTACATGACTCTTTTGCTTGGCTGTTTTTTCTTGTGGCAGATTAATAAATGACAAATATTATTCTAGCAAGTTACAGTCTGTGTGTCATTTTTTCCATCGTCTGAATATCTGTGCCGACCGTTTCACGAGCCCTTTTGATAAAGAATTTCACAATACATATGGTGTGGTATGGTGTGGTATGGTATGGTATGGTATGTCTCTCAGCTGGTCTGGGAACACCTTGGAGTCCGCCCAGGAGAAATGGAAGAGGTGGCTGGATCTCCCTGCTCAAGCTGCTGCCCCCCAAGACCTGAGTCCAGAACCCTAGAATGGATGGATGGTTAGGTGGATTGATGGATGGTTGATGTTGGATGGATGAATGGCTGGATGGTTGGTTGGATGGATGTTTGCATGAATAGATGGTTGGTTGGACAGATGGATGGTTGGTTGGACAGATGGTTGGTTATTGGATGGATGGGTGATTAGATGGCTGAATACCATTACCATACCATACCATTTTATTTATAGAGCACTTAAAACAGCTACAAGACCAACCAAAGTGCTGTACAGACAGAACAACAGGTAACACACAAAGCAAAATACAAAATGAGGTAAATCAGAATATAGACATAAAAACGATGCAGATAATGACAAACCAGTGTGGAGCATACAGGATCAAAACACAGATCATCTGGTGTTGAAAGCTTCTGAATAGTAGTGAGTTTTTAAACGGGACTTGAAAACCGAGAGGGAGGGGGCCTGTCTGACAAGCAGAGGTAACTCATTCCAAAGTCTTGGTCCTGCTACAGAGAAGGTCCTGTCACCTCTGCGCTTAAGACGAGTTCCTGGAACTGTGAGGAGCAACTGGTCTGCTGACCTCAGGGAACGTGGTGGGACATACAGTTGTAGCAGATCAGAGAGATGGGGGGGCAACACTGTTCAGCGATTTGTAGACATACAGGAGTATTTTGAACTGGATTCTAACAAAAAAGCAGAAGAATGGTAGAAGCTTGCAATGAACGTACAGAGAAATGAAAACAGGACTCAGTTTGGTTTTTTTTATTGTTTATATTTGAATGATGTGGACACACAGTAGATCCACTTCCTGTTTGGCTCAGTGGTGCTGGACGAGCTCCGAGGTGAGTCAGAGTTTGGATGTGGGTATATTCTGATTGGCTGGAGCTGCAGAGACTGGCGTGGGTCTCCCCCACAGACGGAGGCGGCTGACCCCCCCATCAGGAGCGATGGTGAGACGGACATGACTGACAGGACAGGTCAGAGTGAGGTCTGCTGGGCCGTAGTGATGCCTGTGATGAGGACGGAGCTGCAACACACAGAGGAAGCTCAACGTGAGCCGGATTCATTTATCTCTCCAGTTTTAGCTTCACTCCACTGGCTCCCTGTCAAATTCAGAATGGAGTTTAAAATTGTACAAAACTTTCAACAACCAACCTCCATCTTATATTACAGATCTTATTATTCCATATTTTCCTGACAGAGCACTTTGCTCTCAGACTGCAGGTTTAATTGTGGTTCCTAGAGTTTCCAAAAGTAGAATGGGAGGAAGGTCTTTCAGTTCTCAGGCTCCTCTCTTGTGGAACCAGGTTCCAGTTTCTGTCTGTGAGGCTGACACATTATCCAGATTTGAGACTTGAGACTTTTCTTTTGATAAATCCTATAGTTAGGGTCAGCTTGGGTTTCCTGAGCTGTCCCTTAGTTATGCTGCTATAGGCTTAGACTGCTGGAGGACAAACTGACCACATGTCCTCTCTCTGCTGCTGTCATTACTTGCTCTACTCTACCTGTTTGTATTTGTAATTATTTTTATCCTTAACATGTTTTACTTTCGCTTTCTTCCCATAAAAACTTCACTTGAAGCATAGAAACATCACCTGGACCATAGAAACTATCACTGGACTATAGAAACATCACCTGGACCATAGAAACTATCACTGGACTATAGAAACTACAACTGGACCATAGAAACTATCCCTGAACTATAGAAACATCACCTGGACCATAGAAACTATCACTGGACTATAGAAACTACACCTGGACCATAGAAACTATCCCTGGACTATAGAAACTACACCTGGTCAACATAAACTACACCTGTAAGACACTAAAGAAACTAATGAATGTTCTCACAAATGGTAAACTCCTACCTTCTGAGGTGGGAGAAGATCCTCCCATGTCCCTGAACTCCATTTGGTCCTGATTCTTTGAGCCTCCTCCTCAGGGCTCAGGAGGCACGCCTCGATCCGGCAGGAGTCTGGAAAGTTACCTGGATGGAGAAATATCACTTTTAAAAAGGCGTTTGGTTTTAGAGGTACAGAAGAGAAGCATCGGAGAATTGTTTCT
The DNA here is from genome assembly GCF_014905685.2 of Nematolebias whitei. Taxonomy (NCBI): domain Eukaryota; kingdom Metazoa; phylum Chordata; class Actinopteri; order Cyprinodontiformes; family Rivulidae; genus Nematolebias; species Nematolebias whitei. The sequence goes on from NC_056509.1 coordinate 47,502,488, forward strand.
ACCTTTGAAATGATTGGTGTCGACCTCAGTGCTGCTGATTATTCCAGGATGACCGAGACGAAACACGGCCCACTCCCAGCCGGGAACCTGCAGGATGCCCCGCTGATCCACCTGCAGGGAAACATTTCACACCTGGCTGAATCCGTGGACATTAAGACAGCATCAAGGGGAAAAGTTCGGAAAGTGGAATCATTTGAAAATAATTTAATTGTAAGATGAAGAAACTGAGAAAACATTTTGTCAAGGGTTGATCAAGGGTAGTAATAATACATAACAGGGCTTGGTACTTTGTGGGTATTAATCATTTAGGAAGTATGTATGAACCTTTTAAGTACCAGGTAGTACCCAGTGTCTTCCAGATAACTGTTACGACCCGGCTTGTGAGCCGCAACATTAAATGAGGACTGAACACAACAATGAGACAACCGACTAAGAACCCCTCAGCAAGCCGTAACGACCGGCAACCATCGGCCCCTGGAGTGACCTTGGCTCAACAAACCAGCCTGGCAAAGAGCCAGAAACCTCAACCGTGATCCACTTCAGGTCTCACCATGTACACCTTAAACCATACGTGTCAAACTCAAGGCCTGAGGGCCGAGTGTGGCCCTCGTTGTCATCTTTTCTGGCCCCCAAGATGTTATATTGAATGTAAAATACTTTTATCACTATAATTTTTTTCAGTAATCTTTGATTATGATGTCAAAAATGCAACAGAGAACGTCAAATGAGGTCAATCAAACTCTTGTTGAGGAACCTGCTACCAAGAAAAGATGTTGGGTATCTAACTTGAATCAATGTAGGTTCTGAAACCGGCCCTTAGTTTGAAAAAGGTTTTAATTTTGACCCCTTTTTGTAAGTGGGTTTGACACCCCTGCCTTAAACAGACTCCTTCATAGGTGCAGCTGGTGAAGCTGCAGAGGAGTGACACAACTGTGCATTAATGTATATTCCAACCTTCAGGTCTTTGGGTCGGTCCAGTCTGCGGGCTGTTTCCCATCCATCAGCCATGTTGGCAGCTCGACCAAGACCTGCAAACCCAACACAACCACCAAACCAGAAAGTTAGGGGGAGTCAACCCAACCAATGTCATTTTACCCATGAAGAGAAATATATACAAGTATTTTGTCTAATGCAAACGTTGTTTAAGTTTATTCCAACCAATCATATTGCGTGGATGTCCAAAGTGGGCGTCGCTGTAGCCAAGACAGACTCCTCCATTAGTCAGAGCTACAAGGTCAAGCTCCTGGTGGGTGGAGACAGAAGACCAGTCCTTCTGTCCAACACCAAACACCCGAAGTCTGGCTATCCCCCCATCTGGAGACACAACCAAATGAATCATTGTATCCCAATAATTTACAGCCTTTTCTCACCAGAAAACATGTAATAAATGTATTTAAGGTTTAAGATTATAAGTAACATGTCTGAAACATGTTTAGAGCAGAGTAGGGTCCAAGTCACCCGACATGAACCCAGAACCACGAATCCTGTAACTCTCAATCTTCTACATGTTTCTGATCCAATAACTTTTTATGTCACACTTTAAAAATCTGTCAATTTAAGACAAAATTATATAAAATAAATTGTGCAGAACACGTCATTTGGGTCTTCAACTCAACTCTTTACCACACAAGTTGGTAAACTATCATTCTCATTCATTTTAACGGGTAATCATGTAATTGCCTGTGTATACACTCATGTGTTTGTCTGTCAGTTAGCAAAATATCTCATGAACCAGTGGGTGGATTTAATGAAACTCTCAGGAAATAATCACAGTATTTGTACAATTGAATAAATTATTATGTAAATCCAATTCAGCATGGCTGCCACAACCTCAGAAACACACAGAAAGGCTTATAAAGGGTTACCCATCAACTGAGCAGATACTGAGCTAATATGTGGTGTGGTAGTAGATGATCGTCTTCTTCGTCACATCCTTTGACCACTAACAGAGTGCATGAGATTTTAGTTTAAAAGTTTGATGTTAAATGTGTTTGACAATATGCATTTATTATTTAAAGAACACTAATTTCACATGTTTATAAACCAACTTCGGGATTGTGATCGACACAAGTTTTTTTTTATCTAGTCTAAAAAAGCTGTTTCCATATTAAGGTCAAAAATTGAGAAATTTCTGACCCTTTATGAAGAAAGCACCATGTTTGTGGCTGTGGACTAAAGGAGTTGTTACAGAGTTTGGGTTAAAGACTTGTGTGTGCTGCGGTTGTTTTGAAGATACCTGGATACATGTTGAGGCGCAGGTGAGTGACTCTCCTGTTAAAGCTGACCCTGAAGTAGTTGTGACAACAGTCTGAGTATCCAGGCTGCAGCTTCGAAACACTCACCAGCTCTGGCCATGCCTCGGAGCCCAGCTGTCAATCACAACACAGTCAGTTGTCAATCTAAACCACATCATCTGTCAATCAAGCTACATGTTAGCCAGCACTGACATCACCCAGGCATCAGTGTTACCTTGGCAACGGCATCCATCTGACTCGCTGTGGCTGCCATGCCGGTCCGGTCTTCTCCCGACAGGAAGGTGGGCAATGGATCTGGTCAGGACCAGGATGAGGTCATGAAAGCATGTTTATATAAACTTACACTGAGAAATATGGACTTTCAATTTAAGTAAAAAGATGTCAAGTTTAGAAACGAACAGGAAGTGATAATGAAAATAACCAGGCAGAGGAGTTTGTACCGAGACAGCCAGCCTGGATGGAGACGTAAGGTGAGTGGTTTCCTGTGAAAAAAGACGTGTCGACATCAAATCCGTAGATCAGGCCGGGGACGCCCAGCTGGATGATGCACCAGTCATGACCTTCAAAATAAGATTAGACAAAGAGATGTAAGCCAAAACAAAGCTTTGGTCCAAATCTAAAAGAAACACAGTTATTACTATCTGCTCCATCCAAGTGCCCACACCCTAACTCTGACTTCCATCGTAGCTCACAATTTTTCTCAAAAAGTGGAAGTGGTGGTTTTCGTCAACTTGTAGTATCTTGTACATTAAACACTGTCGAATCCTAAAAATTTATGTGTGACATCCACTTAACGTTTCTGCCACTTTCTTTCAGCGCAACCCAAAGTTTTCACTCAGTGGCTGTCTGTTGGGGGCTTACTATTAATTTTATTATTTTGTCTGCCTGTCTTATTCAGGCAGCGAAAGACAAAGTGTGGTTGCCATGGTGACTCTAATGAGACCTTGGCAGACACTTTAACATTTCTTTTGATCTTGGTTCACTTTTCTCTTTAAAACATGACAATATTAACATTTTGTCAGCTTAGATCATTACAAAAATAAAGCTCCGAGTTATTGTTGGGCTTTAGAGACGGAGGTTGAGGATGTTTACATTTGAACCCTCCTGTTGCCCTTGATTCAAAAATTAAACCTAAGGGCAGCAGGAGGGTTCACTGACATTTTTCAAAATTTTCTTCAAGCCTTGTGTCTAAACTCGTCTTGTAAAATGGTTATTTATGTTTTGTATAGTTATTGTAATTGATTAACCTTTTCATTCTTCAATTAATAACCATCTTGGATCATAAAAGGTTTCTCTGTAAAGCTCAAAACACCAAGTGTCAAACATGTGTGTATCTGAGGGGTTTTTACAGGTTGAAACTCTGAGAACAGGACAGGTGTGTGTGAGCATCCAATAAAGGAAAGACTGTTTTGCTGAATGCTCACAGTTTATCTGGATGAAAAATGTTTTCCATGTAAGGTTGAGAAGATGTTCTTTAGAACCTGTTTGAATTCTAAGAAAGTGTATGTGTGTTTTGAACTGTCCTAATCAAGGGATGTGTTCAGACCCATGTCCATATGTTGGTGTCTGTGTAGAATGGTTGGATAGAGAGTAATGAATTACATATTTGTAAAAGTTAAATACACCTTGAGTCCTACACCACCTCTGATTTTCTGACTCAAATGTCATGTGTGATTCTGTATTAATAAAACCTTGGTTAACTGCGATAGAGTCTTCTTTTGTTAAATGTTTTATGAAGAAAAAAAACATATTCATCATTGGCGCCCCACGTGGGGCTTGTCTAACACAGATCAGAGACACCAACCAGGACTCCGCTTTCTCCTCGTCTCCCATCCATCCATCCACTTCCCGAACTCTGTGAAGGCAGATGCGACGAACTGTGGAACCTCTCTCTGTTCAAACAGAACAAGTAAAAGTGCTTATAAAGAATAAATTGGCTGTTCAACTTTGAGTGAGGCCAGATGTATTTACAACCTTCACTTGTTCCACAGCTTTTTAAGGTTTCCCTTAATTTTCTTTTACACCTAAAGTGTTTTAAGGTGCTGATTAAACTTTGAGAACTCGTCTTCAAGCTGATCTTGCAAACAAAGTCATAAACGATAATCATTTATCATAAATATTCATATTAAATTGTTGCTCCAGTAAAAGGGTTTAAAATCTCAATGCATAAGCATTAAAGGACCCTTTTTATTCTTGAAAATGTTTTGTGCAGATTTGAAATAAAATGTGCAAATTATAAACCAAAATGTGCAGCGCAACAGCCAAACATCACACAAAATTAGCAAAAAAAGATTAAAATTACCAAGAAAAAAATCAAAAGAGATCAATGGTATTTTGGCAAAACAAGTGAGTAAATCCAGTTTTGTTGGGACCATTTCAGCTCAGACCACAGCACAAACATGATTCAAAATGTAAACTGGTCACCGAAAGTTGGGCTTTACTTGACTAAATTGGTGTTTTCAGATCTTTTACCTTTTTTTTTTTACACAATCACAGTTTAAGTTTGATGATTTTTACATGAAATATTCTGTGTGATGATGTCATATTTTCATGAATTTTCCAACATTTTCCAAACATTTTGTAAACAATTTTTTTAGTGCATATAAGTGTTACATGAAAAAGTAGGTATTTTGTCTTCTTTCACCCGATGCGTCTCTCACAAACATATTGTCAGGATCAGTGTTTTGGAGGAGTTATGTATCCTCTCTGGTCTGGGGACGCCTCGGGGTCCTCCAGGAGGAGCTGGAGCGTCACTGGTTAGTGGAAGGTCTGGTTTTCTCTCCTGGACCTGTTGCCTCCACGACCCAATCAGGGATAAGCAGTACAAGTTGGAGATAATTTTAACGTGAAACTCTGCAGTAAATCTAAACTTCGATCTCACACAGTGAATAAATTGAAACACTGATTTAATATTGATTCTGTGCAGCAGTTTCCAGTCTCAGATATATCACTTTACAGGCTCCACCTGTCGAGTTAGAAATCTGTAAAAACATGTTTGAACTGTTCCTGTTAGTACTGCTAATATTGACATAACCAAAGTTTTACCTTCAGCAGGTTTTTAGCAGGAGCAAACCACTCGTCTGTAGCAAAAATGACCTAAAAAACAACAAAAAGACTTTAGTGGCAGTAAAGTGCAAACCAACACAGCTGTGTGTTCTGAAACCAGAAACATAAACTGCTTTATTATGTTTGGTGTGTTTGGTATACTGGCAATCTTTGATTTTAAGGATCTGGACATGTTAAAGCTGTAACTGCAGTGAGCTGCAAAAGTATTCACCTCTTGGTGTTTCAGCTTTCTTGTTTTTCATCCATCCGTCATCTTTAACCGCTTCTTCCTTTCTACTCCTACTTTTCTGCAACTCCATATTTCATTCACATTTGGTAAATCTTGAACAAATTTTCAAAACCTGTGCAAGTCTGCAGAAAAACACTTCTGAACTGTCAGTAATTTATAAACCATGTATAAATACAAAAGTAAACAAAGGCTTGAGCCTACCAGAGTGAATTAACTTTTAACTCCAAATAAAACACTGACTTCACATTTCTTTCCTTGACACAGGGTCACTGGTGCCCGTGTCCAGCAGTCACTGTGCGAGAGGCGGGGGACACCCTGGACGGGTCTCTAGTCCATCACAGGGACACCCTGGACGGGTCTCTAGTCCATCACAGGGACACCCTGGACAGGTCTAAGTCCATCACAGGGACACAGAGACAAACAACCATTCACTCTCAGCACAGAGAGAACATGCAAACTCCACACAGAAAGACCCCTGACCGGGATTTGATCCAGTGACCTTCTCGCTGAAAGGTGGCAGCTCTACCAACTGAGCCACCGTGCTGCTTAGCTGTTTTCCAACATGGAACTTAATTGGGTTTTCATTGTGATTTTAAGTAACAGATCTAAACAGAACACTCTACATGAAGTTAAATGGGGCAGTAGTTTTGTTTTTAATATTTCTGAGAAACTTAAAACCCTCAAGTGGTGTATGCAAACATATTCACCACCTGCTTTTAAAGCCCCCAACCAGTTCCTTCAGAATACACATCATTAGTTAAATAGAATCCACCTGTGGACAGCCACAGTGTCAGACGAGCTCATCAGTTCTGACTGAGCTGCATCAACAGCAGTCCAACACCTCTGAGGTCTACCACCAAACAGGAAACATCATGAAGACCAAGGAACTCACCACAAAGGTCAGAGGCCAAGTTGTGCAGAAGAACAGATCGGGTTGGGCTGCAAAAGTATCCAAGAACCCTGAACATAACATGGAGCTCCATCTGATCTATTATTAAAAATGGAAAGAATCCTGCCAACAGGGGTCATCTACCAAAACTCACAGAGCAGTCAGGAGGACACAGAGAAACCTCCAAGAGGACAAAGAGAACCCTGATGGAGCTGAGAGTTGGAGGATCTGTCCACAGGACCACTAGAAGCTGCACAGAGTTGGACTTCACTACACTGATTGAAGACAAAATGTTGTAGTGTTGGGAGTTTCTTCCCTAAACATGCTGAAGAAGGTGCTGTGGACCAAACATCAAGAACAACACCATGTCTGAGACCAGTCGTCAGGTAAGAACGATGGTGGCAGCTTCATGTTGTGGAGATGTTTTACATCAGCACGAACTGGAAAACTGGTCAGAAATTGAGGAAACATTTATGGGTTTCCCAGACATTTGAGACCAAGCTGGAGGTTCCCCATCCAGCTGGATAATGATCCTAAACACACTGCTGAAGATCACTCCACTGCTTCCAGGAGAACCAGTTCAATGTTCTGGGATGGTCCAGTCAATGCCCAGACCTCAGTCCAATTGACAATCATTGGTTTAAAGACTGTCCATCCAACCTAAAGGAGCTGCAGCAGTGTGGGCACAAAGAACAAACAAAAAGTCCAGACTAGATGGAACCAAGACCATGGAGACAGACCTGAAGAGACAAGATGGACCAGATAG
>NC_056509.1:47509702-47511288 GCF_014905685.2 Nematolebias whitei
GACCTGAAGAGACAAGATGGACCAGATAGACCAAGACCATGGAGACACAAAGGATTGATTTTCTGAGGGAGGATGTTTAGAAGCTGTGATGAACTGAACCGATAGATTCAAACTGTGATTGTTCTTCTTTAAAACAAGATGAGCTTTAATGTTTCCATGATCAATGTCAGTTCAACATTAACGGTCAACTTCATGAAGATAAAGCATAAAACTAGAAAGATAAATTTAAACATTATGTTGATAAATTGAGTAAGATGCAAAGAACAGTTCACGTGGAGAATACAAGAAACATAAATAAATAAATCTTCTTCTGGCCCACGGCCAGCAGGTTAGATGTTATCTAAGAGGTCTTCAGGACTCACCTTCCCTCCGACCTTCTCACAGCCCAGATCATTGAACTGCAGGAAGTTCGGCTCCGCTGCAGCCTGAGCCATCGTGCTCCTCTGGGACATGCTCAGATCTTCCTGCAGTTTCTCAGACGAGAACCGAAAGCTGCTCGTTTGAAGGAAAAGCTTCACGTCATATCTGCAGGCCAAAGTTCAGCTGGTTGTTCAAACACACCTGCAGCTAAAACTAAAACTGCAGCCACGCCAACGATTCAGCAGCTCAAACTCCTGCGGGAGGTCGGATTTATGTAAGGCCGATTTTATTCCATAACGATGTGAATAAAAACACGTTCGATTAGTTTTACACAAAATAAATAATGTGTTTGTGTGAACGCTGAGTCAACGTGAACACTCGTCCTCATTTTGTTCTTCCACGTGTCTTTACTTCTGCAGACATTGACATATTTTAGCCATTCATAAAACAAAACATTCGGCTCATTCTGGAGATAGGATATTTAGTTTTATACTTTTCAAAAGATTTAAATTTATTTACAAATATTGTCCCATGAAACACACCGAGATCTCCAGTTCCTCCAAAATCATTGTTTTCCTTCAGCTGCTGGATCTGTTTTTGTTTACTTAAGCTACTTTTATTTTTACTACTTTTAGCTAGCTTTTTGCTATTTAGCTACATTCTGCTTTCAGTTAGGCTTTAGTTAAGTATAGCTGTAAGCTATTCTATTCCTGATTTTTATTCTAATCTTTTCACTTTTAGATAACCTTTTGCTAGACGTAGCTTTTAGCTGTTGCTTTACTACTTTTAGTTTCTACGAATCATTCTGCTATTTTTAGCATTTGGCTAACCTTTTACTATATTTAGTTAGAAAATTTTTCTACGGTGAGGTTTTAGCTATTGTTCTGCTACTTTTGTCTTTTAGCTGGCCTTTCACTACCTTTAGCCAGCCTTTTTTGCTCCATGTAGCTTTTAGCTAATGTTGTGCTACTTTTAGCTTTAAGTCTGTATTCTAATAGTTCCAAATTTTAGCTAACCTGTTTTGCCAAGTTCTTTCAACAGAACAGCTTCAGACTGATCTAACCAGGTTGAGTCCGGTCCTGTGGACGGAGTCTTCTTGTTGAAACGTGTCATCTTTTATCCACAAGACTGACTAAGTATTTTAGAATTACAACTCCAGGATATACAGTAGTCCTTCCTTGAAGAACACACACACACACACACACACACACACACACACACACACA
>NC_056509.1:47511388-47515121 GCF_014905685.2 Nematolebias whitei
TAATGGCAAATAAAGAGTTTTGAACTTTGATTTTTGGTCAGCAGTTCCTGATCCTCTGAGATCCTAGAAGCCGTAAAATGGAACCAGTTTTCACTGTTTTAGCGTTTTATTTTATTTTTTATTTTATTTTCTCCCTTCAGGTTCGTTTTGAATCGTTATCAAACCGGACAAAGATAATTTTATTTGGCTCTTCATATGAAAAACCCTCCAAGGAGCCCGTTGCCAACAGTCCATTAAACTAGCACCATCCCTGAGTTTAAATCAACACTCTTCTCTCAACGTTTCGTGAGTTCATCATAATTACTGAGGAGGAATGAACGCAGCTGCTCGGAGCCGGAGTGGGTCCAGACGGTCGGAGGGGACGACGAGACCCTGGACCTGGTTTTCATTTGCCAGCCGTGATGCTAATGAAGCCGGCGCTGTGTCTCCAGAGGATTCGCTCTGACACGGTTCTACCAGATCTGTCCAGCCATGGTTGGAGGAAATGTGATTCAGACGGGGTCTCGGGGGAAATAAGCTCGTGAGGTGCGGCTTCAGGCAAACTAATATCCTCAGCCTGTTAGACGGAGCAATAATCTGAACACTGGGCTGAGGGACACCCGGCGGGGCCCCAGGGAGGGCCTGAGCGGCGCCGGGGGAGAGCCAGCCAACGTTTAGGAGGCCCCTGTCACAGAAACATCAGCTGGTTGTCGCCTCAGACCTGCAGGACGTCCTGTTTTTACAGGATCAAGGTCTGAAAAGAAACCTGCAGGCGGGTGATAGGCATCTCTGTTTCAGCTAACGGACTGTTTGAATCTTCTGTAGCTCCTCTTAGGTTTTAGCTACTGTTGAGCTTAGCTTTCAGATGCTGCTATGCTAATTTTAGCTTTTAGCAACAGTTTCATTCATTTAGCAATTTGTTTAGGTTTTGTTATTTTAAATTAGGCTATTGTTCATTAATTTTAGCTTTAGTCTTTGTTTTGCTAAAAGTAGCATTTAGACACTAATTTACTACTTTAGCTAAGTTCAGTTAGTTAAGTGAGTGTAGCTTTAAGCTAATCTTATGTTAACTGTAGCTTTGAATCATTGTTTTGTTTATTTTAGCTTTCATTTATATTTAGTTTATTTCAGCTTTTTAGCTACAGATTTACTAATAGTAGCCTAGTCCAAAAAAGTTCAATCTGGTCCTCTGGACATTAAAAAAAAAAAAAAAAAAAAAAAACAAAGCAAAAAAATGTAGAAACGTTTCATCTCTCATCCGAGAGACTTCCTCAGTCTGAGGTGTTGTTTTCAGCTCACAAGCTCACAGCATTGTAAGCTGTCCCCCTCTTACAATGCTGTGATTGCTAGTATCACTCAGCCCTCTGTGAACAGGAAACAGCCATCAGGTGCTAATGATCCATTGTTAGGCTGATGGTCCTTCTTGATCATGTGATCAGCTGGTTCTGGTTGTCAGCAGCAAACTGGTTGATCCACTCTGAGAAGGTGCTATTTAAGAGACTGAGCTGAAAACAACACCTCAGACTGAGGAAGTCTTCTGGATGAGAGACGAAACATTTCTATATTTTTTTGTTGTTTTGCTTTGTTTTGTTTTTTTGAATGTCCAGAGGACCAGATTGAACTTTTTTAGATTGTCCTCTAGTAGTCTAAGTCTATAGCAGCATAACAAGCCGACCCTAACTATAGGATTTATCAAAAAGGAAAGTCTTAAGCCCAGTTTTAAATCTGGACAATGTGTCAGCCTCACGGACAGAAACTGGAAGTTGGTTCCAGAAGAGAGGAGCCTGAGAACTGGAAGATCTTCCTCCCATTCTGCTGCTGGAAACTCTAGGAACCACAAGTAAACCTGCAGCCTGAGAGTGAAGTGCTCTGTTAGGAAAATATGGAACAATAAGATCTCAAAAATAAGATGGAGCTAGGTTGTTGAGAGCTTTGTAGGTTAGAAGTAAGATTTTGAATTCAGTTCTGGATTTGACAGGGAGCCAATGGAGAGAAACTAAAACTGGAGAGAGATGATCTCTCCCAGTAACTCCAGTTAAGACTCTGGCAGCAGCATGTTGGATCAACTGAAGACGTTTTAAAGAAGTATTTGGACACCCAGATAATAAACCATTGCAATAGTCCAGTCTAGACGTGACAAATGCATGGACCAGTTTTTCTGCATCTTTAGACCAGATGTTTCTAATGTTAGTGATATTACGCAGGTGGAAGAAGGAAGTTCTAGTAACGTTTTTAATGTGGGAGATAAAAGACATGTCCTGATCAAAAATAACACCAAGATTTTTAACATTAGAGCTGGAGGACAGATTAATGCATCTAAGGAGGGAGAAAGACTGAAACATTCATTCCTAAGGTGCTCAGGTCCTAAAACCAAAACCTCAGTCTTGTCTGTTCAACAGGAGAAAATTAAGGGTCATCCAGGTTTTTATGTCTTCAAGACATGCTTGTAGTCTAAGTAGCTGAGTCAGAGAGTCAGAGTTTCTTTATTTTGTTGTTCGCATCATGTATACATGTAGTGGAATGAAATTGTGTCCACAGGGTCCCAGTTGCATCGAACAATAGCAAAAATATAATGTGTAAAAAGAAACAATAAATAAGGATCTAAAATATCAACTAAGATATACGCTGAACAAACACCAAATGGTAAAAACGCTAAAAGATCTAAGATATACACCAGTCACTAATGGAGCAGAATACACCGAACAACAGCAGCACGATTCACAAAGGTTCTGTTCGGCTACAATTTACACGCTTAATGCGAACACTAACATAAACTAACATAAACTCAACTAACATAAACTAAATTAAGATAAACTAGGATTTGTTCAAAGCATGCAACAAAAATACAGAAACAAGGCGCCAAAGTGAAAAATAAATAAATGTACAGCAGCATGGTCCGATTGGCAGACTGGTTCTGATGACAGTGAGGTTTCTTTAGCAACATGGTCCCGTTGGCACCATCCATGGTACTGTTAGCGGCGTGGTTCGGTTAGCAGGTCCCTTCAGTAGCATGATGATAATAAGGACCACAGCAGCTGCCTACCAGACTGCCCTCCAGAACCAGGTCCAGCAGACAGAGAACATCCCAGGTTCCTCCTCGGAACCAAGCCGGGTCTGGAAGACGGAGGATCGTGTTAGCAGCATTAGCAGGTTAGCAGGTCCCGTCAGCACCCCGATGGTATCAATGACCGCAGCAGCTACCCTCCAGAACCGGATCCGGCAGACAGAGAACCTCCAGGTTTCCCCGCGGAACCGAACGGGTCCGTAGAGTTCGGTCCGTGCAGGCAGATGGAGGATCATGGAAACAGCCGCCATGACAGGCCTGAGCCCGAGGCTGGAAGGACTGAACACGATGGCAGGATTGGATAGATTCATTGGATTCATTGTGTTTCATGGACAAATAAAACTGTGCATCATCAGCATAACGACAATTTATCCCATGCTGTTTAATAACATTACCTAATGGAAGCATACACAAGGTAAAAAGTATTAGTCCAAACACTGAGCCTTGAGGAATGCCATGACTAATTTTGATGTATGATGATTTGTTATTTACATTTACAAATTGGAATCAGATATATATTTTTAATTTAGATTTGGCCACTCTGTTAACTGTTACTTTAGCTATTTTTATTTATTTATAGTAGTTTTAGCTTCTGTTTAGCTCATTTTAGCTTTAAGTCTTTCTTCCCTTTTCAACAAAGTAAAGTTAGATCAGCTTGATGGTTTCTTTTCTTTCTTTTTTTTTTTTTTT
>NC_056509.1:47515221-47516359 GCF_014905685.2 Nematolebias whitei
GGTTGGATGGATGGACAGAAAGTCGACAGCTTCAGATCAGGGGGTTGGATGGTTGGATGGATGGTTGTATATTTGGTTGGATGCATAGTTGGATGGCCTCATATCAAGTCCCGTGCGTTGCTTCCTGGTACGATGAGCTTCATCTCTGAGTAGAACGTCTCCTGGACGCCTGAGCTGCATGAGATATTTTGCTAACTGACAGAACAGTTACAGGACCGCCCACGTTTCGACGCAGCAGGTTTGTTCTTCATGAGAATAGAAGCTGCACAGACAGAGCTTCTCCAGCAGGGGGCAACAGAGACTGGACCTGAACCTCTCCTGAGCAACATCTTGACCCCATCAGGAACCTGCAGCTCATGGACTCCAGAGTTCAGCTGATTGTCTTTTAACAGGAAGTGAGCTAAAAAGGTCAAGGTTTCTTTATTGTCATTCACACCTCATGTGGTACATGTGGTGGAACAAAATTGTGTACAGGGTCCCAATTACATCCAACAAAAGTATAAATTGTAAAGGTTAAAAGGTTATTAAAGGTTATTAAAGGTTATTAAAGGTTATTAAAGGTTTCAGTCTGATCACGTGATTTTCTGCTGAAGGTCTCAGTTTCAGCTTCAGAGTAATACAGTAGTTTTTCTCTTCTTTCGGCTGCTCCCTCCGTTAGGGGTCTCCACAGATCAGGTCGCACGAAGACTTGGCAGTTATTTTTACGCCGGATGCCCTTCCTGACTCAACCACAGACACCGAGCTACCACGGCCTCTGTGTGGAGCAGAGCTGCATCTAGGACACCTGGAGGAGCAGATGGTGGGGGTTAAGGGCCTTGCTCAAGGGCCCAGAGTGGGACGAATGAAGGTGGGGGCAGGTGTGGGTGCTTCACCTACCCCACCCACATTTTTGATGTTGTCGGTACCGGGGCTTGAACCGGCGACCCACCTTCTCTAACCTCTGCGCCACCACTCCTCTAAGAGTAATATAGTAGTATAAATATAAAAAACATTTTCACTAAAACAGAGGGAAGAAACATCAAAGTTCATGTTCAGTAATCCAGGTGAAGTTCATGTTCAGTAATCCAGGTGAAGTTCATGTTCAGTAATCAAGGTGAAGTTCATGTTCAGTAATCCAGGTGAAGTTCATGTTCAGTAA
>NC_056509.1:47516459-47520795 GCF_014905685.2 Nematolebias whitei
TACAGGTCCTTCTCAAAAAATTAGCATATTGTGATAAAGGTCATTATTTTCCATAATGTAATGATAAAAACAAAACTTTCATATATTTCAGATTCATTGCACACCAACTGAAATATTTCAGGTCTTTAATTGTTTTAATACTGATGATTATGGCATACAGCTCATGAAAACCCAAAATGCTTTTACCAGAAAACAGCTTTTCAACTTATTGTATCAAATTTTACGAGAGTCTTTTTTTAAATATAGAAACTGGACATAATAACCTTCAATAAGAAATAAATACCATTAGCAACATCCATCCATCCATCAGTCCATCCACTCATCCATCCATCCATCAGTCCATCTTCTACTGTTTATCCATAATCGGGTCGTGGAGGCAACAGGTCCAGGAGAGAAACCCAGACATCCCTCTCTCCAGTGACACTTTTCAGCTTGTTCTGGGGGACCCTGGGGTGTTCCCAGGCCAGAGAAGACACACCATCCCTCCAACAACTTCTGGGTCTTCCCTGGGGCCTCCTACCAGTGGGATGTGCCCAGAAAACCTCTAAATGGAGGTGTCCAGGAGGCATCCTAACCAGATGCCTAAACCACCTCAACTGACTCATTTCGATGCAGAGGAGCAGAGTGCCCCCCAGATGACAGAGCTCCTCACCCCATCTCTAAGGCTGAGCCTGGCCACCCTGCGAAGGAAGCCCATTCCGGCCGCTTGTATCAGAGATCTCATTCTTTCAGTCCTGATCCAATCTCATGAGCACAGGGTGGGGGTTGGAATGTAAACAGACCAGTAAATCCAGAGTTTAGCCTTTCTATTCAGCTCTGTTTTCACCATGATAGACTGAACCAATGTCCTCATTACTGATAACCAGGCTCCAATCTGTCAGTCCATCTCCTCATGAATATATAATATTTACTCATGAACAAGATGCCCAGATACTTGAAACTCTCCCCCGACCAGGAGGGGGCATGCCACTCATTTATGGTTGATAAACATGACCTCAGACTTTGAGGTGCTGACTCATCTGAGTAAATTCACACTCGACTGTGAACCGCCCCAGTGCACATTGAAGGTTTTGGCCTGAAGACACCAACAGAACCACATCATTCAAAAATTCAATTTAAAAATACTTTATTAATCCCAGAGGGAAATTATTTTGTTGCTGTAACTCGTTATCCTCATTTCATTAAGAGATGTTATAGATGCTGATGCTGTAGGCAGGAAGGATCTCTTGTAAAGGTCCATCCCACAGTGGATCCTAAGAAACTGGCTGCAGATGCCGTCCGATCCGTCCACCCAGACTCGGCTGGCCTCTCGGTTCCCCTGGACTATAGGACCGCTTGAATGCTGGGCAGAACTCCTCCCAGAGCGATGGCCACTCCTCCCAGCAGTCTGCCGAGCTCCTCGTTGCTGCGGACAGCCAACCGTAGGTGCTGAGGGACGATCCCGTCCATCCGCTGCCGTGAGCCGTGTTTCCTGTTAGTTCCAGGACCTCAGAGATCAGGCACTCGAGCACAGCTGGCAGGTAGATGATAATGCATCCACAGAACATCCTTTTCAACTCATTTGAGAGTTGGGGCCATAGTTGAGATATTATTTGAGCTTTTGAGATGTTAATCAGCTGCTGCTGGTTGTAGAAAACTGCCTTGTTGCCATGGTTACGCATCATAACAAATGTCCAAAACTAAAAAAAGTTTCAGTAAAAATCCTTCCAGCTGCACAGCATCTGATACCAGAGGAAACAATCATCCAGAAAATGATTTACATCCAGAAAAAGAGGAATTAAAGTTTCCAAAATCAAAATCTCAGAATGAAAGTAACAGAGCTGCTCCAACATGCAGCCACCTGGAGCGGAGCAATTCTAGAATTTTTCATCCACATGAAGCAGAGATGAGACCCTGCGGTTTCCAAACCAGACACCCTCCTCTCCACGACTGGATCTCAAAATCCTGTCCACAAACAAGAACAGAGACAAGGGACAGCCCTGGCGGTGTCCAACCCGCACTAGGAACACTCTCGATTTTGTGCCAAGAATGTAGACACAACTCCTGCTTATGGTATCCAGGGACTGGATGGATGGATGGATAGTTGAAGCTGTCATTTCTAAATCAACCACTTTACCAATTGACAATCCATGAATGCACCTTCCTATAAAGAACACAGGGACACCGAGGATCCAGACCAGAGACCAAAACTGGGATACACTGGTTCAGTGAAGGTGGTGGTGAAGGTGTGGAGGTGGATCAGTGTGTCTGAGGAGACTATGTAGAAGGACACAGTCCCGGCAGGACAGTCCACATACACAGCTACTCTGTGGGAGATGGATATGGACGAGATGGAGGTTTCTCTGTTAACGTGCCAGGCAGAGAAACCAAAAACGTCCGAGCACTCCAAACACCAGGACTGGTCATTCCTTCCAAACCTGCACTCATCACTCTTGCCTTTCCGTTGGATTCCTCTGTAACTCAGTGATACGAGAACTCCTCCAGTCCACTCGACCTCCCAGTAGCAGCGATCGCTCACACCGTTTCTACACATCAGCTGCCAGCACGGTTCAAACCTGTCTGGATGGTTGGAGTACGGCTGCTCCGCCTCCTCCATCGTCACCTTCGTGTTGTTGTCAGACAGTTTCAGATTCCTGTGCACTGAGTTGGTGTCCACCTTAGGTTCACAAAAATCTGATGGGGAGAGGAAAAAACTGGTTTGACTGGTCAGCTTGATGATTTTTCAACTATTCAAAAGTTTATTCCAAATTATTTTTTTAAAGATAGAATTAACTGCAATTATTTTTAGTCTTTATTACATTTCTTCACGTCCGGTTTTAACCTGTGCTCTCCACTGCAGTCCAACCTGGAGAAAGAAACAGACTCAGTTAGCTGCAGAAACGTAAGGTACAGTAATATCGGTCATCCACTTTCAAAATTGTTAATCATATCATCCATCCATCCATCCATCCATCCATCCATCCATCCATCCATCCATCCATCCATCCATCCATCCATCCATCCATCATCTTTACCCACTTCTTCCTTTTTGGGTCATGGGGATCACTGGTGCCCATGTCCAGCTATCACTGTGTGAGAGGTGGGGGACACCATGGACAGGTCTCCAGTCCATCACAGGGACACAGAGACAAACAATCATTCTCTCTCTCACCTAGGTACAAGTTAGATTTACCAGTCAGTCTAACATGCATGTTTTTGGTCTGTGGGAGGAAACTGGAGTACCTGGAGAAAACCAACGCATGCACGGAGAGAACATGTAAACTCCACCCAGAAAGATCGGATTGGGATTTGAACTGGCAACCTTCTTGCTGAGAGGAAACAGCTCTACCAACTAAGCCACCGTGCCGCATCAATCAAATCAAGTTTAAAAATTAGATGTTGGGCTCTTCATGACCATGAAGAACAAGACAAGACAGTTCCTGACTGGGTATCCCATGGCAACGTGGTCAAAGGAGAGGACTTTGATGGAGCAGCATAACAGGGAACTGGGGAACCAGACCATACGACCAGCGCTCAGCCTGGAATGGGAGTTTGTTTGTGAGCAAGCCAACAAGGCGGACTATTCAAGGAACACGGTTTGTTTAAAGCGGACGAAACAGCTCCGGTCTGAAACCGCCCTAAGAGGGTTGCCCCTTGTCTTCACTCCACAGAAGGGAAGGCCCCCACTTCTGACTGGTATTTGTGAGGAAGCATCAACAACAGTTTAGGTTGCCCAGCCTTCTTGGGTTTTTCATCATGTCCTGGGAAGGGATACCATCTGAGGATTCCCCCGAAGTAGAGGGTTTTTGAGGAATCATCGTCCAGATCTCACGTTTTTATTGAGACGTATAACCAAATGTTTCAGCAGGTTGTCTGTTGGTACCTGAGAGAGATCAGTCTCCAGTGTGGATCCTTCAGTTCTGTGGACAGCATCTTCTCTCCCAAGAGTCCCGGATGGTTGTAGCTCAAGTCCAGCTCTCTGAGATGGGACGGGTTGGAGCCCAGAGCTGAAGCCAGAGAAGAACAGCCTTCTTCTGTGATCAGACAACCTGACAGTCTGGAGTAGAATAAAAACCATAATTAATAAAGTTGTTAATAAAAGGTTGTGCAGGTATTTCAACATTTATGAATCAACAACAAGAGGTCTCCTGACCTGAGAGTTTCCAGTTTGCAGTGTGGACTCTCCAGTCCAGTGGAGAGCCGTCTAACTCCTGAGTCCTTCAAGTTGTTGTTGCTCAAGTCCAGTTCTCTCAGACTACAGCTCTGAGACCTTAGGACGGAAGACAGAGCTTCACAGCCCCTCTCGAAGAGTTTGCACCCGCAGAGCCTTCAAAAATATATATGTATATATATATAT
>NC_056509.1:47520895-47521937 GCF_014905685.2 Nematolebias whitei
TGATATATATATGATAATGTTATAAATCAAATAACATTAAATATTCAAGTGTTCATGCTTCGCTGTGGTTTTAATAATAATAATATAATAATAATACTTTATTTATAAAGCCCTTTAAAACAACCACAGCTGCCACAAAGTGCTGTACATATAAATCAAGAACATTTAAACACATAAAAACAGTTGTTAAAACATTAAGATCAATAAAAATAATAAAAACAGTGCAGATCAAATTCAGTGTGTGCTAAAAGCCAGGGAGTAAAAATGTGTTTTTAAAAGAGTTTTAAAACTGGACAGTGAAGGGGCTCGTCTGATGGAAGAGGGAGATCATTCCACAGTCTTGGAGCAGCAACAGAAAAAGCTCTGTCCCCTCTGAGCCTCCGCTTAGACCTCTGCACCTCCAGGAGCAGCTGATCAGCTGATCTGAGGCACCGAGCAGGAGAGTATGGGTGAAGCAGCTCAGAGAGGTAGGATGGAGCAAGACCATTTAAACTTTTAAAAACAAATAAAAGAATCTTAAAATGAACTCTAAAATGAACAGGCAGCCAGTGGAGTGAAGCCAGAGTGGGGGTGATGTGCTTCCTTTTTTGAACTCCAGTTAGAAGCCGAGCAGCAGCAACTGGACCAACTGGAGGCGTCTGAGGGAGGACTGGCTGACTCCAAGGTAAAGAGCGTTGCAGTAATCCAGCCGAGAGGTGACGAAGGCATGGATTACTGTTTCCAGCTGCTGTTTTGTGAGAATGGTCTTTACCTTAGCCAGCTGTCTGAGGTGATAAAAACTGGTCTTGACCACCGCTCCAATCTGGGACTCTAATTTAAAATCACTGTCCATTTTAAAACCCAATGACATTTCAAAATTCAGACTACAGAACTTTGCAACAGGAACAACATATCTGTGGCTGAGTTGCCAACTTAGCAACTTTGTTGTCATATTTAGCATGTTGTCATATTGAGCATGTTGTCATATTTAGCATGTTTTCATATTTAGCATGTTTTCATATTTAGCATGTTGTCATATTTAGCATGTTGTCATATTTAGCAT
>NC_056509.1:47522037-47528986 GCF_014905685.2 Nematolebias whitei
TCATATTTAGCATGTTGTCATATTTAGCATGTTGTCATATTTAGCATGTTGTCATATTTAACATGTCATATTTAGCATGTTGTCATATTTAGCATGTTGTCATATTTACCATGTTTTCATATTTAGCATGTTGTCATATTTAACATATTGTCATATTTAGCATGTTTTCATATTTAACATGTTTTCATATTTAGCATGTTGTCATATTTAGCATGTTTTCATATTTAACATGTTTTCATATTTAGCATGTTGTCAGATTTAGCATGTTTTCATATTTAACATGTTGTCATATTTAGCATGTTTTCATATTTAGCATGTTGTCATATTTAACATGTTGTCATATTTAACATGTTGTCATATTTAACATGTCAAATTTAGCATGTTGTCATATTTAGCATGTTGTCATATTTAGCATGTTGTCATATTTAACATGTTGTCATATTTAGCATGTTTTCATATTTAACATGTTTTCAGACTCTTCTTACAACTTATTTTTTATGACTATAATGAGGAAAATGACGGGGGATTAAATTTAAAGCCATCAACTCCACCCCACAGAGCAGCGTCTGTCTGGGACAGAAGACATGAACCTAATTTAGCAGAGATGCACTGAACTAGCTTTTTATCGAATTTTGATCTGCAGTCCCTGAAAATAAATGTAAATGTTAAATTTGATAATCTAACATTAAAATATGGAACAAAATTTATTTATGTAAAATTAGTTCAGGCAAATATTTTTTAATTCATTTATATTAATTTATCAGCCCAGCCTCTTTTAAAAGGAAGGCCTGGGCCTGAAGGCAGGATAACATACATGTTTCTGAACCGCGGGAGGAAACTGGAGCTCTGAGAAAATCCACAAGAGAAAATAAACTCAGGACAGAAAGAACCCAGGTCCAAAACAGGGATTGAACACAGGATTTTCTTGCTGTAAGGCAACAGTGTTAACCACTAATCCATCGTGCTGCCCACGCTGTAATAAGGTTGTCAATATTCAGATTTCAGGATTTAAAATATATTCAGACAACAAGAGTTTAAAACAAATAGAACAATTTCATTAATTTGCATATGCTGGAGGGAATCAGGATCCAACTGTGGAGATACGTCTTCACAGACAGATGGTAGAGAGCCACCTGTCAGAGCAGCTGCAGAGGAGCGCTGTGGTTGGTGTGGTCAGGGGGGTAATCCAAAAGCGGGGTCCAAGAGACGATGCCGGGGTCAAGCACAGGTAGACAGAGGTCCAGAAAAACCATTCCAAAGGGCAGTGCAAAAAGCCAAAATCCATGGGCAGAAGAAGTAGTCGAAACCAGGGTCAGATGGGCAGGACAAAACCAGACGAGGAGCAGGCAGAACAGTAAATCCACAAGGCAGGCGTGAGGTCGAGACGAGAAGATCAAAACTAGACGTGAGCATGAATAAGAGTGGCTGGATATCAGGAACCAAGAATGGTATGATAATCTGGCAGAGAGCTTGAGTGTTGATTGAGCTGTGGGTGGAGTGAGCGTGGCAGAATAGCAGGCAGAAACATGACAAAGGTCATGAATTTAATTCGTAAAGTCCATTTGAAGTTTTAATAACTTTAAGAGTGTTTTTACTCACTTTTTGTCACAACACCGTGGCATTGAAAACAGAGCATTAGCACAATGTAGCATGAGATTGTGTAACAAATTATGGGGTCATTGCTTCACAATTTTTTTGTGAAGTGTTTTCATGTATTATATGTTGTCATGTTGGAGGGATTGTTTATTGGTGTTTATCAACGAGTCTTAAGGTTTGATAACTATGATTTATTGTAAAGCAACAGTTTAAAGAAACACAGTGAACCTGAACGTTACACCTAGAAAACCTCTCCGTCATGTATAAACAAACTTAATACCTACACAACCGTCTCCATCTTGCACTGTGGACTCTCCAGCCCAACAGATAACAGCTTCACTCCTGAATCCCCCAGGTTGTTGTTGGTCAGGTCCAGTTCTCTGAGACTGGAGGACTGGAAGCTCAGGACCAAGCCCAGAGTCTTACAGCTGTACACAGACAGGTTACAGGCCTGCATACTACAAAACAAAAGTTCACCATGAGAAAGTATTCTCTTCAAATATTTCATAGATTCAAGGCCCTGTTGATTATTTGAGCCAGCTTCAATAAAAAGTTTCTAGTTGGTGTGAAAAGATTTCTTTCATTGTATTTCTGACCTGATAGACTCCAGTTTGCAGTGGGGACTCTTCAGTCCAACAGAAAGCAGCTTCACCCCCGTGTCCTGGAGGTTGTTGTGGTTTAAATAAAGCCTCCTCAGACTGGAGCTCTGATAGCCGAAGATTAAAGACAGAGTTTCACAGCTTTCCTGTGAAAGGTCACAGCAATTCAACCTGAAGGAGAAAAACATGGAATATTTAGCTTCCTATATATATATCTATATATATATATATATAGATATATATATGCGTATATTTTCCTCCGACATTTTAATGTTGTTGGTCTGTGGATTCGAGCTGGCGACCTCACGATCACAGGCTTGCCTCCTTTAACCTCTGTGCCAGCCCCTATAGATTGTTGTGCTAAATGTGTGAATGCATCCATTCCTGTTCAGTGCTCAATGGTTTTATTTTTGTCTGGGAAGATATTAAAGTAAAACCAAATCTATTAAGGTCCTCTTACATTGGATGAAGACCTGCATGATCTGTTAGAACAAGCAGTCATGGCACTGCTATGCTCTTAGTACACATGAAATAGTTTTTTGTGATTGTGAAAGGTCACGCTATGATACCGTCACATGTATCATGTCCGGGATTGCTTTCATGGCCTCGTCACTACCACGGTCATAGCCCAAACATTAGGCCATCGTGAACTGTTTTATTTTAAGTTTTTGACAACCAGTGCACACTAAAAGGTGAGGGACTCACATCATAAGTGCGCTGCTGCCACGGTACCTCGGTACCAAAGCTTTGTGGATGCTCAAAACCCTCCATGAGATATTACTCTGTCATGTTCCTAGTACATGTCTAAGACTTCCACAAGACCCTGCAAAGACCGTCTAGCTGATGTTTGATGCTGTTGCAGCGTTGTCATCCACTGTGAACCTTAAAGACAGCAGTTCTTAAAGACCGTCTCTTGAAACCAGTTGGATTGTAAGAGTGTTTCATGGCAACTGGACTTCGTTTTCATTTGTCTCTTGAAGACATTTTGTTTCCCGTCAAAGAAGATTTCTCAGTTCAAAGGAAAAAGTGAAGCTCGAAGCTTTAAATTTGCAGCTAGTTGGTCTTTTTATGCTAGTTGAACTCATGTGCAAACCGTTTCCCCTCCAGAGGGTCATTAGGGTCTTTGTTGGCCTGGTCCACTTGAGCAATGTGTGCATGAAGGTGCAAAGAGCTTTAGAACCATTTGGATTGGGTCCAAATTTGCATTGTCAGTTCTGGAAAGTTGGAATCTGATGCCACATTCTGAAAATCTTCACTTTTCAGTTTGAACTAAGAAAGTTCCTCTGAAGAAATGTCTGCAAGGAATGCCAAAAACATAAAGGCGACTGGAAGACGCAGACTGTTTAATTTTAATTACTCATCCCAAAATAATGTGAAGCAGTAAGTCCAATGGATGAGATGGTTCTGGGTGGCAGAGTCCATCTAACCTCAGATTGTCCTACCATTAAACTGTGTACAGGAGAACGATTCTGTTGCCTCCTAATGAGGACATCTCTGAAGACCCATGTTGGATTTCATATTTTTATACCTTTTTTATATTTCCTATCAAGCATTCAAATGTCATGTTATACAAAGTGTGTGTGTGTCTTTCTTCCAGGGTTGCACTATATTTATAGAAAATGTTTGCTAATTCTAACTAGTTGACCTTTAAATATAATCTCATATTAGCTAAGGATAATTTTACAAGTTCACATTTGATATTTTACAAGCAATCAAATCATGCCAGATAGCAGACTGATTAACATAAATAAAGCTTGAACACATCTCTTTAATTTAGACTTAATATAGTTTGACTAAATTAGTTATTAATTATTCCTAGAAATAAACAACTTTAACTCAAATCATTTGGTATCACTAAGGTATAATCACGTTAAACAAACAGCTAAAACGAACGATTTCAGTGAGGCAAAACTTCTTATCTGAAATATAGACATTAACGTCCTTGAGGGGGCGGGCTAGAGTCGTAACCATAGCAACAGAAGCTAAACCAATCAGAAAGCTAGCCTTCTCAAACTGTGATAAAAGGCCGGAAATAACACACGCCCACCGAGCATTTCCGGGAGGCGCACACCGAGACGGTTCGTTCTTTAATGCTCCATCTATATGCATATATCTTATTAATGTAATTGTTTGTCTCTGAATATCTGTAACCCATGTTTTGTCAAATAAATCTTTTATACCGAGGGCGATGTCTCAGCTGTTTTGAACACGACGTGATAGCCAGCCACGACAGAATGGTGACCCGACGTGCAGCGAGACGCGGCCTAGACTGAATTGGATCGAGGTGGCTTGCGGTGCACACGCAGAGAGGAACTGGGCCCATTAATTTCAGGTAAGCTGGTTAACTGTTTGGACCTTACGGTCCGGAGTACTGGCTATTCGGACGTAAATCAAATTAAAACTAAATTCAAATTCCTCTGTTGGTGTGCATGCAGCCATCTCCGGAAATAAAGATGGTTTTATTTAAGCTAACTTCCGGTGATTCGTGTTAATTCTGACGAGGTGGGTTACGATATTCAGACAGTTTAAGCGCCGAACGCTTTCTTTGACGTTTAGGTAGTGTTTAGTTAGTTTCACAAGTTTTACTTGTGGCCGGAGGAAGGCGAGACGGCCTGCCGGAGGTCACGTGGGTGACCGACACATTTTCCCTTTGTTCTCAGCGGAGCTGGCCATCAAAACCTTACATCTGACGAGATTAAGGTCCGCTCGTGTCAAGCACGGGGGCGGGGCTAAGGCGCGGGTACTCCTTTTGATGTGTCAACTGCATCATAAACTGTACTCCATTAATAGTTAGCTTTAAAGGGAAATGTGCAAGGACGTAGTGAGTTTACCAAATTTCATGTGATCAGGGATCGCATTAGTTTTAGGATGTTGTAATAACTTTTGTTTGCGCCATGTTTTCGATGTCGTGTGAAGGCTTCAAGGCCGGGAGGCGTTGAGGGAGACGTAACAATGGAGAGAAGGAAAAAAGGGGGGAGTGAGCTGTGTGTGGGGCCGAAGCGAAGGGTTACTTTTCTCTTTTTTCTGTGTGTGTCTGTGGGTGAGTGGAGCTTCCATATCCTGACCGCAAGGGGGCGCTGATGTATAAGGCAAGGACAAGTCTGGACTCTGGGTTGTTTCATACCACAGACTTGTATTTGTTTTATTACAACTGCGGCCAGAAGTGCATAAAAATAAAATATTTGAATGCCTGAGTGTGTGAATGTTGTTATCAGGTGTGGAACTCATAAATGTGGTACATGTGAAGCCTGTGGAAAATCTACAGCATCAATATCAGAGATAAAATGCACAAATTATGGGAAGTATCAAAACGAAAAAAGGCAATTAGCTAAAGACCAGCAGACCAATAGCTAAAACAAGCAGAAATAAGCTTAAAATACCAAATGTAAGTGGGTAGGGCTTTGTGTTCCTGAATTAGGCTGTAAAAGTTGGATTAATTTAAAATAAAGGAGGAATTAGCTGATATTGGCATGAAACAGCTAAATGGTATCTGTAATGTTAGCAGGTGTATCTGAATCTTCCAAACATTAGCTGGAAGAAGCACAATGTTCAGAAATTAACAGAAATACGTCAGCAGAAGTAAAAAACGTTGGAGTAAGCTGAATACAGCTTAAAAGGGGGAGGAGGTGCTTGGAGGTGGTACATCAACAGGGGTGATCGTGGCAGGAGGAGATCAGAACGTCATTTTCAGTTACTGAACGTTGGGAGAGGAACTTCATACATCGTTTGAACTAGGGGAAAGGTAATGCATCGTTTAAAACAAAACCAGTAGGAGAGAGGCGGCGGAATTAGATAATACGAGCACGCAGTTGATTACACCACAGCTGTCTGATGCCAGACATAAACGGGGACAATAAGGCAAGGTTAAAAAACAATTTTCTGTACAATCAGAGTTGATGGTGAGGAAGGAGGCAGTGACCTCGGGAACAGTTGATCTGCAGCAATGGTTTGAATCTCAAGGCCAGAGGGGACATCACGTGTACGAGCTGTAATTAACCAGGAGATGGAGTCAGAGTGAGTCAGCTGGAGGTAAGGTTGGAACATCTCACTGTGTGGGAAGAAGTAGATGTCAGACAGCCACAACAGATGGACAGCCACTCACTGAGCGGGCGAGGGACAGAGGTGAATTTGATAACAAACGTATTGAACATACAGGCGAAGGTGAAGAGCTGCTGACAGAGAGCTGGTGACATGATGCAGAGAAGGAAGGTAGATGGTTGAGGTGTCAAAGAGACCAAGTGGAAGAGCAGCAAGGCTCACAGCAGTCGTGATGGGTTCAAACTGGTTTATCAGGGTGTGGATAGAAAGAGAAATGGAGTAGGGGTGGTCTTGGAGGAAGTGAGGCGTAGGTCTGATGAAGGCCTAAGAGGAATGATTCGTTGTGGTGACTTCTGAAAAGGGTAAAGCCGAAGGAAGCAGGACAAAGAAAACGAATAAACATCATAAACAGGTCAAATTAAGTTTAAACATTTTTGGATGACACATTGTAAACAAATTAGCCAAAATTACTTCTTGGAATTGACAATAAAATCAGGTTTTAAATTCAACTAAAAAACGACAGAATAAAAAATAAGTAATAAACAAAATCCTTGACACTCGTAAAACAAAGAAAAATTTTATTCTGGTCAAAGAAACTCTTAACTAAACTCAAATTGAAATGCTTAGGTCAAATAAATTAGGAAACTAAACTCGAGTTGAAATACTTGGGTTAAATTAATCAGTCCACATGAGTTTATCACATATTGAAAATGTTT
>NC_056509.1:47529086-47530365 GCF_014905685.2 Nematolebias whitei
CCATTGTTAGGCTGATGGTCCTTCTTGAGCATGTGATCAGCTGGTTTTGGTTGTCAGCAGCAAACTGGTTGATCCACTCTGAGAAGGTGCTATTGAAGAGACTGAGCTGAAAACAGCACCTCAGACTGAGGAAGTCTCTTGGATGAGAGACGAAACGTTTCTATATTTTTTTGCTTTGTTTTGTTTTTTGTTTTTTTTTGAATGTCCAGAGGACCAGATTGAACTTTTTTGGATTTTTCTACCTGGATTATTGAGCATGCATCAGGATATTATACAGGTGGGGTGCCCCACCCTGTCAACAGAACTGAGATCCCCGCCTACCAAACTGAACTTGCCCATCCCACCCCCACCCGGCACTGACATATCACTAAGGTAGTGGCACAAAATACAGGCTCTCTAGCTAAAAAGCCTAAGGCAGCACTTACATTGCCTCTTCCCTCATGTTGAACATCCCCCGTCCCCGCTCAAAACTGTTAGTACAAGCTGCGCTCAGACATGTCTCCGTCCCCACATCAGCAAAAATCATGGATGAGCACCCCGCCATGGCAAGCTACCTAGGGGAAACACTGTATATGAATTAGAGGGAGGCAGGTGGAACATTGAGGCTGCAAGGAGCAGAAGTCACAAAGGTGCAGGACTTCAAGTACATGGGGTCAACTGTCCAGGAAAATGGGGAGTGTGGTAAAGAAGTGAAAAAGAGAGTCCAGGCAGAATGGAGTGAATGGAGAAAAGTTTCAGAAGTGATTTGTAACAAAAGGGTGTCAGCAAAGGTCAAAGGAAAAGTTTACAAGACAGTAGTGAGACCAGCTATGTTGTATGGTCTGGAGACAGTGGCACTGACAAAAAAGATAGGAGAAAAAACTGAAAGTGGCAGAAATTAAGATGTTGAGGTTCTCCTTAGGAGTGACAAGGTTGGATAAGATTACCATACTGTTGGATTTCATATTTTTATACCTTTTTTATATTTCCTGTCAAGCATTCAAATGTTATGTTATACAAAGTGTGTGTCTAACTTCCAGGGTTGCACTATATTTATAGAAAATGTTTGCTAATTCTAATTAGTTGACCTTTAAATATAATCTCATATTAGCTAAGGATAATTTTACAAGTTCACATTTGATATATTACAAGCAATCAAATCATGCCAGATAGCAGACTGATTAACATAAATAAAGCTAGAACACATTTCTTTAATTTAGACAATATAGTTTGACTAAAAAAGATCCATCAGTATCTCTCTTAATAATAACCATTAACATTTAATCATTGTTGAATACAG
>NC_056509.1:47530375-47538572 GCF_014905685.2 Nematolebias whitei
TATTGAAAATGTTTAGCGTTTAGGAGCTGTTTCCTTCTAAGAGCTGCTGGAACTAGGTTAATTATGGGACAACAACAATTCTAGTGGGTAAATGACGTGACTTTAACTTTAAGACTTGAGATTTCACACAGGTCCTAGGAGTGCAAAAGGACAACAGAGATGTGTACATGGTGAGTTTAAGAAGTTGTACTTTGTGAACAAAGGTGCATGTAGACGTTTTTGTGCAGTGACAATGGACTCTGTGATGTCTTGAAGGGTATACATAGTCTTAATTGATTTGAATTACAAATATTTTGTTTGTGATACAGTGAACCAGCATAGTATGAGATGAAATGATTTGCAGATTTGTTATATAACAAGAAGTGATTACATATTATCATGCTGCCTAAACCTTTACAAGGTCTAAATGGATAATGGGACCCTGAGAGTGGACTTCACTGTCAGGTGGTGAGTCAAAACACATATTCTACAAGATGGAAGACATTGTTTTGAAGGGAATATCTTATGCAGTAGGGGTAAAGACTTAGATTGTGCAGTGTTTAATGGAAGTCTTCACTCTTATGTAATTGAGCGTTTAACACATCTGTTGTACAATCCAGGACACCGGAATGACTCCGTTGAAGGTAAACTCTGCAGTTCCAGAGTAGAACTTGCTAACAGAGGATTAATGTGGATAACAGATGAATGTTGAATCAGATTTTAATAATTGGATGGTTTATTTTTCCTTCTCAGCGGCCTGAGAGGACAGACCTGTGGATTGGGAAGATGTCTGGCTAGGCCCACAAAACACAGAAGTTAGCATTTAAATGCATACAGCATCCATCTGAGTTTTGATCAGGACTCTCTGTTGCTGGGTGCCGGATCAGATACCAGAGGTGTTCAGGTGGGCGCTGAAGTTGGGTCTGTGAAACTGACCAATGAGACGGTTCAAAGACGTTGTCAGCCAAGCACCACTGACACAACAACAAAGAACTTGTCAGCCAAGTAACGTGACTTTTCAAAGATCTAACAGTCCAACAGCGAACTGAATTAACTGTCCAGAGGGGGTCCTGGAGTTTGTCGACAACAAGAATATCCAGTCAAGTATGGTGGAGGATGCGGGCAGTCTTGCTCAAGTCTCAAGTCTTGCTGTATGCTGAGATATGTACTGCTGCACAAAGCTGAACTGGTCTCCAGACTGAGGGAGACAAACTGAAGACTGAAAGGCTGAAAGAAGAGCTGGTGGTCAATCTGTCTAAGGTCACTAACATCAACTGCAGCCTGACGGAGGTGTCAACCCCACATTTGGTCTGTGATGGTCATCTAAGCGCCTTGGTGTCGTGATCAAAACTGCAGTTGGCTTTGATAATAATCACTCACATAGACTCATTTTAAGACAGGTGACACAACATGACACAGAAGTACTGATGTGGGAGGGCTAGAGGATTCGCCCTTCTCCAACTGCTCTGAGATGAAAATTGTTTTATTACCTCTAATCAGCAAATCTTATATTTCTCCACCAATGAATTGGATACTGACCTAAGGGTTTCCAGTTTACAGTTTGGACTCTGCAGCCCAGGAGACAACAGGTTCACTCCCAAATCCATCAGGTTGTTGTTACTCAGGTCCAGTTCTCTTAAACTATAAGACTGTGAGGAAAGGACTGAGGCCAATGCTTTAGAGCTTCTCTTGGTGAGGTCACAATACCTCAACCTAAAAAAGAATGGACACTGAACATAAATGGGAATGCTTAAATTGTAAATAATTAGAAACTGATCATTCGTCCACCTACAGAGCTTTGTTGGAGGCTTTGACCACCGGCAGCAGCCTCAGGAGGGCCTCCTCTGAAGCAGAGTACTTCTTCAGATCGAACACGTCCAGATCTTCTTCTGACGACAGTAAGATGAAGACCAGAGCCGACCACTGAACAGGAGACAGATCATCTGTGGAGAGATCTCCTGATCTCAGGACCTGCTGGATCTCCTCTACCAGAGAACCATCGTTGAGTTCATCCAGACAGTGGAACAGGTTGATGCTTTTCTCTGCAGACAGGTTCTCTGTGATTTTCTTCTTAATGTACTCAACTGTTTCCTGATTGGTCTGGGAGCCATTTCCTGTTTGTATCAGCAGGCCTCGTAACAGCGTCTGATTGGATGGCAAAGAGAGCCCGAGGAGGAAGAGAAGGAACATGTCAAGGTGGCCAGATGGGCTCAGTAAAGCCTTGTCCACAGCGCTGTAGTGGAGATTCTTTACTTTAGGTTTGTTTTTAAAGACTTTGGACACCTTGGGTGGTGTCTGTTTCTCTTCCAGTCGGTTGAGCCCACAGCTGATGAAGGTCAGGTGGACATGAAGAGCAGCCAGAAACTCCTGGACGCTCAGATGGACGAAGCAGAACACCTTGTCCTGGTACAGTCCTCGCTCCTCTTTGAAGATCTGTGTGAACACTCCGGAGTAAACCGAGGCGTCTCTGATGTCGATGCCACACTCTGCCAGGTCCGACTCGTAGAAGATCAGGTTTCCTTCCTGCAGCTGCTCAAAGGCCAGCTTCCCCAGAGACCCGATCACCTTCCTGGTCTCTGGACTCCAATGTGAATCTGTCTCTGCTCCTCCGTAGTACTTGACCTGCTTCACTTTGGTCTGAACCACCAGGAAGTGGATGTACATCTCAGTCAGAGTCTTGGGTAGCTCTGGTCCATCTTTGGTCTTCAGCATGTCCTCCAGAACTGTAGCATTGATCCAGCAGAAGACCGGGATGTGGCACATGATGTGGAGGCTCCGGGACGTCTTTATGTGGGAGACGACCCGGCTGGCCTGCTTCTTGTCTTTGAACCTTTTCCTGAAGTACTCCTCTTTCTGTGGGTCCGTGAACCCTCTGACCTCCGTCACCATGGCAACGCACTCAGCAGGGATCTGATTGGCTGCTGCAGGTCGTGTGGTTATCCAGAGGCGAGCAGAAGGAAGCAGGTTCCCTCTGATGAGGTTAGTCAGCAGAGCATCCACTGAGGTGGACTCTGTGACGTCAGTCAGGATCTGGTTGTTGTGGAAGTCCAGAGGAAGTCGACACTCGTCCAGACCATCGAAGATGAACAGAACCTGGACCTCATCAAACCTCCATGTTCCTTTGGTTTCTGTGAAGAAGTGATGAACGAGCTCCACCAAGCTGAACTTTTTCTCTTTCAGCACGTTCAGCTCTCTGAAGGTGAACGGGAACAGGAACTGGATGTCCTGGTTGGTTCTGCCTTCGGCCCAGTCCAGAGTGAACTTCTGAGTTAGGACTGTTTTCCCGATGCCGGCGACTCCTTTTGTCATCACGGTTCTGATCGGTCCATCTCTTCCAGGTGGGACTTTAAAGATGTCCTCACACCTGATGGTTGTTTCTGGTCTGTATGGTTTCCTGGATGGTGTTTGAATCTGTTGAACCTCGTGTTTATCTCTGACCTCTCTGGTGTCCCCTTCAGTGATATGGAGCTCCATGTAGTCCTGGTTCAGATCTCCTGCTGGACTGATCCCCTCAAACACGCCCTGGAAGCTCTCTGCAAAGTTTGACTTGAACTTCTGTGTGCTCTCTGCAACATGAGTTCCTATAATTACAAAAAACAAACTCTAGATGCCTCTGCACCAACATGTGGGAAGTTTTTACATCTTCAAGACCATTGTTCATCGGTAGTTGATCATTTTCAGTCGAGTATAATTTAAAGATCTAATGAATGTATCTGCATCATATTGGTAGAATAGTTTGTAAATATAAAAAAGAATATTTACACGCCTTCATTTCTTCCTTTCATCGTGTTTAAAAGAACCTACTGTTCCACAGACTGTCAGCCAGGCCGCCTCTGTTCATCTCCCGCAGGAACTGCAAGGTGATCTCCAGAAACAAATCTCTCCTGGTCTTCCTCTGCTCTTCAACTCCGTTGTCCAGCACTCGGTCCTTGTTTTGACCTTCCTCACTTTGGTAATCTGAACTCAGCATCATCTTAAACCTCTTGATTTCAGTTTTCATAAAGTTTGAAAGGTTTTCCTCGAGCAACTGGAACAGAGACAATCATGAAAACTCCTAACAACTGAAGAAAACAAAAAACGTTCAAACCTGATGAAAGTTCCCTCCAGATATGGATAAAGTTAGACTTACATGATGTCCAACATTTTAAACAGTAGGTTAGTGGTAGTGGGTTAAATTGTGACCAGCATGGACCTGACGACCACTTTACTGATTACACACAATATTTCTCTCATATTTTTAACTTGACCACGTCTGAAAAGTGTTCTTCAAGCTGATGTGATGAGAGGTTTTTGCTCACCATGAATATGGAGTCCAGATCTGTGGGATGCTGAGGGACAAACTGAGGACTGAGAACATCTGAGGTCCGATTAACGCTACAAAAGATATCAAACCAAGGCACTGTATAACCGATGGATTCTGTTAAATTATGACAAATCCTGATAGACTAACAATATATTAACACAATTTCTTTTTCAGAAGACATCTTTAATACAGAGTGGTAATTACCATGTACATATCTGGTGCTTACTGCATACATACCTTGTATGTACCCCATAAGTACTAAGTATGTTTCTAGTTTGTACCTAGTATGGACCCTGTAAGTACCAATTTAATACACCATAAATACCAGGTATATACCTGCTAAATACTCCATAAGACCTGGTACATACCAGCTTAGTGCATAATACAAAACCTCATATCAGGTTTGTATACTGCACAGTATGTATATATATATATACTGTACAAACTCATTTAATACCCCATATGAATCAGGTATATAACCTGTACAAACCTGGTAAATAATCCATAATTATCAGGTATGTGCCTTGTAGGTACTGAGTACATAATCTGTAAGTACTTCATAATTACCAGTACATACTATGCACAAACTTCAATTTATGGGTACTTACCTTTTACCCCAAGTACCAGGTAAGTACCAAATAACTACCTTGTACGTGCCCATAAGTACTGGGTAGATACCCAATAAGTACTCAGTAATTACCAGGCACTAACCCTGTGTGTACTATGTACCAGGTAAATGTACCATAAAGGTACATAGCTTGTAAGTTCCAGTTGATGCATTTTAACATTTAACATAAATGGAAAATGTTTTGCTGTAAATCTGTGTCCACATGTCACAAGAAACAACTGAACAACTCAAACTTACCACGTTTCTAAAGAAGTTTAACTTTTAATTTGAAAAAGAAAACTTTGAGGATTGTTGTTTTTCCAGGACAACCATCAGGACTCGTGCCCAGAATTGTTTTCAGGTCCAGGTCTTCAAAACAGCAAAATCTGAACTTTAAGTTTGATTTATCGTGGTCTAGTCTGAGAGCTGAGTTAGTCATGGACAGGTTAAGATGATCTTACCTTGGAGTTTCACTCAGGTTCCCAGGTTTCCCACTCCGAATGGGTTTATATAGAGGGACTCCTTCTCTGAGCTGACTCTGATCCATCGCTCCCCGTCTGCCACAAACACACCAACAAGCTCAGCCATCGTTCACAAGGACTTATCAGGTCCGATTCAGGCTGATAAAAAAGTAAAAACTGACAGAAAACCCGCCATTTTCCTTGTTTTATTTAACCAGACAAACCCCTGAAGAAACCAGAGAATTATTTCCGGGAGAAACCCCACCTAAGCATGAGGAGAACATGCAACCTCCACACAAAATGCTCCAGGTCCTAACTCCATGACCTACTTGCTGTAGGGCAGCAGTGCTAACCACTAAGCCATCATGCTATCATATTCATAATATTGATTTGTTAAAGATGCTAATGCACCACAGTCTAAATTGTCTAAATTTTCTATTAAAAAAATCGGCCAATTAATTCTTATTTCCTTAAGTTTTACACTTTTTAAAAGTTTATTTTTCTTAAACTTGTTGTGTTTCCTATAAAAACACTGCAGACACATTCTGTGTGTTGCCCCACCCCTCTGCCCCCTGAAAGGGTGGGAATCACCATGGCAACCAGTGACTCAGCAGATTCGGTTTCACTGAGTTTTGTTGTTATTTCATCAACGCCTTTAATCTTTTAGGGTTTTAACAGTTTTGTCCTGTTAAGAACTTTGAATTTCAGGGAGGTGAATTCAAACCTCTGCAGCATTTAGGATTTCACATTTTTAAACATTGAAAAGGAAAACTGGTCATGGTTTTAACTTGGAGTTTCAAAATAAAGCTTGTTGATGCTCCTTAAAATAAAAGTCTGGCACTGCTATGGCTCTGATTTTTTACAAAAGTTCCAGATTTTGAGAAAGTTGATGAAGGTTTTGTGTCTTTTTTTAAAGTTTGATTTGTTGCCCTTTTTATCTGAACTTGATCTGACGCTCGAGAAAAACAGGATGAACTGTTCATAGTAATCTGATTACAACAAAAACTTACTGGGACTGGCATCCTTTAATTTGAAAGAATTAAAAAACAAATAAACTCTTGAAATTCAAACAGTTGGAAAAGAAAACGAGTCAGATTCAAAACTGAAGATTCAAATTCATCTTCAAAATAAACTCGTGGTCAAGTGGACCCAAATCTGTCGGAGCAAATGAGGAACTTCCTGTAGGATGACATTTGATGAGATTACAGTCAGCTGTTTTTATTTTGTAAACACTGAAAATATACATATTGACGTGTATTATTTATTATTGGCAAGTAAAACATATAATTTTAACAGTTTGATTAATTAGCTTTAAAGAGTAAAAATATAAAAACACATAGAGCCGGTCAGTCTAAATCAATATTTATATCATAAAGTGAGCGGTAAAACCCAGAGCTGGCTGACCCGCAGAACACTTTACAGACTCTTACCTGTGGACTCTCCACTGATCCACCGTTTTACAAACACGTCCACGTTCAGGTGAGCGTCTGGAGCTGCTCAGGTGTTTGAGGAAACTCTCACATCCTCATAACTTCAGAAAGCAGCTCAAAAATTCACAAGTTAAAAAACCTGTTGGACCGGCTCGTCAGAACTCACGTCACCAGAACCTTTAAACTTCAGAGCATTCCATTTACTTTCAGCTGCTGTGTCAACTAAAAAATAATGAATCTGTCAGGTCTCAGGTTTTTATTGTAGAAAAGAATCACAAATTAAATGTACAGATTTAAAATCATTTTTCTCTGTTGAAGAGAAAAGAACGTGATTCATAATCTGAGAATCTCTGAAGTATCTGAGGATCTTCAGCTTCATGAGCTGAAATACGTTTTCATGACGAAGACGGAAAAAGGTGTTAGAGTTAAAACAATAGAAACAAGCTAAAAGAAACAGGACACAAGCTAAAACAAAAGCATGAGCTAAAACTAGCAGAATAGTAGCTAAATTGAGCAGAACTGTGTAAATGTAAAAGCTGAACAACTGTTGCTAAAAATGTAATAATCAGAACAGTAGCTAAAAGCTAAAACAAATCAAACCACAACATTTCTCTAAATACAAAATAGGCTAAACAAATAATTATTTTGTCAAAACTGTAAATAAAAGCTAAAAGTAAATGGGATGTTAGCAGAGCCGGCAGCTGAAGGAGACCAAAAAAATGCTTTGAAGGAAACAATGTGTTTTTATGGGTAAAGCTTTATTATTAATAAATTATAAACATTACACAAACTAGAATCACTTTCTTGATATGGGATTAGTTGGAACAACAAAACATGTTGGTTTAAATGCAAAAAGGAAGAAATCAACAACAAATTAATTCATGTTTGTTCTTTTATCTGTGTTATTTATCCTTCCATCCATCCATCCATCCATCCATTATCTTTACCCGCTTCTTCCATTTTGGGTCACGGGGGTCGCTGGTGCCCATGTCCAGCAATCACTGTGCGAGTGGCGGGGGACACCCTGGACGGGTCGCAAGTCCATCACAGGGACACATAGAGACAAGCGAGACAAACAACCATTCACTCTCTCACTCACACCTAGGGACAATTTAGAGTTACCAATCAGCCTAACATACATGTTTTTGGTCTGTGGGAGGAAACCGGAGCACCCGGAGAAAACCCACGCATGCACGGAGAGAACATGCAAACTCCACCCAGAAAGACCCCTGGACCGGGGTTTGAACCAGGGACCTGCTCGCTGAGAGGCAGCAGCTCTACCAGTTGTGCCACCGTGCTGTCCCATAGTTATTTACTAACTAATTTATTAACCTTTATTGAACCTTTATTTAACCTTTAGTTAACCTTTATGTCATAGCTCTGCTCTCTGTCAGCTCCTCTGTCATGCTGCACACTC
>NC_056509.1:47538672-47539314 GCF_014905685.2 Nematolebias whitei
TCAGTGGTTGTTGTTGTTGTTTGCGATCCGGCCTCTGGTTCATGACACTTTATTTAACTTTTAGTTAACCTTTAGTTAACCTTTAGTTAACCTTTATTGAACCTTTATTTAGCCTTTAGTTAACCTTTAGTTAATTTTTATTGAACCTTTAGTTAACCTTTATTGAACCTTTAGTTAACCTTTAGTTAACCTTTTGTTAACTTTTAGTTAACTTTTATTTAACCTTTATTGAACCTTTATTTAACCTTTAGTTAACTTTTAGTTAACCTTTATTGAACCTTTAGTTAACCTTTAGTTAACCTTTAGTTAACCTTTATTGAACCTTTAGTTAACCTTTAGTTAACCTTTTGTTAACTTTTATTTAACCTTTATTGAACCTTTATTTAACCTTTAGCTAACTTTTAGTTAACCTTTAGTTAACCTTTAGTTAACCTTTATTGAACCTTTATTTAGCCTTTAGTTAACCTTTAGTTAACCTTTATTGAACCTTTAGTTAACCTTTAGTTAACCTTTAGTTAACTTTTGTTAATTTTTAGTTAACTTTTATTTAACCGTTATTGAACATTTAGTTAACATTTATTTAACCTTTAGTTATCCTTTAGTTAACCTTTAGTAATCTTTATTTAACCTTTAGTTAACCTT
>NC_056509.1:47539324-47539648 GCF_014905685.2 Nematolebias whitei
TTAACCTTTAGTTAACCTTTATTGAACCTTTAGTTAACCTTTATTTATCCTTTAGTTAACTTTTAGTTAACCTTTAGTTAACCCTTTAGTAAACCTTTATTTAACCTTTATTGAACCTTTAGTTAACCTTTATTTAACCTTTAGTTAACCTTTAGTTAACCTTTTGTTAACTTTTAATTAACCTTTATTTAACCTTTATTTAACCTTTATTTAACCTTTAGTTAACATTTAGTTAACCTTTATTTAACCTTTATTTAACATTTAGTTAACCTTTATGTAACCTTTAGTTAACCTTTATTTAACCTTTATTTAACCTTTAGTTAA
>NC_056509.1:47539658-47542413 GCF_014905685.2 Nematolebias whitei
TTTAGTTAACCTTTATTTAACCTTTAGTTAACCTTTAGTTAACCTTTCGTTAACCTTTAGTTAACCTTTATGGTTTGATGATATTTAACTCATGAGAAATTTAAAATTCGACAAGGAGTGTGAACTAGGGTGCTGATGGTGCTACAGCACCCTCGTGGATGAGAAGGAATGATGTGAAAAGTAAAAACAAACTCTAACGACAAACACCTGGGGAGGGACAGCCAGGAGCAGGTGGGCGTGCAGGAGCGAGGACTGACCACAAGAGGGAGACACACCAGGGAACAAATCCTCACAAGTTGTCTCAAGTTTTATTACAAAAATAATTAATCAAACTAAGAATCAACAACAACAATAAACAAACATCATACGTGCTAAAGAATAATAATTTATAGAATAACTGGTTTTAAAAGTTTTTAAACAGTAACAAACAATCTGAACAATAATAATGAATCAATCAAGGATTAATTCTCTTTTATCTAAGGCTAAATTTATTATTTGAGCAGGAATTGATTTTGTTTTTATAAGCGCACAAATTTAGACAAAGTTTAATTATTTGATAAATAGTTTACTTTGGATTTTGGTTGAGAGAAGTTATTTGATGTGACCAGATCAAGTCATTTATTATCACTGCGAGCAGGAAATGATTGATCAAGCTGCATCAGCTAAAAATGACATGACCAGTCCAAAGTTGCATCCAGTCACCAGGTCTCAGCTCCTTACTGGTCAGTTCGAGGTACCAGTTCACTCGTCTTTCTGGGGTTCTGCTGGTGGATCAGATCCAGGATACACCATGAGGAGGACTCCTTGGGACTGAACATCACTGGGACAACCTCAGGGGTCGGTGAGGACAACAGCTGAGGAGAAGGTGTGTGGACCATCAGCACCTTCAGCAGGTTTAGACTTCACGCTGAGAACGTGAGTCATGCAGTGTTTAAAAGACTTCCTCTTCTGGAGTTGCTCAACTTCTACTTTCTTCTAACAAAAATTATACATGAGCAAACATTTATTTAATCAGGAATAAACGGAGACGACCATCAGACGACAACATCAGGATCAGGGACCAAGATGAACTGACTGTCACTCAAAGAGGCTCCGTGTGAACCACCAGGTCTCAGAAGATGTTGTGAATAACTCGTGGGAACGTTCTGACTCCTCTCTGAAGGAAACAGCGTCCAGCTCCAAGAACCAACAACAGGAGTCTCTGAAGGAAAAGTTCACTTCTGACAAACACATCATTATATTTCACATGAGTTCATTGTAATGACTGAAAACTATAATCAACATTATTCATGTTCACATTTGTTATAATAAATAAAACAAACTTCAGTATTGAATTGTTTTTTATTTCTTAAAAGTGTAAAATAAAGGTAACATCAGTCAGACTGTAGCTGACTCAGTCCAAGGACGATGACTGACAAACATCAGACATTATTCAAGTTTAGAGCAACTTTATGAGAACACGCTTCATGGTGAGTCTGGAAGACGACCCAAGGGTCAGAGGTCAAAGTCAGGGGTCACATCTTCAGGCTACAGAGCGGCTGTTCCACTGGTGGACCGCAGGTGACTTCAATTCAACCCACTTCATTAAAAAATATATATATATATTTTTTTTTTTTTTTTTTTTTTTTGGGGGGGGGGGGTGGTCTGTTTATTGCATTTATGATTCAATGCAATAAAAATAAATTTCAAAGGTAACAGATCATTATAAACTTTGGTTAATTTACACGTTGATTTTAATCACTGGATGTCTGCCAGAGCTGTCATTTCAGTGTCGAGCTTTTGATTGTGGCAGCGGACGTGTGTGGCTGATGATCCAATTATATGGAAACATGGCTTGCCATACTCCACCAGCTGCACGCAGCCATTTCACCGTGCGCTGACCGGCCTTGAAAGATGTAAGAAGTTCATTTAAGCTTCAGATGGGCCACAGCCAGAGATCCATCGCCCGAATGGACGTTCATTCATCCGCTGCGCTCAGCTGACGACGCAAACAGGTGAGATCACAAAATATCCTCACAGACATGTCAGAGCAGGGCCCATGTCTGAATCATGCAGAACGCAGGCAGACGCAGGGATTTAATGCGCTTTGACGGCCATGAAAGGACAAACACCCCCTCAGCCGTGCGTCCACCGACCGTTCACTATAAGCAGTCAAAGCTTAATGAAAAATGTTGGGGGGGTTTCCGGGTTGACCTGTAATTAATGTTAATTCATCGGGTCGAGTGGAGTTCGGACATGATGGCTACGGGCTGGGGCCGGGTCAGGCCGCATTAACTGAGCCCAAATGCAACTCTACTGTCCGGCCCCCGAGCTGCTGGCCTTCAGAAACTGTGGCCCCTGAGCAGTTTTGTTGAACTGCCCTGTGCTACAGCATTTATGTTGCAGTTAATAATTCTGTTCTTAATAAATCTTTATGGATATTTGCTCCTCATTTTCTTGATCTGTGTGTTTTATTTTTTCCTATTAGACATCCAGGAATGGGATTTGGACCAGGGATTGTTAGAAATGAGAGTTAACTCGCTGCAGTGTGGGGTTTGTTGTCACTTGATACAAATGAACAGCTGCTTCATTTCACCAACTTTACACACATTCAGCTTTTTTAATGCCACGACTTTCACAACATACATACGAGTCCAAATAAAGTCTGGTAAACTAGTCCGGACAGTCCCCGGACCAGATGTTTGTAACTGAACTAAGAGTCATGTTTGAGGCCCATGGGCAGGATGTGATTGTGACTCTTGTCCAGCAGGTGGAG
>NC_056509.1:47542513-47546242 GCF_014905685.2 Nematolebias whitei
CCTGGACCTCATGTGTCTCCAAGCAGCTTTCATGGTGCCACAGTGGAGTGGACCACCACCTTCCAGCCTCTCCACCCTCCTCACACACACTTTTACACATTAGTCTGTGTCCTCTTTGACATTTCAAACCACTCCAGTTCACTTGTGAACTCACCTTGGTGTCTTTCAGCGGCTTCCTGCATCCTGAAAGCAGAGAGACAATCATCTGATTGAAATGTTCTCATGTCTGTTGTCTGCTTCTGCTCTGAGCTGAACGTCTCACCTCTGCTTCTCACGAGACCAACAGTGACTCCCATCATTAGGATCAGTCCTGCAGCACGCACACTCCACATCATGGACCTTAGAGGAGACTGGGCTCTGGACTCTGTGGACAACATGGTTCTTCTGGTTTATGTTGTGATCTTTTGACTGTTTGCATGAAGAACAGATGATCTGTCTGTGAGAGCTATCGTGATCTGGTTTCGGTGTGTAGAACCCATGTGCAGGAAGGTTGGAGAACATGAAGAGAGACAGATGATAACACCTTGGAAGGACAAGCCAGAGACAAATGACAAGACACAAGGGAGCTGAATATATACAGACACTGATGAGGACAAATGAAAAGTTGTGATTAATGTTGGACACAGGTGACACAAGAGCTCAACACAAGGAGGAGGAACACTGGGTGTGAAAGAAACATGAGGAAACAGAAGAGACAGGACAAAATTCAGAAACCTCATGGGACCCCACACTAAAGGGATGGCCCCTGACATCTGAAGGAGGGAGCTACATCCAACTTGGGTGAGAGGAGGGAAAAAACAAGACGGAGGGCTTGATTCAGGATTCAGGTTCTTCAGGACACAAGGACCAAGAAATTAAAAAACGGCAGGTAGGAACCTGGGTAACACTAATACAAAAGGAACGCAGAACCCCAACCCCCAGAGTCAAGGTGGATTGTCCAGTTTTAAGACTCATCTTAAGATTTTCCATTTTGATAAATCCTATAGTTAGGGTCAGCTTGTTATGCTGCTATAGATTTAGACTATTAGAGGACAAACTGACCTCATTTCCTTCAATTCAATTCAATTCAATTCAAAAATACTTTATTTGTCACAATCCTCACAGTTGGAACCCATTTGAAGGGAGGCGAGCGAGGCAGGAGTTTAAATAAAAATAATTTATTTAAACAACAAAACAAAAAGGCTGTCGGTGCAGCAAAACTTACTTTGGCAAAACAGGATCAAAAACAAGGCTGAACAGGACATCAGAGTACACAGGCAGAGCAGATCATCAGGTGGACAAAAACAGACAGGACAGAGGAGGACTGAGATGTCTGTGAATACAGAACAATGACCGGACAAGGAGTGGAGGAGAGAAAGGCTTTTTATAAGACAGAGGGAGAGTGAGTAATGAGAGCACCTGGGCAGGTGGCTGATGAGGGACAGGTGTGAATGATAAAGACTGAGGAGTGGAGAGGCAGACTGAGGAGTGAGTGGAAAACAGGACCAGATACACAGGAACAGAAACCACACAAAGAGCAGAACAACAAGAGCACAAAAAGCAGAGTGGGGAACACAAACACAAACAGAAACAGGAAATGGTACAATCCTTACACTATTAATCCCAGAGGGAAATTATTTGTTGTTGTAACTCGTTGTCCTCATTTCATTAAGAGATGTTATAGATGTTGTCCGATCCGTCCACCCAGACTCGGCTGGCCTCTCAGTTCCCCCGGCCTGTAGGACCGCCTGAATGCTGGGCAGAACTCCTCCCAGAGCGATGGCCACTCCTCCCAGCAGCCTGACGAGCTCCTCGTCACTGCGGACAGCCAACTGTAGGTGCTGAGGGACGATCCTGTCCTTCTGCTGTCATGAGCCATGTTTCCTGCTAGTTCCAGGATCTCAGTGGTCAGGCACTCGAGCACAGCTGGCAGGTAGATGAGAATGCATCCACAAAACATCCTTTCAACTCATTTGAGATTTAGGGCTGTAGTTGAGATATTATTTGAGCTTTTGAGACGTTAATCAGCTGTTGGTTGTAGAAAACTGCCTTGTTGCCATGGTTACGCATCATAACAAATGTCCAAAACTACAAAAGTTTCAGTAAAAATCCTTCCAGCTGCACAGCATCTGATACCAGAGGAAACAATCATCCAGAAAATGTGATTTACATCCAGAAAAAGAGGAATTAAAGTTTCCAAAAGCAAAATCTCAGAATGAAAGTAACAGAGCTGCTCCAACATGCAGCCACCTGGAGCGGTGCAGTTCTAGAACTTAAATGAATTGTTAAAATTGAACAGTTTTCATTTGATACTATTTCTATCTTAACATGTGATTTTTGACCTGCCATTGTGTATCTGTTCCTCTCAAACCCAGCCAGTCGAAGCAGATGGTCCTCTTGTCCTGATCCTGGTTCTGCTAAAGGTTTCTTCCTCATGAGGGAGTTTTTCTTTCCACTGTCGCCTTCATGCTTGTTCAAGATGAGAGTTCAGTGATGGAGTTAAACTCAAAGCTGCTCCTCAGATAAATAATGTTCAATTATTATTTTATATTTGAATGTTTCTGTTCAGTCCCTGAGACGACTTCTGTTGTGACTTGGAGCTGAGGAAATAAAATGAACTAAATTTCACTGACAGCCAGAACATCACCCAGAGAAGGACAGATGCCCAGTGACTGTCCTGAATGAGGCAGAAGATCAGGGGAGCAGCCCAGAAACCATCCAGGACGAGGCAAGGCGGCCAGGAAACCATCCATTTTTGGGCAGAAGTGGCATCCACCTGGACCTTCTCTGACTCAGACAGACGAGAGGTGAGGAGACCAATGGGAAGGCTGCGGAGGACGGTGGAGAGGCTGCGGCTTCAGGCATACCAGGACTGAGAACCACAGGCAGCGGTGCATCCATCGAGGGAACTGTTGCTGGTGGTGGGCCAAGTAGATCTGCAGTTGGTGTGGGGATCAGGGGAGCTGCAGATGGTGTCTAGACCCAGGAGGCTGTAGGGACCAGAAGGTCTGCAGCAGGCAGAGTGACCAGAAAGTCTACAGCAAGTGTGGGGACCAAAAGATCTATAGCAGCCATAAGAACCAGAAGATCTGCAGCAGACATAGGGACCAGAGGGGCTGCAGGAGGTGTGACCGGTGCATTTGCAGCTGGTGGTATAGAGCAGAAGTCGTCATCTCCGATAACCACGAAGGGGTGCGGGGGAAGTGTGTTGTCTTCCAAGATGCCCACAGAGACAAAGGGGGAAGGGTTGTCCTCCGCCCTGTGTCTTCGTAGGCATGCGTCCCCATGCCCACAGAGACAAAGGAATGTGGGTCGTCTTCCCCCTCGTCCACAGGGACAGAGGAGTGTGGGCCATCCTCTCCCATACCTATGGAGACACAAGAAGGAGGCCCGGCTGCTCGAAACTCAGCTTCATCAGTGGGGCTGGGGTCGGCTGCTCCTCCGGCCAGCAAGGGCTTGACTGTTTTGCTGGGTGGTCTCCTGATGACTGAGGACTCAGCTAAGGTGTTTCAACAGTCACAGTTTTATCCATCACAAGTCTAATGATGGTGGAGATGTTGCTGTTAGGAAGGAAACATGTTGTCCTAAATTCAACATTTAAAGAAAATTACAAAGCAGCTGTGGAAAAACAAGTTATTGTTGAGAACAGGATCTTTTGAAATGATCACGAGAGACTTGGATCAATTTACTCACTAATTAAAACCTGTCGTACCTGCAGAGACAGACGAGTAGTGATCTTCTATCTTCACC
>NC_056509.1:47546252-47550290 GCF_014905685.2 Nematolebias whitei
CCATCCTCTGCTGGACCAACATGTGATGGAGAAACTGAAGGAAACAAATAAAAACATCTGTTAAACAGACTAAATGAATAATGTTTTTATTTCTGTCTCAGTTTTACTTTGTTCTTCTTCTGTGGAAACATTAAAGAAGTCAAACACGTTCGTCTCACAGAGAAATGGAGGATTGTAGTGAAGATAGAAACAACTCCTGTGTACTTGTGTCACAGTGGACCACAGCACGTTGTTGTCACGTCTGCAGCACCAAGTCGGCATCGATGGGACTGCTCTGGAGTGGTTGGGTCCCATCGATGTGGAGGAGCACCTGTTCTACTCCAAGACACTCCTGGATACTTGAACTTCTCACCTTATATCTAAGTGAGAGTCCAGCCACCCTATGGAGGAAACTCATTTCAACCACCTGTATCTGCGATCTAATTCTTTCGGTCACTACCCAGAGCTCATGATCATAGGTGAGGGTAGGAACATAGACTGACCAGTAAACAGAGAGCTTCGCCTTACAGCTCAGCTCCCTCTTCACCACAACGGACCGGTACAGAGTATACAATACTGCAGACGCTGCACCAATCCGTCTGCCAATCTCACATTCCCTTCTTCCCTCACTAGTGAGCAAAACCCCAAGATACAGTACTTGAACTCCTCCACTTGAAGCAGAACCTCACCCTTGATCTGAAGAGAGCAATCCACCCTTTTCTGGTTGAGGACCATGGCCACAGATTTGGAGGTGCTGATTCTCATCCCAGCCGCTTCACACTTGGCTGCGAACTGCTCCAGTGAGAGCTGAAGATCACGGCACAATAATGTCAACAGGACCTCATCATCTGCAAAGAACAGAGCTTGAATCCTGAGGCCACTGAACCAGAATCCCTTCACCAGCTGGCTGCACCAAGAAATTCTGTCAATAAAAGTTATGAACAGAATCAGTGACGATAGGCAGCCCTGGTGGAGTCCAACTTCCACCCTGAAGGGGTCCAACTTACTACCAGTAATGTGAACCAAACTCTTGCACCGCTTATATAGGGACTGAACAGCCCACAACAACGGGCCCTCAATCCCATACTCACAGAGCACCCCCCCCCCCCCCCCCCCCATGGTGTACCCCAAGGAACATGGTCAAAATCCTTCTCCAAGTCCACAAAACACATGTAGACTGGTTGGGCAAACTCCCATGACCCCTTGAGGACCCTAGTGAGGGTAAAGAGCTGGTCCAGTGTTCCATGGCCAGAATGGAATCTGCATTGTTCCTCCTGGATCTGAGGTTCGACCAACGATCAGACTCGCTTCTCCAGTAT
Organism: Nematolebias whitei; assembly: GCF_014905685.2. Lineage (NCBI taxonomy): Eukaryota > Metazoa > Chordata > Actinopteri > Cyprinodontiformes > Rivulidae > Nematolebias > Nematolebias whitei. Next base: position 47,547,551 of record NC_056509.1, read on the forward strand.
CCATGAATAGACCTTACCAGGGATGCTAAGGAGAATGATGCCCCTATAATTGGAGCACACCCTCCAGTACCCCTTTTTGAAGAGGGGAACCACCACCCCAGTCTGCCAATCCAGTGGCACTGCCCCAGATGTTCATGTGATATTGCAAAGGCATGTCAACCAAGACAGCCCCACAACATCCAGAGCCTTTAGGAAATCAGGGTGAATCTCATCCACCTCCAGAGCCATGTTACCATTGAGCTTTTTAACTACACTGGCAACCTCAGCCACAGTTATGGACAGACCACCCTCAAAGTCCCCTTACTCTGCTTCCTCCATGGAAGACTTGCCAGTAGGATTGAGAATGTCAGAGAAGTATTCCTTCCACCTCCTGACAACATCACTGGTTGAGGTCAACAGCACTCCACTTTCACTAAACATAGTGTTAGTAAAGCGCTGCTTTCCCCTCCTCAGCCTGATGGTTAGCCAGAAACTCCTTGGAGCTGACTGAGAGTCGTTATCCAGGGTCTCACCAAATGCCTCCCACATCTGAGCTTTTGCCTCAACAAGAGCCAAGGCTGCAGACTGCTTGGCCCTCTGGTACTCCTCAGCTGCCTCCAGAGTCCCACCAGCCAACAAGGACTGATAGGGCTCCTTCTTCAGCTTGACAGCCTCCCTAACCCGGGGTGTCCACCACTGAGTCTGAGGATGGCCACTGCGAGAAGCACTGACAACAATGTGGCCACAGCTCAAGGCAGCCACTTCAACAATTGAGTCATGGAACATGGCCCATTCGGACTCAATGTTCCCCGCCTCAGCTGGGATGTGATTAAAGCTCTCCTGGAGGTGTGAGTTGAAGATCTCTCTGATGGGTTCTTCTGCCAGGTGTTCCCAGCAAACCCTCACTACACGTTTGGGTCTACTGGGTTTGTCTATCATCTTCCCCCGTCATCTAATCCAAATCACTACCAGGTGATCAGTTGACAGCTCAGCTCCTCTCTTTTTGTGTTCAGGTTGAAGCGGCCACTTCAGTTTCAACCCGGACAGAAAAAGGTGCGACACAACTACGTAAGTGCGTGGTGACGTAGATGTTACGTAGAGCTCAAGTCCAGAAGGCGTTAGTGGTAGCAGGCTAAGCTAGGCTAATCTCCAACACGCGTTAAGTGTTTGCTTCAAAATGAGTTCCCATGATCGTCAGAATGTGACTGAACAAGGTTTCACAAGCGAAGAGAACAAAGATGACATCACTGATAAGAGAGAAAAGACTAATTTGCTGGTTTGGAAGTGGTTCATCTTTCCAAGACCTGATAAACTGCAGGTTTCAGTCAGTGTGCTGCAAAATGTGACAGAGAGTCGTTCCAACTAGCGGTTGGAACATCTAACTTGTTCCACCTGACAGAAGATGATGAGTCACATGATGAAGCACAATAACATTTGAGCCAAGGTTTCCCTGAAACACCCCCAGCGCTGTATGCTTTTTTTGTTTTTATCATTAATTCATTCATTTAAAATAAAACAAATTCATCAAAAAGAACAAAAAAACATTGAATGAAAAGGTTGTAGAAAGAAGAAAAAAATTATTATCTGCCCCTAATTTAAAAAATACAAAATAACTAGAAACAAACAACCTTGACTTGAACAATCTCCAAACTGAAAACAAAAAAACTTCAGGTATCCTTCACCTGGTACTAAACCTTCCCAACAACTTTAACTATCATCTTTTTAAACATATACATTGTTTTATAAATGTTTATGGTGATATCAAAGCAATTCCATAATCCTGTTCCCTGAATTACAACACAGCTCCTTCAGACTAGTTCTAAATGGAGGTTTTACAAACATTTACATTCCCTTAAGGTTATTTTTACAAATTTTAATTGAATATTTGGGGCTAATATTTTTGAGCTTTATACATGACTTGTAAAATACTATATTCAACCAAATCATAACATTTTAATAATTTCAACTGCTGAAATAATATATTTGTTGGGTGACCATAGCACGTCATACTACTAATAATTCTTATAGCTCTTTTTTGTAAAAATTAAAATAGGGTTTGTAATTGTTTTGCATGCTTTTCCCTAAACTTCATTACAATAGATTAAATATGGAACAAACATTACATTATACAATATATACAAAACTTTGTCATTCAAAAACTCTTTTACTTTATACAGTAATGCAATTGATTATTTGTATTAAGTATTTTACATGAGATTTCCACGTCAGCTTCTCATCAATAACGACGCCCCAACATTTTATTTCATTAACAACGAATTTCAATGCTGTCAATTTTAAAGTTGTTGGTTAAAGTTAAAACTATTAATATTGACAAAGTTGAGAATTTTATTGTTTATTTGACAGTGATTTCAATTTTTTGAAGGCTAAATACAAATAAAAGGTGAACATTAATTTATTTGTATAGTTTGTAGTTTTTCTGAGGCTTTTATATTGTTTATATCGATATCGAATTATATCGTTATTGACCGAAATTAAGAAATATATCGTGATAAAAGTTTTGGCCATATCGTCCAGACCTAACCACATGTACAGCACGTGGTGCGAACGACAATAAACTCTGAATCTGAATCAGGCACCGCTGGGATTTGAACCCAGAATCTTCAGTTTACAAAACTGATGCTTTGACCGTCTAAGCTACAGTGCCTGGTGATGATGATGATGGGTCTGTTTTTATTGGGTAGAAACAGTTTTCTTTGGGGGTGGGACGAAACCGGAGTTCCCGGAGAAAACCCACTTACTT
>NC_056509.1:47550300-47551081 GCF_014905685.2 Nematolebias whitei
TGTTGGGTCCGCATAGAGAGATCTTAAAAACTTCTGCAGGAAATGAGTGAGCAGTTGGTCGAATCAAATTTTTTTTGGCTGGGATGAAACCGGTGTGCCCGGACAAAACCCATATGTGCCCACAGAAACCCATTCACTTCCCCTGGTGTTGGGTCCGCATAGAGAGTTCTTAATAACTGCAGGAAGACGAGTGCAGATTGGGAGGCAGTTGACGTTTTCAGCTAAGACGTTTCTTTGCACATGATACAAACCTGGAGATTTTTGAAGGCTTCTTGGTGAATTTCATTAGCCACTCTGTTAAAAACCCAACGAGTCTTTTATTCTCTTTTGGATACTTCCAGAACATTAAAGTGGCCACCGTGCCAATGCCAATATCACGATTAGCTTTACAAAACTTCTTACAAAGATTCTTTGCTCGTCGCTTGATTTCCTCGGCTGTATAATGAAATGTCCGTCCGTTCAAATCAGGCCAGATTTTCTCAAAATAGTCATCGTAGTTTGATTCTAAATAGTCCCAAGAGTACGTTATAACTGATGACTTTATAACCTGAAGAATAAACATTTCAAGAACTTCACATACACACGACTTGACAAATTCATTCATCACTTCTGGTTTTTGTATTGAACGCTTTTTGAACACATCTGGAACATTTTTGACTTGAGGGACTATGACGTCTACCTGAACAGGTGGGACTTCTGACGCGTGGTCGAAATGAATTTTCGATGTAGATTTCACCAGAATCTCTGGGTCAATGACCTGAGGGACCGTGACATCTACAAT